>NW_027361968.1:0-600000 GCF_039654945.1 Dendrobates tinctorius
TTGAACAGGTCGGTCACAGTTTATTAGTTACCTAAGCAGAGAAGGGCAATTACATTTCGTAACGGGAGGCTCATGGCTGACATCCTGTCCGCGATCGACAGGCCATTTGTCCAACGAGCGGTCACGAACCTTTGCCCTCCTCTAGTACTTCCGCTGTGACTTATTATCGTTAACAAAGATTAGTTATATATACATAATTTTTTTTTTTATATATAAATAATACATAGTACACTTATATACATATCTCTGTCGCAGTTAGTATGGCAAATTACACCCCATCGAAATATGTAAGGGAGGGAGGGTGGGACACAAGCTTCCAAATCAGTGACCGCCGGAGGGGAAAGGAAATTGCTGGCCTGGCACCTGGTTTTAACCCCTGTAGGTGTGGTCGTAGATACCTTCCCCTTTAAGGACCATTGGACAGCAGGGCATTCCAATTAGAACATCACCGAGGGGAATGGTGTGAGGGGGAGGGGTGAATTGGGCACTGTCCATATTTTATTAGCTTTAGTCTTAGGGGCTCCACAGTCAGAGGCACATTCCTTATGCAGTACTGTGCCTGCCAGACTGTGGAAACCTATTTGTCCTAAGCAGTGCTTTCACACCCCCTTCCCACCAATCCCGAAAAGAAAACACAGCCAGACATAGATGGGTTGAAGTGGTCGGTCACAGTTTATTAGTTACCTAAGCAGAGAAGGGCAATTACATTTCGTAACGGGAGGCTCAGAGCCGAGAGCCTGTCCGCGATCGACAGGCCATTTGGCCAACGAGCGGTCACGAACCTTTGCCCTCCTCTAGTACTTCCGCCACGGAGGATCCTGTGTATGACCTACACAGGACTCCGACCCCCACCCATCAACATCTGGGCCTGTTCAACCCCATCCTGCAAGCCGGAAAAAATTATATCAAGGCCAATGTCCGTAAGGTGAACGCCGTCCGGTCTTAATAATCCCGTGTCGCTTCCTTCCAGCTGGTGGTGACGAACAATACCACATTTTCCCCTCACGAATTTTGCCATCTGCGCGTTGAACTTTTTTCTTACTCGTTCAATGGGTTTTTCATTCCTTGCACCCCGCCAGATGGCTCGTGGCATCATTTGTGACCACTCCAGTACCATATTCTTGAATAAACAGGTAAAACATTCGATGTCTGTTGCCATCCATTTGTAAAGATCAGCGATTTTTCGCTTGCCAAGATCATTGCCCCCAACGTGTAACACAATTATCACCGGGTGTTTTGCTCTCCTGGAGATGTCAACTATCTCTTGGAACACCTGTTGCCATTGGAGGCCTCTTATCCCTCTCCAGGTGACTTCTAGACCTGGGAAGCCTAGACTCTTTCCTCCAGGCTGTACCTCGGCCCTCTTTGCCACCCAATAGAGATGAATGTCCTAAAACCCAAACTTCCACTCCTGTAAGAGATAAAATGTGTTATTTCAGCAAATCTGGTCTTATGTATCTAGCGAAGCATGCGGATTTCCATTGACCCATTCTCTGCACCTCGGCCTCCGATACTCCTGCCCTAGCTGCTTCTGTGGCTGCCCCGATTCGGAAAGAATGCGTCCCATATTCCTTCAGATTAGTGCCGGATTTTTCTAAGTATAACGTGAAAATTGCCTGAAATTGATACTTGGTAAGAGGGGACCCATCTGTATGAGAGAGAAAAAAATTGCTGTCGTGTCTTATTACCGCATAACCTTTAACTATTTTAAGTGGGCATACTGGGCCATTTGCTGATTTAACCAGCATCACCAGCTGGAAGGAAACGACACGGGATTATTAAGACCAAACGGCGTTCACCTTACAGACATCGGCCTTGATATATTTTTGTCCGGCTTTCAGGATGGGGTTGAACATGCCCTGATGTTGATGGGTGGGGGTCGGAGTCCTGTCTAGGTCATACACAGGATCCTCTGTGGTGGAAGTAGGAGGGCAAAGGTTCGTGACCGCTCGTTGGCCAAATCGCTTGTCGATCGCGGACATGACTATGTCCTCATTAATTAATTAAACCACCTTCCGAAGCGCTTTTTGATCGAGGTAACAATTCAGTAATCCGCAGTGCACTGAAAAAGGCGATGGCGAAGGCTGCTGATATGAGGGCCGCCTTGTATTGCGATTTGCAGACCGATGGGGCTATTGAAATAATGTCATGCAATAAACTCATTGAAATGGAGCGGCGACATTCTTGGCTTGGTTGAAGCCTTTTTCACCCTTTGATGGCTTGCTTGATAAAAAAAGAGTTTTGTTACATCGGCCCACCCCATTAGTTGAAAGAAGAAAGCTAATCCCGATAATTCCATTGTGCCGCCGTACCCGACGGCTCTCCCTTAGCCGAACCAAAAATTCTGTCATCACTACACCTCTTGCTCGGTCGCATTTGTCTACTGGCCTACCCTGAATTAATGAGCACCGTTCCTCCCAAGCCTTCCCATAAACCTGCCAGGTAGCCGGTGAAACCGAGGCGCGGATTAAGGGCATCAGTGATTGGCCACTGTGTCCCATAGGGATGGCGGACACTGAATGCCCAAAGGTTGCGTGTTGGGAAGCTGGATTCTGAAGGCCTGCCATTCAGAAGATAAAAGTGGGTTGATGAGATTATTTACCTCCGCCACTACTGTGGCTCAGCACCAGATATTGTTTTCCAAGCATAGCAGTGGTAACCGGCGTAAAAGAGCAAGTATGGGCAAAGATGCAGATGACATATGGTTCTAGCTCTTAGCGGTTGTTATATTTTTTTGTTTGAAAGCGAATGTTCGAGTTTCTCAACTGCTTGGCCCATATCTCGACAGATGCAACTATTGAGAAAATTTCCAACAGGGCTGGATCGCGCCCCCAGCTTGATGTGGTCCATAACTCCGGCCAGTAAATTTGCACCATTGGTCATTGTAGATTGCTGCAAAACCATGATTTTTCTTCCACCCAACTGCGAGCCTTATGTCTTTGCTTGACATTTCGCTAGCCATGACGCATGTGTGACTGTTGTATGACTGCAGGAAAGTTTTCCACACAACCGAGTCTGCTTTTAACGAGCGAGTACGCCTAATTCTATGGCCAGGCTAGTAAACGCCCTTTGTTGCTAAAGATAATCTGCGATAGAATGCTCTGCTGACCGGCATTACGCGGCTGGCGAATGTCAGAAGGCCCAGCAAGGACTGCATCTGCTGGAGGGTGACTTTTTTAACTTTACAGAAACTTTCCAGCATCTGTAGTTTTCTGAATTTTCTCTGTAGGTAATCGAAAAACCATCGCATTGGTGTTTATTTCGATGCCCAAGAAAGGCAGTACGTTACACGGTTCGACAGTTTTTTCGGGTGATAGCGGGACACCGAAATGACGTGAAATAAATTTAAATTTGGCTAGTAGGAGGGAGCAGAGTTTAGAATTTTTGGGACCGACGAACAAAAAATCTTCAAGGTAGTGAATTAGAGAATTGCTGCCTGTCTCATAACGGACTACCCGATCTAGAAACGTACTGAATAACTCAAAATAGTGACACGAAGTGGAGCATCCCATCGGCAGGCACATATCAAAATAATAGTACTGGTCCACCTTGCATCCTAATAGGTGGTAACATTCGGGATGTACTGGTAAAAGGCGAAATGCTGAGTCTATGTCTGGCGGGCCCGGCTGCCCGGACAAATTCTACGGCCTTGTCAAAAGACGCGTATGTGACAGAAGCTTCCTTTGGGGGATAGCGCCATTAACCGATTCGCCCTTTGGGTGAGACAGATGATGGATTAAATGATATTTACCGGGCTCCTTTTTCGGTATAATGCCTAGAGGAGATATTTTGATATTTTGGAAGGGCAGCGACTGAAAGGGGCAGGCCATTCTGCCTAGCACCACTTACTTTTCTATTTTTTGGTTTAGCATTTCGGGGAATTCACAAGCTGATTTTAGGTTATTGGCCAGTACTGGGGCTCTAGTAAACTTGAAAGGGATAAAGAAACCGTTTGGAAAGCCGGAGTGTAATATCCGTGCCGCTTCCTTATTGGGGTAGAGGTCTAGCCAGGGGGCCATCGCGGTTACGCTCACCGGGGTTTAGCCTTGTAGGCGCTCTGTTTGCTTGACGAGTACACATTGCTGCTGGGTGTCCTCCTCCGCAAGCTGAGCAGTCTTGTGTAAACCTACATAGTGCTTGGAAGCGGCAGCTTCCCGGGTTTTTGTACGACCACTGAGTGTTGACCTGCGGAGTAGTTAGTGGTTGCAGATGAAAAGGGGGGCTGCTTCTGCGACAGCATCAGTTGCAGCCACATATCTGTTGCTTTGACCCCCCATACTAGATCGGGCTGTAGGGCCAGACGCCTGCAGATCTCCTCATCATACCGACGCCAAGCGGAACCGCCATGGGATTTAAACGAATTATATATCAGATCCTTGACATATAAATAATTCGGAGCAATGTTCCGAATGCTTCTGGCCCATAATACAGCCCAGTACAGCGAAAGCTTGTAGCTAATTACTCATGGTTTGTGCTAGTCTCGATCTATTTCTATCGTATACCCGTTCGCTTGTCCTCCTTTCTCTGTCCACTGTCTCGTTGGTCGACTGACAATAGAGACCATATATCGACGTAGTCATTATTCCATATTTTTTGTCTAGTCTCTTGGTCTGTGTGTGCGCCTAGCGGGCTGATTCCGCAGAAAAAGGCGTCCTTGTGCAAACTCGCTGAAAAGTTGTGTTGTTTCCAGCTGTACCGCACGGTAGCATTAAGTGTTTAATGAGCTCCTTAATCGCTGAGGCTAGCTCATTCTCCCTTGTGATCACCCCGTTAACTGTTAATTCATCATTTACCCTGGAACACTCACCTCCGTGTGATGCAGGAGGAGTGGTGACCGATGCTGGTGGAACCCCGGCTCCCGCAGGCGCAGGAGGGGTGATAGCCAAGGATGGAGGAACTCCGGCTCCCGCTAGGGCGATAGGCTGGCTAGTGCAGTGGCTGGAAGGGCCGGGGGATTGAGAGGCGTCTTCCCGGCTGAGAGCCATATTTGGAGCGTGTGACTGAATGTCGTGCACTGGAGCCTGAGTGAAGCCAAGTGATGGCGGAACTCTAGCTCCGTGTTGTGCAATGACTTGGTGGTCATAATGGCTGTAAGCCCTGGAGGATGGGTATCCCCGGCTGATAGCCTCCAAATTAACCCCTGAATTTTGGCGTTTGCTGTGCGCCTGATGTTGCCTATCGGGACTCTGCGACGCCTCGGACGCTCCTGATGTGGATGACGATTGAGATGCATTCATAGCCCCTGAATGAGCCGGTGGACCTATCTGACCGCATTCATGCACATTTTCATTTTCTGCCGTTTTAGCGAAACATGAAATGAAAAAAATTATGATCCCATAAATGTTTTCAAAAATAAGTTTTTAATAATTTTTCCATATTTCTTGTAATAATATAATATTTAATTCATGTTCCTGGAGATTCATCCATCCACATCGAGTCGTGGCTGGAACGTCAGACAGCAGCATCACAGAGACCACCCAGGGGGACGTCACGTTTTACCAGTGCTTAAAAGAATGTGGTTAAAAAATTTTTAAAATTATGAAAAACGATTACAAAAACTTGAAAAATACATCTCATATATAAATAGCAAAAAAATAATACTATAAAACCAGCGTGCAGCCATCAGGGGGCGCTCTGGGCAGAGTCTTTACTGCGCAGGAGGCTGGACTGCTTCTCCATCAGTTTACTGAACAGTCCGTTTGGGTTCTGCAGAAGTTGCGCATGTTTCCCGCACTCCACCACTCGCCCCTGGTCCAGAACGGCCACCGCGTCTGCGTTCTGGATGGTGGACAGGCGATGGGCGATAATGAGAACCGTGCGTCCCTCCATCAGACGGTCCAGCGCCTCCTGAACAAGATACTCGTTTTCTGCATCCAGAGCGCTGGGCGGAAAGAAAATCAAAAATGAAAAATATGGAATCACAGAGAAGGAAAAATATTGGAAGTACAGGATCCATATTGCCGTACTGCCACGAGGCGGCCCAGCTAGTGCTCAGCCGTACTGCCGCGAGGCGGCCCAGCTAGTGCTCAGCCGTACTGCCACAAGGCGGCCCAGCTAGTGCTCAGCTGTGCTGCCGCGAGGCGGCCCAGCTAGTGCTCAGCTGTACTGCCGCGAGGCGGCTCAGCTAGTGCCCAGCTGTGCTGCCGCGAGGTGGCCCAGCTAGTGCCCAGCCGTGCTGCCGCGAGGCGGCCCAGCTAGTGCTTAGCCATGCTGCCGCGAGGCGGCCCAGCTAGTGCTCAGCCGTACTGCCGCGAGGCGGCCCAGCTAGTGCTCAGCCGTACTGCCGCGAGGCGGCCCAGCTAGTGCTCAGCCGTACTGCCGCGAGGCGGCCCAGCTAGTGCTCAGCCGTACTGCCGCGAGGCGGCCCAGCTAGTGCTCAGCCGTACTGCCGCGAGGCGGCCCAGCTAGTGCTCAGCCGTGCTGCCGCGAGGCGGCCCAGCTAGTGCTCAGCCGTACTGCCGCGAGGCGGCCCAGCTAGTGCTCAGCTGTGCTGCCGCGAGGCGGCCCAGCTAGTGCTCAGCCGTACTGCCGCGAGGCGGCCCAGCTAGTGCTCAGCCGTACTGCCGCGAGGCGGCCCAGTTAGTGCTCAGCCGTACTGCCGCGAGGCGGCTCAGCTAGTGCTCAGCCGTACTGCAGCGAGGCGGCTCAGCTAGTGCTCAGCTGTACTGCAGCGAGGCGGCCCAGTTAGTCCTCTGCTGTACTGCAGCGAGGCGGCTCAATGGTCAGTGTGCTGTACTGTCGTAAAGACGAATCCAGTACTGCGGGCAGAGATCAATAATGTCCACGACTTTAACCCTTAACTGGTAGAAGACCAGAAATTATGGAAACCGTGTGCAGGACTGTGTCGATGACGAATCTTACCTTGTTGCTTCATCCAGGAGAAGGATTCGTGGGTTCTGAAGAAGAGAAAAATATGAAACAAATGTATCAGTTCAGACTCTGAAATATGAAGGCTAAGATACTAAGTAATGTTATGCAGCTGCCAGATAATAAAGTGAATGAGACGGACAGCAGTACCAAACACAACCTCCAACTGCAGGGGCGCTGTTTTTGTAATAAAAGCAAATCTTTGCTTCTAATCTCATACACATCACAGACATGGCCGACACATCGTGAATGTTTTAGGGCAGAACAGGATCAAAAACACGTGGCCGATTTCTTGTAAGAACAGCGCCCCTACCTGACCACTGGTTGTGTCTGGTATTGCAGCTCAGCGCCACTGACAACATTAATAATCCTCTTCGCGAGCTCCTCCACCAAGATGATCTCCCTAATTAATGAAACTCCAACCCCAACAACCTTTTAGTAATCAGATTGTGACCAGTCCTGAAACCTACAGGAACGGGTGTTATCTGAAGACTCACCTTAAGCAACGCCCGGGCAATGGCAATTCTTTGTTTCTGTCCACCTGAAGAAAAATAGACGTGTACTTTATCTCAATGGATGAAGGTAAAAAGGGGGAACATGTCCCTTAATTGGCTTTGAAAGAGGGAACCTCTCACCAAATTAAATTGTCCCGTTTTTCCTTCTATTTTATTCCCGCTGCTCGAGTATTTCACATTTATTTTATTTTTGTTATGATTTGCCATTCGGTTATAGAACTATAGGACTTTTTATATTATTAATTTATAGTGGGTGTGGCACACAGGTAAATTCGCCTGAAGACACACCCCTGAGGATCCTGTGAGCCAATCAAGGGAGCATTGGGAATAAAGTATCGGAAAAAAGAACATTTCAAATTAACTAATGTTAAAAAATATAAAATAAAAATGTAGGAGATAGAGTAATGTTCATGACAGAGACAAAAAAAAAACCTCCCTGGACAACCCTGAGCTCCCAATAAGATAATGTGTCCTCCCCGGACGCACTGGTTACAAGTAAATCCGTATTGGTCGGTTCCTGGAGGGCGGCCATACCTGACAGAAGGACGCCTTTCTCCCCAACCACAGTATTAAATCCCTCCGGAAAACTTTCAATAAATCCTATTGTGTTGGCGATCTCGGCCACCCTCCGGATCTGCCCTTGGGTGACAGCGGAGGGGTCTTCTGCACCGTAGGCGATGTTCTCAGAGATTGTGCAGGAGAACAACACTGGTTCCTGCAGCCAGAGGAAAGGGAAAGGCAAAGGCGATGAGTCTAGGAAAACTTCTACGTGACCTCTTGTAATATTTTGAATAAAAGATGGAAAGTCAAAAGCCGCTCACGGCTTCAGGAGCCAGCCAGCCACGCACAGCTACGGGAGCCAACCATCCATACACAGCTACAGAACCTAACCAGCCATACACAGCTACAGAACCTAACCAGCCATACACAGCTACAGAACCTATCCAGCCATAGACAGCTACAGAACCTAACCATCCATACACAGCTACAGGACCTAACCATCCATACACAGCTACAGAACCTAGCCAGTCATACACAGCTACAAGACCTAACCATCCATACACAGTTACAGGACCTAACCATCCATACACAGCTACAGAACCTAACCAGCCATACACAGCTACAGAACCTAACCAGCCATATACAGCTACAGAACCTAACCAGCCATACACAGCTACAGAACCTAACCAGGCATACACAGCTACAGAACCTAACCAGGCATACACAGCTACGGAACCTAACCAGCCATATACAGCTACAGAACCTAACCAGCCATACAGGCATACACAGCTACGGAACCTAACCAGCCATACACAGCTACAGAACCTAACCAGCCATACACAGCTACAGAACCTAACCAGCCAGACACAGCTACAGAACCTAACCAGCCATATACAGCTACAGAACCTAACCAGCCATACACAGCTACAGAACCAAACCAGCCATACACAGTTACAGAACCTAACCAGTCATACACAGCTACAGAACCTAACCATCCATACACAGCTACAGAACCAAACCATCCATACACAGCTACAGAACCTAACCAGCCATACACAGCTACAGAACCTAACCAGCCATACACAGCTACAGAACCTAACCAGTCATACACAGCTACAGAACCAAACCAGCCATACACAGCTACAGCACCTAACCAGTCATGGGATACTGGTCAATACAGATTTGATTTGTTACGAATCCTTTCGCTCATCTTTCGGCAGGAGGTCAGTGGAGATTCAGCTGTGTGTGGGTGGGTTATCCTCAGTATTATCAGCATTTCCATGCTCTACTTCTGTTCTTAGAGTGACATATAGAAACTCATGGAAAGGACAATGGCTGAGAAGCGTCAAAATAAAGGACAGACGGGTTACCTGACTGACGGTGCCGATCTTCGACCGTAACCAGAGCGGGTTGAGGTTTTGCATGTTGTGGTCATCAATGTGGATGGATCCTGGGAAAACAGATGGTGGATAATATCACTGCTTGCAGGAGATTATGGTACAGCCGTGAAGCGCGTGTAGTGAAAGACGACAACTATACCGGACATTGCGTCCATCCCGGTTTGGTGGAATAACACAACTAGACCCATAGTGACTGCTCACCCAGGCACTACCCAGCCATCCGGTCCTGTCAGTTTTGCAGTCAGTTATTACAGGATGACCATTCCTGGATGGACCATTACCAGCCCCAGCAGGTCGTGATTCGTGACGTGTCCAACATCTTACCTGAACTGGGATCATACAGCCTCAGCAGCAGCGAAACCAGAGTGGATTTTCCCGAACCACTTGGTCCCACCACGGCCATCACAGACCCAGACGGCACAGAGAGGTTCAGTCCTTGGAAAATAGGAGCATCGGGCCGGCTGGGGTACATGAAGCCAACATCTCGGAACTCCAGGGCACCTCTAAACTTTTCTGGTGGAATCACTAATCCCTCTGGAATAAAAGAGAAACATGACTCATCACCAGGATTGTCACACATCAGTCATCATCACCAGTCACAGATCATTATACAACCATCTTCATCCATCATCTTCCATCACTCCTCATCCAGAATCATCTGTGCATCATCATCCTCAATGACATCCGACTCATCATCCCTGCACTCGGGTGATCTTCATGCCTTCATCATCACCTTCATCCAGTTGTCATCCTGCATGAATCATCTCCCACAATCATGATTGTTCATTATTCACCATCAGACGCCATTGTTTTTACAACACAGACCTGAGGAGGCTGCTGTACTTACCTGTGTGAAAATCCATATTTGAATGGTTGTAAAATCCAGATATGAAGACAAGCATTTTATGAGTCCAGTCAGAAAATGAGAGAACTCACAAGTCTGAGGAGGTATTCTCTGTCCGCCCAGTCTGACTGACAGCAATTCAATATCCACCCATCCAACCTCACTGACAGCTGCAGCTTGTACTGAGCAGTATAAGATCTCAGCAGCAGTAGCAGGGAGGAGCGACACTGGGAAGCTGTCACTCAGGCAAGGTGGGTAGAGATTTAACAGCAGAGAGGAAGGGCACTGAGGAGCTGTCACTTAGGTTAAGTGGGTGGAGCGTCAACAGCAGGGAGGAGGGACACTGAGGAGCTGTAACTCAGGATAGGTGGGCAGAGATTCAGCAGCAGAGAGGGGGACACTGAGGAGCTGTCACTTTGGTAGGTGGGTGGAGATTCAGCAGCATAGAAGAGGGACACTGAGAAGCTGTCACTCAGGCTAGGTGGGCACAGATTCGGCAGCAGGGAGGAGGGACACTGAGGAGCTGTCACTCAGGCTAGGTGAGCAGAGATTCAGCAGCAGGGAGGAGGGACACTGAGAAGCTGTCACTCAGGCTAGGTGGGCAGAGATTCGGCAGCAGGGAGGAGGGGCACTGAAGAGCTGTCACTCAGGCTAGGTGGGCAGATTCAGCAGCAGGGAGGGGGACACTGAGGAGCTGTCACTTCGGTAGGTGGGTGGAGATTCAGCAGCATAGAAGATGGACACTGAGGAGCTGTAACTCAGGCTAGGTGGGCAGAGATTCAGCAGCAGGGAGGGGGACACTGAGCAGCTGTCATTTCGGTAGGTGGGTGGAGATTCAGCAGCATAGAAGAGGGACACTGAGAAGCTGTCACTCAGGCTAAGTGGGCAGAGATTCGGCAGCAGGGAGGAGGGACACTGAGGAGCTGTCACTCAGGCTAGGTGAGCAGAGATTCAGCAGCAGGGAGGAGGGACACTGAGAAGCTGTCAATCAGACTAGGTGGGGAGAGTCAGCAACAGGGAGGGGGACACTGAGGAGAAGTCACTTCGGTAGGTGGGTGGAGATTCAGCAGCATAGAAGAGGGACACTGAGGAGCTGTAACTCAGGCTAGGTGGGCAGAGATTCAGCAGCAGGGAGAGGGACACTGAGGAGCTGTTACTTCGGTAGGTGGGTGGAGATTCAGCAGCATAGAAGAGGGACACTGAGAAGCTGTCACTCAGGCTAGGTGGGCAGAGATTCGGCAGCAGTGAGGAGGGACACTGAGGAGATGTCACTCAGGCTAGGTGGGCAGAGATTCAGCAGCAGGGAGGAGGGACACTGAGGAGCTGTCACTCAGGCCAGGGGTGCGGAGATCAAGTTAAAATTCCATAAAGCGCTATCCAGCCATTCTGCATTATGAAATCTGGAGACTGATCCACATTAATCACAAGTCAGTTATCATCCATGATCCATAAATCGTCCCCCATCATCCAGCCCGTGATCATCCATCCCTCAGGTAGTGGTATCTGAGGGTTCAGCCCTCATCTGCCTCGTCCTCCCGGCTCCTCACACACGGCTGCCACCATATTACTGTCTCCTTCTTATCTTCTGTACTTTGTTCTCACCATCAAAAGGCATCAGAGGTTTCCGGTCCAGCAGTTCCCAGATACGAGACCCGGCACCGAATCCCTTCATCAGTTCCGAATAGAAAGAGCTGAGCCCTGGAACATAAAGTGCGGCCATAAATACAGGATGTTCAGGTAATTACGGGCGCTGGAGATATGTGACCACGGTATGTTCTGTATCTATGGGTCAGATTAATCTCCAGGGAGATCGTTCTAATGAAGGTAGTTAACACTGCGCTCATCAAATATGGAGTCTCCGAGGACAACCTGGACCATGAGGGCAGCAAGACGCCGAACAAAAGGGGTAATGTCCAATGTTGTGAGTACCTCCAATGCTGATCCCCACCCAAAAGGCGTACATCAGGAAGGAGGACAGCTCGCCCACGGTCATGTGTGCCGCCCCGGTCAGGAGGCCGCCTTTATACAACACCGCCAACACAATCAGGTTTCCTGACAGGCCGGTCTGCAGAATAGAAGAAGAGGAGATGGAAGACAACCAGAGATGTCACACTCATGGGTCACAAAAGAAAACGGGGCACAGTGTGGACATCGGGTCACTACTCACAAGGCCAAAGAATCCAGCTCGGGCAAAGGCCTCCTTATAGGCCAAGTCCAGCACGTAGTCCACTTTACCATCATATTTCTCCATCTCCAGCATCTCTTTTCCAAAGGCTCGCACGGTCCGGATGTTCCCAATACGTTCCTCTGACAGCTGAGGACGGGAGAGCAAAGATCAGAGGAGAGGGTGCAAAACTAGGGTCACGGACGAAAGGTCAGCACAAAAGGCTCACTAATGGGAGACAGGCACAGAGGGCAGCAAAAAAGAGTCATCAATAAAAGGACAGCGATAGAAGGACAAGACAAGGGTCACCAAGAAAGGGACAGCGATAGAAGGACAGGACAAGGGTCACCAAGAAAGGGACAGCGATAGAAGGATTGCACAAAGGTCACTAAGAAAGGGACAGCGATAGAAGGACAGAACAAGGGTCACCAAGAAAGGGACAGCGATAGGACAGGACGAGGGTCACCAAGAAAGGGACAGCGATAGAATGACAGGAAGAGGGTCACCAAGAAAGGGACAGCGATAGAAGGATTGCACAAGGGTCACTAAGAAAGGGACAGCGATAGAAGGACAGGACAAGGGTCACCAAGAAAGGGACAGCGATAGAAGGACAGGACAAGGGTCACCAAGAAAGGGACAGCGATAGAAGGACAGGACAAGGGTCACCAAGAAAGGGACAGCGATAGCAGGACAGGACAAGGGTCACCAAGAAAGGGACAGCGATAGAACGATTGCACAAAGGTCACTAAGAAAGGGACAGCGATAGGACAGGACAAGGGTCACCAAGAAAGGGACAGCGATAGAAGGACAGGACAAGGGTCACCAAGAAAGGGACAGCGATAGAACGATTGCACAAAGGTCACTAAGAAAGGGACAGCGATAGGACAGGACAAGGGTCACCAAGAAAGGGACAGCGATAGAAGGACAGGACAAGGGTCACCAAGAAAAGGACAGCGATACGACAGGATGAGGGTCATCAAGAAAGGGACAGCGATAGAAGGATTGCACAAGGGTCACTAAGAAAGGGACAGCGATAGAAGGATTGCACAAGGGTCACCAAGAAAGGGACAGCGATAGAAGGACAGGACAAGGGTCACTAAGAAAGGGACAGTGATAAAAGGACAGGACGAGGGTCACCAAGAAAGGGACAGCGATAGAAGGACAGGACAAGGGTCACCAAGAAAGGGACAGCGATAGAAGGACAGGACAAGGGTCATCAAGAAAGGGACAGCGATAAAAGGACAGGACGAGGGTCACTAAGAAAGGGACAGCGATAGAAGGACAGGACAAGGGTCACCAAGAAAGGGACAGCGATAGAAGGACAGGACAAGGGTCATCAAGAAAGGGACAAAGATAGAAGGACAGGACAAGGGTCACCAAGAAAGGGACAGCGATAGGACAGGACAGGACAAGGGTCACCAAGAAAGGGACAGCGATAAAAGGACAGGACAAGGGTCACCAAGAAAGGGACAGCGATAAAAGGACAGGACAAGGGTCACCAAGAGAGGGACAGCGATAAAAGGACAGGACGAGGGTCACCAAGAAAGGGACAGCGATAGAAGGACAGGACAAGGGTCACCAAGAAAGGGACAGCGATAGAAGGACAGGACAAGGGTCACCAAGAAAGGGACAGCAATAGGACAGGACGAGGGTCACCAAGAAAGGGACAGCGATAGAAGGACAGGACGAGGGTCACTAAGAAAGGGACAGCGATAGAAGGACAGGATAAGGGTCACCAAGAAAGGGACAGCGATAGAAGGACAGGACGAGGGTCACCAAGAAAGAGTCACCAATAAAGGAATAAAAAACAGCACAAGGGTCAACAATGAAGGGTGAAGGATAGATCGTCAGCACAAAGGTCACCAACATATTGTCTAGAAAAAATAAATTCCTCAGCCAATGGGATTATATAAATTAGAGCATAAAAAGGAGGTGATGACGTTGAGCCGCTAGGACGCATGCATGATTGAGCACGCATGCTCATGAGCTAGTGCTGTAGTGAGTAGGTGATAACATAGAAGCGAATACCCGATGCACCAAACTCTATTGGGGCAATATTTTGCTCTTTTCTTTCTGGAGCGGTGATGGGGGCGCAGTGAGGCGTCACTCAGCTGCCGGTGAGATAGATGAGTGGCGAAGACAGAAACTGAATTGACATCTTGGTTGGTGCTACTGTGCTGCAAGTTTCTATGTAAAGCGTAGCAGTCACATGATTTTTCATCGGCTGCAGCACTCTGCATAGGCAGTGACTGAAGACAAAGCCTGCGCTCTGCTCTCTACAGCTCCCTACTTCTCCTCCCACTTAGGATTTTATGAGAAGAGAGGCAGAGAGCTCTGGACCGGTTAAGTTGTAAGTAAATGTCAGATCTATTGCCACGTGTCCCACCGAGTTTTACTGCTACCATGTGACTTACGTGTCATAAATGGCGACAAACGTGTGCCGGCCCCTGAACTTGGCGCCTCTTACTGCAGGACTCCCGTTACTAAGACTGACGTAGAAAATAACAAATACTCAGCTGACATGAGCGGCACCAGACCCGCGCAGCACCACCAGGAACGTGCTGACACTACGTCATCCGCTGACATGAGCGGCACCAGACCCGCAAGGCAGTACCGGGAACGTGTCGACACTACGTCATCAGCTGACATGAGTGGCACCAGACCCGCGCGGCAGTACCGGGAACGTGGCGACACTACATCATCAGCTGACATGAGTGGCACCAGACCCGCGCAGCACCACCAGGAACGTGCTGACACTACGTCACCAGCTGACATAAGCGGCACCAGACCTGCGCAGCACCACCAGGAACGTGCTGACACTACGTCACCAGCTGACATGAGCGGCACCAGACCCGCGCGGCAGTACCGGGAACGTGTCGACACTACGTCATCAGCTGACATGAGCGGCACCAGACCCAAGCAGCACCACCAGGAACGTGCTGACACTACGTCACCAGCTGACATGAGCGGCACCAGACCCGCACGGCAGTACCGGGAACGTGGCGACACTACGTCATCAGCTGACATGAGCGGCACCAGACCCGCGCAGCACCACCAGGAACGTGCTGACACTACGTCACCAGCTGACATGAGCGGCACCAGACCCGCGCAGCACCACCAGGAACGTGCTGACACTACGTCACCAGCTGACATGAGTGGCACCAGACCCGCGCAGCACCACCAAGAACGTGCTGACACTACCGTCACCAGCTGACATGAGCGGCACCAGACCCAAACAGCACCACCAGGAACGTGCTGACACTACGTCACCAGCTGACATAAGCGGCACCAGACCTGCGCAGCATCACCAGGAACGTGCTGACACTACGTCATCAGCTGACATGAGCGGCACCAGACCCGCGCGGCAGTACCGGGAACGTGGCGACACTACATCATCAGCTGACATGAGCGGCACCAGACCCGCGCAGCACCACCAGGAACGTGCTGACACTACGTCACCAGCTGACATGAGCGGCACCAGACCCGTACGGCAGTACCGGGAACGTGGCGACACTACGTCATCAGCTGACATGAGCGGCACCAGACCCGCGCAGCACCACCAGGAACGTGCTGACACTACGTCACCAGCTGACATGAGCGGCACCAGACCCGCGCAGCACCACCAGGAACGTGCTGACACTACGTCACCAGCTGACATGAGCGGCACCAGACCCGCGCGGCAGTACCGGGAACGTGTCGACACTACGTCATCAGCTGACATGAGCGGCACCAGACCCAAGCAGCACCACCAGGAACGTGCTGACACTACGTCACCAGCTGACATGAGCGGCACCAGACCCGCGCAGCACCACCAGGAACGTGCTGACACTACGTCATCCGCTGACATGAGCGGCACCAGACCCGCAAGGCAGTACCGGGAACGTGTCGACACTACGTCATCAGCTGACATGAGTGGCACCAGACCCGCGCGGCAGTACCAGGAACGTGCTGACACTACATCACCAGCTGACATAAGCGGCACCAGACCTGCGCAGCACCACCAGGAACGTGCTGACACTACGTCACCAGCTGACATGAGCGGCACCAGACCCGCGCGGCAGTACCGGGAACGTGTCGACACTACGTCATCAGCTGACATGAGCGGCACCAGACCCGCGCGGCAGTACCAGGAACGTGCTGACACTACGTCACCAGCTGACATAAGCGGCACCAGACCTGCGCACCACCACCAGGAACGTGCTGACACTATGTCACCAGCTGACATGAGCGGCACCAGACCCGCGCGGCAGCACCGAGAACGTGTCGACACTACGTCATCAGCTGACATGAGTGGCACCAGACCCGCAAGGCAGTACCGGGAACGTGTTGACACTACGTCATCAGCTGACATGAGTGGCACCAGACCCGCAAGGCAGTACCAGGAACATGCTGACACTACGTCACCAGCTGACATAAGTGGCACCAGACCCGCGCAGCACCACCAGGAACGTGCTGACACAACGTCACCAGCTGACATAAGCAGCACCAGACCCACGCAGCACCACCAGGAACGTGCTGACACTACGTCACCAGCTGACATGAGCGGCACCAGACCTGCGCAGCACCTCCAGGAACGTGCTGACACTACGTCACCAGCTGACATAAGCGGCACCAGACCTGCGCAGCACCACCAGGAACGTGCTGACACTACGTCACCAGCTGACATGAGCGGCACCAGACCCGCGCAACACCACCAGGAACGTGCTGACACTACGTCATCAGCTGACATGAGTGGCACCAGACCCACAAGGCAGTACCGGGAACGTGTCGACACTACGTCATCAGCTGACATGAGTGGCACCAGACCCGCGCGGCAGTACCGGGAAGGTGTCGACACTACGTCATCAGCTGACAAGAGTGGCACCAGACAACTCCTTTATCAAAAGGTCACTAGTGGGACCAGTCAGAGGCGAGCGGTGGAGCCACGTACACAGCGGAGATTACCTGAGTGGCTGCAGCAAGCGAGTCCTGGGTCAGCATAGAAACTTTCCGTAAATATCTCCCATAAATCACAGCGACAACAGCGAGCGGAGGGACGATGCTCAGGACAAACATGGCCAATTGTGGAGAGACGAAAAACTGCACAGGAGGAAAAGAAAATCATGAGGAGGAACAAAGGTGCAATATCAGTGTCTGACTGTGAACCTGTGAGGAGTGACAGGAGAGGAATCATCTAAAGTTGTATCCAAAAGATTTGAAAATGGCAAAATTTGATTTTCACTATTTGCCGCCTTTTATAGCGACAATTTTGCATGAACTCTAATTTGTTATCAAGAGCGATCTGATGAATTTCAGCCCTGCCACAAAATGACCTGATGATACCATTTCTGTGACCTGTGACTGCTCAGGAGGAAGTGTGAACAGGGACAAGGCAGCTGATATCACAGTCAGGCCAACTTGAACTATTAAGTGTAGACTGAGTGTTTTAAATATGGATAAGGGGCTTCACATCATGAAGGGGGTCACACACAATGTACGGGGGCTTCTCACCCATGGAGGGGGTCACTCACAATGTGCGGGGGCTTCTCACCCATGGAGGGGGTCACTCACAATGTGTGGGGGCTTCTCATCATGAAAGGGGTCACTCACAATGTGCGGGGGCTTCTCATCCATGGAGGGGGTCACACACAATGTACGGGGGCTTCTCATCCATGGAGGGGGTCACTCACAATGTGCGGGGGCTTCTCATCCATGGAGGGGGTCACACACAATGTGCGGGGGCTTCTCATCCATGGAGGGGGTCACTCACAATGTGTGGGGGCTTCTCACCCATGGAGGGGGTCACTCACAATGTGTGGGGGCTTCTCATCCATGGAGGGGGTCACACACAATGTACGGGGGCTTCTCATCCATGGAGGGGGTCACACACAATGTACGGGGGCTTCTCATCCATGGAGGGGCTCACTCACAATGTGTGGAGGCTTCTCATCCATGGAGGGGGTCACTCACAATGTGTGGGGGCTTCTCATCCATGGAGGGGGTCACACACAATGTACGGGGGCTTCTCATCATGAAGGGGGTCACACACAATGTACGGGGGCTTCTCATCCATGGATGGGGTCACTCACAATGTGCGGGGGCTTCTCACCCATGGAGGGGATCACTCACAATGTGTGGGGGCTTCTCATCCATGGAGGGGATCACTCACAATGTGCGGGGGCTTCTCATCCATGGAGGGGATCACTCACAATGTGCGGGGGCTTCTCATCCATGGAGGGGCTCACTCACAATGTGTGGGGGCTTCTCATCCATGGAGGGGGTCACTCACAATGTGTGGGGGCTTTTCATCCATGGAGGGGGTCACTCACAATGTGCGGGGGCTTGTCACCCATGGAGGGGGTCACTCACAATGTGTGAGGGTTTCTCACCCATGGAGGGGGTCACTCACAATGTGCGGGGGCTTGTCACCCATGGAGGGGGTCACTCACAATGTGTGGAGGCTTCTCATCCATGGAGGGGGTCACTCACAATGTGTGGGGGCTTCTAATCCATGGAGGGGGTCATTCACAATGTGTGGGGGCTTCTAATCCATGGAGGGGATCACTCACAATGTGCGGGGGCTTCTCATCCATGGAGGGGATCACTCACAATGTGCGGGGGCTTCTCATCCATGGAGGGGATCACTCACAATGTGCGGGGGCTTCTCAGCCATGGAGGGGATCACTCACAATGTGTGGAGGCTTCTCATCCATGGAGGGGATCACTCACAATGTGTGGGGGCTTCTCAGCCATGGAGGGGATCACTCACAATGTGTGGGGGCTTCTCATCCATGGAGGGGATCACTCACAATGTGCGGGGGCTTCTCATCCATGGAGGGGATCGCTCACAATGTGTGGGGGCTTCTCAGCCATGGAGGGGATCACTCACAATGTGTGGGGGCTTCTCATCCATGGAGGGGATCACTCACAATGTGCGGGGGCTTCTCATCCATGGAGGGGATCGCTCACAATGTGTGGGGGCTTCTCAGCCATGGAGGGGATCACTCACAATGTGCGGAGGCTTCTCATCCATGGAGGGGGTCACTCACAATGTGCGGGGGCTTCTCATCCATGGAGGGGATCACTCACAATGTGTGGGGGCTTCTCATCCATGGAGGGGATCACTCACAATGTGTGGGGGCTTCTCATCCATGGAGGGGGTCACTCACAATGTGCGGGGGCTTCTCATCCATGGAGGGGATCACTCACAATGTGTGGGGGCTTCTCATCCATGGAGGGGATCACTCACAATGTGTGGGGGCTTCTCATCCATGGAGGGAATCACTCACAATGTGTGGGGGCTTCTCAGCCATGGAGGGGATCACTCAGAATGTGTGGGGGCTTCTCATCCATGGAGGGGATCACTCACAATGTGTGGGGGCTTCTCATCCATGGAGGGGTCACTCACAATGTGTGGGGGCTTCTCGTCCATGGAGGGGATGACTCACAATGTGTGGGGGGCTTCTCAGCCATGGAGGGGGTCACTCACAATGTGTGGGGGCTTCTCATCCATGGAGGGGGTCACTATTACATCTAAGACAATGTGGTGATGATGCTTCTTCACCGAAAACTAAGTGACTTGGGGAACAAGCATTATTATTTTGAGTCCGAGGCAGGGAAACAAGAAATCTCTGTTCCATTGAGAACCTGCAGTCAATAGTCAGAGAACTTGTGATATCTCCGGGCTCTGATGAGAGAAAGGGCGGCCATCAATCAGGACCTGCGTTGATATCCAGTTGCCAGGGGAGGGGCAGGAGTGTGGAGGATAAGGGGCAGGAGTGTGGAAGATAAGGGGCAGGAGTGTGGAGGATAAGGGGCAGGAGTGTGGAGGATAAGGGGCAGGAGTGTGGAGAATAAGGGGCAGGAGTGTGGAGGATAAGAGGCAGGAGTGTGGAGAATAAGGGGCAGGAGTGTGGAGAATAAGGGGCAGGAGTGTGGAGAATAAGGGGCAGGAGTGTGGAGAATAAGGGGCAGGAGTGTGGAGGATAAGGGGCAGGAGTGTGGAGAATAAGGGGCAGGAGTGTGGAGAATAAGGGGCAGGAGTGTGGAGAATAAGGGGCAGGAGTGTGGAGAATAAGGGGCAGGAGTGTGGAGGATAAGGGGCAGGAGTGTGGAGAATAAGGAGCAGGAGTGTGGAGAATAAGGGGCAGGAGTGTGGAGGATAAGGGGCAGGAGTGTGGAGGATAAGGGGCAGGAGTGTGGAGGATAAGAGGCAGGAGTGTGGAGAATAAGGGGCAGGAGTGTGGAGAATAAGGGGCAGGAGTGTGGAGAATAAGGGGCAGGAGTGTGGAGAATAAGGGGCAGGAGTGTGGAGAATAAGGGGCAGGAGTGTGGAGGATAAGGGGCAGGAGTGTGGAGAATAAGGAGCAGGAGTGTGGAGAATAAGGGGCAGGAGTGTGGAGGATAAGGGGCAGGAGTGTGGAGGATAAGGGGCAGGAGTGTGGAGGATAAGAGGCAGGAGTGTGGAGAATAAGGGGCAGGAGTGTGAAGAATAAGGGGCAGGAGTGTGAAGAATAAGGGGCAGGAGTGTGGAGGATAAGGGGCAGGAGTGTGGAGGATAAGGGGCAGGAGTGTGGAGGATAAGGGGCAGGAGTGTGAAGAATAAGGGGCAGGAGTGTGAAGAATAAGGGGCAGGAGTGTGGAGGATAAGGGGCAGGAGTGTGGAGGATAAGGGGCAGGAGTGTGGAGGATAAGGGGCAGGAGTGAGGTCTATGGTGAGCGGTGATACATATACTGCACACTATACACATATTATACACATGCACTACGTGCGGCCATTACCATCATCCCCACTCCGACAGAAGCCTGCGCCACGGCTCTCAGCCCATCCGATAGATTCTCTGTGATCGATCTGCCAATTAAAACTGTGTCTGCAGACAATCGATTGATCAGCTCTCCAGTACGGGTCTTATCAAAGAATCCGACCTCCTGCCTGAGAAGTGAGGAGAAGAGCGAGGAGCGCAGTCTGCGGACGATCCGCTGTCCTGGGGGCAGAAACGTGTCCATTATGGAGACAATGTAACAAATTATGATACGTGATTCATCGTATAGTCACACACCGAGGGCTGTCTCATCGTATGGTCACACACCGGGCACTGTCTCATCGTACGGTCACACATCGGGCGTCGTCTCATCGTACGGTCACATACCGGGCCGCCGTCTCATCGTATGGTCACACACCGGGCGCCGTCTCATCGTACGGTCACACATCGGGCGCTGTCTCATCGTACGGTCACACATCGGGCGCCGTCTCATCGTACGGTCACACACCGGGCACCGTCTCATCGTATGGTCACACATCGGGCGTCGTCTCATCGTACAGTCACATACTGGGCCGCCGTCTCATCGTACGGTCACACACCGGGCGCCGTCTCATCGTACGGTCACACATCGGGCGCTGTCTCATCGTACGGTCACATACCGGGCCGCCGTCTCATCGTATGGTCACACACCGGGCGCCGTCTCATCGTACGGTCACACACCGGGCGCCATCTCATCGTACGGTCACACATCGGGCGCTGTCTCATCGTACGGTCACACATCGGGCGCCGTCTCATCGTACGGTCACACACCGGGCACCGTCTCATCGTATGGTCACACATCGGGCGTCGTCTCATCGTAGTCACATACTGGGCCGCCGTCTCATCGTATGGTCACACACCGGGCGCCGTCTCATCGTACGGTCACACATCGGGCGCTGTCTCATCGTACGGTCACACATCGGGCGCCGTCTCATCGTACAGTCACACACCGGGCACCGTCTCATCGTATGGTCACACATCGGGCGTCGTCTCATCGTACAGTCACATACTGGGCCGCCGTCTCATCGTACGGTCACACACCGGGCGCCGTCTCATCGTACGGTCACACATCGGGCGCTGTCTCATCGTACGGTCACATACCGGGCCGCCGTCTCATCGTATGGTCACACACCGGGCGCCGTCTCATCGTACGGTCACACACCGGGCGCCATCTCATCGTACGGTCACACATCGGGCGCTGTCTCATCGTACGGTCACACATCGGGCGCCGTCTCATCGTACGGTCACACACCGGGCACCGTCTCATCGTATGGTCACACATCGGGCGTCGTCTCATCGTAGTCACATACTGGGCCGCCGTCTCATCGTACGGTCACACACCGGGCGCCGTCTCATCGTACGGTCACACATCGGGCGCTGTCTCATCGTACGGTCACATACCGGGCCGCCGTCTCATCGTATGGTCACACACCGGGCGCCGTCTCATCGTACGGTCACACACCGGGCGCCATCTCATCGTACGGTCACACATCGGGCGCTGTCTCATCGTACGGTCACACATCGGGCGCCGTCTCATCGTACAGTCACACACCGGGCACCGTCTCATCGTATGGTCACACATCGGGCGTCGTCTCATCGTAGTCACATACTGGGCCGCCGTCTCATCGTACGGTCACACACCGGGCGCCGTCTCATCGTACGGTCACACATCGGGCGCTGTCTCATTGTACGGTCACATACCGGGCCGCCGTCTCATCACGTGGTCACAAACCGGGTGCCGTCTCATCGTACGGTCACACACTGGGCGCCTTCTCATCATGAGGTCACACAACGGGCTCCGTATCATTGTACGGTCACACACTGGGCGCCGTCTCATCATACAGTCACACATTGGGCGCAGTCTCATCATACGGTCACACATTGGGCGCAGTCTCATCATACGGTCACACATTGGGCGCAGTCTCATCATACAGTCACACACCGGGCGCCTTCTCATCATGAGGTCACACAATGGGCTCCGTATCATTGTACGGTCACACACCAGGTGCAGTCTTATCATACAGTCATACACCGGGAGCCGTCTCATCGTACGGTCATACATTGGGCGCAGTCTCATCATACGGTCACACACCGGGCGCCACCTCACTGTACGGTCATATACTCGGCGCTGTACTTCCTACCTGAGATTTGCATGAGGTAGACGCGGGTGCTGTTGGCCGCTGCTCCTAACAGGAACACCCCGCTCAGTAAGGCACACAGTGATGTAAGGTTGGACGTCAGGTCCTGCGCAGGATTTGAGTAGATCACATCGATCACTTTACCCAGGAAAAATGGAGCCGACATGGTGATGACACTGGAGACGGTGAGGAAGCCGACCGCGGCTGCAGGAGGAAAGGCAGAGAATGGGATCATCAGACACCTCCAGTCATCGGGGACTCTCCATAGAGGATCATCTCGTCACCCGTTGATCGTCTTTCCATGGTGGACTGTGGCTACTGGGGGGATTGTCTTTGCATTGTACATTGGGGGCTGTCACTATTGGGGGATCGTCTCGTCTTCGTGGATCGTCCGACGTTTAATGCTGTAAACCTTTTCTACAAATCTACCTCTACAGGGACCCTCCACTTCAAGGACAGGAACCCAAGCTCTCGCCCCCACACCGTCAGCAGCCCTTTCCCAGATTGGGACACAATCAGGGATAATGGAGTCAATCGCTGATGATATTTACATGGACAGTGATCGATCCTTCATGAAAGTCATCAGCCATGAGATCCGATCTGCCCGTGCTCCATATCTGATGTCCATGTGAAGGTCAGAAGACGACAGGCGCCTGTATACTGTGAGGGAAGCTGCTCTGTGGGGGACATCAGGCTAAGGGGGTCTTCTTATTATTGCTGATCTCGTCACAAAACTGAGTGTGAACACTGAGCAAACAGAAGTTCTTTCAACTCTTTTCAAAGCTGAAGCTATCAGGGAGGAACAAAGATCTGCTCCATGCAGAAGCTGCAGACCACCCTTATCGCCAGAGCCAGGAATATCAGACCACCCTTATCGCCAGAGCCAGGAATATCAGACCACCCTTATCGCCAGAGCCAGGCACAAACCCACAAACCAGATGCACAGCCTAATAAATGACAAAAATACTGGACAAAAAGAAAAAGCTGGAAGGAAAAATGTGCATCTTAAGTGTAGAAAAAGAAATATTCACTGGTAGACCAATACAGAGAGACAAAAAAAAAAAAATCTAAAAATATCAAAATGTAAAGGTTAAAAAGCAACAGAGACGATAGATGTAATCAATACACAGTGGAAACTCATAGAACCTTTTATAATAGACATCCACAGGTAAAGAAAGGCGTGAATCCCAAACATGTGGATACAGCCGGGACAAGACCCCACTAATCATACAGAGCGGTCATATAGATCGGATGAGTGAGCCGACCCCGTATTGTGTCCAAGGGGGAAATTCATACAGAATACACAAATATGGAAAATGGAACCACAATTACACCCAATGAGGCAATAATCAAGAATAGGACAAATGCAAAATCTGACATAACAAGCAGTGATCTACGACACAGACCTGGGATAATAGTAATCCACGTTATATAAATCCTAGGGAGAGAGGCAACATGGGAAGGCAAGTAAAGCATAAGACCAAAAGACACAAACATTCCCCACGTACATCGCTGCTCAGGCCGGTTTCACCAATTTATCTTTGCAGGTTTTATGTTTTTTCTCCCCTGATGAAGACAGGATGACCAGCGAAACGCGCAGGAACATTTCCACCTCCATCTTCGGCAGCACTGCT
Organism: Dendrobates tinctorius; assembly: GCF_039654945.1. Classification (NCBI taxonomy): domain Eukaryota; kingdom Metazoa; phylum Chordata; class Amphibia; order Anura; family Dendrobatidae; genus Dendrobates; species Dendrobates tinctorius. The sequence continues at coordinate 24,844 of NW_027361968.1, forward strand.
CACTGACGGTAGTGTATGTAACATCACTATTATCACACGGTCCGGTGTGCGGCCGATACTTACATCCTGCATGCAGCCTTTATTATTACCCCGGTGGTTATTATCTTGGTTCTATTTCCCATATTTGTGTAATTTCCTTGCGTTCCCCCTTGGACACAGAACACGGGGTCGGCCGCTCTGATCCGAGCCATTACACGGCGTCTATGACGGCTCTGTACGATGAGTGGGGTCTTGTCCCGGCTGTACGGGGGTCAAACTCATTGCTCGGTGGATCTCCGCGGTGTCGGCAGCCTCCATTGCTTTACCTCCTTTACATCTGGACACTTTGCGTTATTTGCTCTCTTGCACCAGTAAATATTTGGTTTTGTGTCATCATTTCTGCTTTTCTCCTTTTGCCCCCCATCTGCAGACACAGAGGCCCTGCGGGACGGCACATCCAGCCATGGACGGAGATTCCACTGGAGGACCCCATGGGGCAGCGCCGTCCATCAGGCCGGGGGTCCGTACAATATTCCAGACACTTCACAGAGGAAGGAAAATGCAAAAAAATGATGGAGAGCGAGAGACGGATCCACAGCATTTCACACAGGATTGTGAATACGGGGGTGACTACTATGGACACAGCGCCACTGCTGTGCACAGGTTATGTCTGGTACTGCAGCTCATTACTAGTTCAAATAGTGCAATACCAGAGTGGACCTGTGTGCCATGGTGGTGCTGTGTCCGGATACTCGGTCAGGCTCTGGGTGTAACAAATGATGGATGGGTCACAAAACCTTCTGTGCAGCTGTAATGGACCCAGCTCCCTCGGTCTGACAATACGAGGAAATCAATGCTCAGACCCATGTCACCTCCCTGAATGAGCGTGTACCATACACTGGAGGGGGAGGGGGGATCTGAAGCTTCAGATATAACAGATATGTCACAATACATAACAACCACAGCGGTACTGTGCAGTGTATATATACAGGAGGAGCTGTACTGTGCAGTGTATATATACAGGAGGAGCGGTACTGTGCAGTGTATATATACAGGAGGAGTGGTACTGTGCAGGGTATATATACAGGAGGAGCGGTACTGTGCAGTGTATATATACAGGAGGAGCGGTACTGTGCAGTGTATATATACAGGAGGAGTGGTACTGTGCAGTGTATATATACAGGAGGAGCGGTACTGTGCAGTATATATATACAGGAGGAGCGGTACTGTGCAGTGTATATATACAGGAGGAGCGGTACTGTGCAGTGTATATATACAGGAGGAGTGGTACTGTGCAGTGTATATATACAGGAGGAGTGGTACTGTGCAGTGTATATATACAGGAGGAGTGGTACTGTGCAGTGTATATATACAGGAGGAGCTGTACTGTGCAGTGTATATATACAGGAGGAGCGGTACTGTGCAGTGTATATATACAGGAGGAGTGGTACTGTGCAGTGTATATATACAGGAGGAGTGGTACTGTGCAGTGTATATATACAGGAGGAGTGGTACTGTGCAGTGTATATATACAGGAGGAGTGGTACTGTGCAGTGTATATATACAGGAGGAGTGGTACTGTGCAGTGTATATATACAGGAGGAGTGGTACTGTGCAGTGTATATATACAGGAGGAGTGGTACTGTGCAGTGTATATATACAGGAGGAGCGGTACTGTGCAGTGTATATATACAGGAGGAGCGGTACTGTGCAGTGTATATATACAGGAGGAGCGGTACTGTGCAGTGTCTATATACAGGAGGAGCGGTACTGTGCAGTGTCTATATACAGGAGGAGCGGTACTGTGCAGTGTCTATATACAGGAGGAGCGGTACTGTGCAGTGTCTATATACAGGAGGAGCGGTACTGTGCAGTGTATATATACAGGAGGAGCGGTACTGTGCAGTGTATATATACAGGAGGAGCGGTACTGTGCAGTGTATATATACAGGAGGAGCGGTACTGTGCAGTGTATATATACAGGAGGAGCGGTACTGTGCAGTGTATATATACAGGAGGAGCGGTACTGTGCAGTGTATATATACAGGAGGAGCGGTACTGTGCAGTGTATATATACAGGAGGAGCGGTACTGTGCAGGGTATATATACAGTACAGGAGTGGTACTGTGCAGTGTGTATATACAGGAGGAGCGGTGCTGTGCAGTGTATATATACAGGAGGAGCGGTGCTGTGCAGTGTATATATACAGGAGGAGCGGTACTGTGCAGTGTATATATACAGGAGGAGCGGTACTGTGCAGTGTATATATATACAGGAGGAGCGGTACTGTGCAGTGTGTATATATACAGGAGGAGCGATACTGTGCAGTGTGTATATATACAGGAGGAGCGATACTGTGCAGTGTGTATATATACAGGAGGAGCGATACTGTGCAGTGTATATATATACAGGAGGAGCGGTACTGTGCAGTGTATATATACAGGAGGAGTGGTACTGTGCAGTGTATATATACAGGAGGAGCGGTACTGTGCAGTGTATATATATACAGGAGGAGCGGTACTGTGCAGTGTATATATATACAGGAGGAGCGGTACTGTGCAGTGTATATATATACAGGAGGAGCGGTACTGTGCAGTGTATATATATACAGGAGGAGCGGTACTGTGCAGTGTATATATACAGGAGAAGCGGTACTGTGCAGTGTCTATATACAGGAGGAGCGGTACTGTGCAGTGTATATATACAGGAGGAGTGGTACTGTGCAGTGTCTATATACAGGAGGAGTGGTGCTGTGCAGTGTATATATACAGGAGGAGTGGTACTGTGCAGTGCATATATACAGGAGGAGTGGTACTGTGCAGTGCATATATACAGGAGTGGTACTGGGCAGGGTGTACGGTGGGGGGGCAAGGCAGGGCGTACGGGGGGCAGGGCAGGGCGTACGGAGGGGGGGCAGGGCGTACGGAGGGGGGGGCAGGACGTACGGAGGGGGGGGCAGGACGTACGGAGGGGGGGGCAGGACGTACGGAGGGGGGGGCAGGACGTACGGAGGGGGGGGCAGGACGTACGGAGGGGGGGGCAGGACGTACGGAGGGGGGGGCAGGACGTACGGAGGGGGGGGCAGGACGTACGGAGGGGGGCAGGACGTACGGAGGGGGGGCAGGACGTACGGAGGGGGGGGGCAGGACGTACGGAGGGGGGGCAGGACGTACGGAGGGGGGGCAGGACGTACGGAGGGGGGGCAGGACGTACGGAGGGGGGGCAGGACGTACGGAGGGGGGGGCAGGACGTACGGAGGGGGGGGCAGGACGTACGGAGGGGGGGCAGGACGTACGGAGGGGGGGCAGGACGTACGGAGGGGGGGCAGGACGTACGGCGGGGGGGGGCAGGACGTACGGCGGGGGGGGGCAGGACGTACGGCGGGGGGGCAGGACGTACGGCGGGGGGGGCAGGACGTACGGAGGGGGGGGCAGGACGTACGGCGGGGGGGGCAGGACGTACGGCGGGGGGGCAGGACGTACGGCGGGGGGGGCAGGACGTACGGCGGGGGGGGCAGGACGCACGGCGGGGGGGGGCAGGACGTACGGCGGGGGGGGCAGGACGTACGGCGGGGTAGTATGTGGCAGGCTGTGAGGAGTTGGTTATGTTGCGGGATCAGTTGATTTCCTTTAGTCTCCGCCCCCTCGGATACGCCGGCGCCATCAGTCACTGACCTGTCAGCCTCCATCTCTCCGGTTGGGCCAGGGCCAGCAGCCTCCTGACGTCCTGGGAGGCCGGCCTCTTCTGTGGTCCGGTCTCTTCCCTCCGGGGGTCCTGCACAGCTGCCCCCTCTCCCTGGTTGCTGGGCGCACTGCTGTGGCCCCTGGTGGCAGCGGCTGACTGACAGGACCATGCGCTGCCCAGGCTGCAGGCTGTGGGGGTCGTACGGGGGGCAGCGCGCGGGGGTCTTGTCCTGGTGAAGGGTCTCTGGAGGTCTCTGCAGCAAGTTCTATAGGAACAGGAGGTGGTATAGAGAGGAAGCCTGGAGAGCAGCCACAGCCGGCCCCCGACCAGAGGGAGGCAGCTGCCCAGCATGGCTGGTGACAGCACAGAGCAGCTCTCCCTCAGGCAGGTGGCAGCACAGAGCAGCTCTCCCTCAGGCAGGCGGCAGCACACAGACAGCTCTCCCTCAGGCAGGCGGCAGCACACAGACAGCTCTCCCTCAGGCAGGCGGCAGCACACCGACAGCTCTCCCTCAGGCAGGCGGCAGCACACCGACAGCTCTCCCTCAGGCAGGCGGCAGCACACCGACAGCTCTCCCTCAGGCAGGCGGCAGCACACCGACAGCTCTCCCTCAGGCAGGCGGCAGCACACCGACAGCTCTCCCTCAGGCAGGCGGCAGCACACCGACAGCTCTCCCTCAGGCAGGCGGCAGCACACCGACAGCTCTCCCTCAGGCAGGCGGCAGCACACCGACAACTCTCCCTCAGGCAGGCGGCAGCACAGAGCAGCTCTCCCTCAGGCAGGTGGCAGCACAGAGCAGCTCTCCCTCAGGCAGGTGGCAGCACACCGACAGGTCTCCCTCAGGCAGGTGGCAGCACACTGACAGCTCTCCCTCAGGCAGGTGGCAGCACAGAGCAGCTCTCCCTCAGGCAGGTGGCAGCACACCGACAGGTCTCCCTCAGGCAGATGACAGTACAGAGCAGCTCTCTCTCAGGCAGGTGGCAGCTCTCCCTCAGGCAGGCGGCAGCACACAGACAGCTCTCCCTCAGGCAGGCGGCAGCACACAGACAGCTCTCCCTCAGGCAGGCGGCAGCACACAGACAGCTCTCCCTCAGGCAGGCGGCAGCACACAGACAGCTCTCCCTCAGGCAGGTGACAGTACAGAGCAGCTCTCCCTCAGGTAGGCGGCAGCACACGGACAGCTCCGGTCAGGTGCTGGTGTCTCCTCCGGGCGCCGCGCTCCATGTGTTGTCAGTGGGGCCGGTATCTGTCAGGCCCAGTGTGTGCGGCTGCGATAACGCTGCGGCCTCCTCCTCCTCCTCCCCGGGGGGGGCGCCTCATATCTGCGCCGTCATCGGAGCCCCCGAGCCTCAGGTCACTGTTGCCGGATCACAGCGACTTCCGCAACCGGCCCCGCCCCCACCGCACGCCACGCCCCCGGAGCAGAGCGCTCAGTCACGTGATGTGTGCGGGGAGCAGCCGTGTATATACGTCACCCGGGAAGGGCCCGGTCCCGCACTGAGTGTGACGCTCCGTGTGAATGGCGCTCAGTCTCCTCCTGCACAGGAGCAGAGGAGGTGAGGAGAAGCCGGTGTCTCCGTCCTGTGTCCCGGGCTGTGGAGACACTGAGTGCAGTCTGGAGTCCTGATCTTCACCAGAGAGAGAGGACCACCGATGTCTCCACTGCCAGTCACAGCACAGAGCGCCGGACAGTGTACGATCAGAGTGTCCGCGGTGTGATCGGGGCGTCTGCGGTGTGATCAGAGTGTCCGCGGTGTGATCGGGGCGTCTGCGGTGTGATCAGAGTGTCCGCGGTGTGATCAGAGTGTCCGCGGTGTGATCAGAGCGTCCGCGGTGTGATCAGAGTGTCCGCGGTGTGATCGGGGCATCTGCGGTGTGATCAGAGTGTCCGCGGTGTGATCGGGGCATCTGCGGTGTGATCAGAGTGTCCGCGGTGTGATCGGGGCATCTGCGGTGTGATCAGAGTGTCCGCGGTGTGATCGGGGCATCTGCGGTGTGATCGGGGCGTCTGCGGTGTGATCAGAGTGTCCGCGGTGTGATCGGGGCATCTGCGGTGTGATCGGGGCGTCTGCGGTGTGATTGGGGCGTCTGCGGTGTGATCAGAGTGTCCGCGGTGTGATCGGGGCATCTGCGGTGTGATCGGGGCGTCTGCGGTGTGATCAGAGTGTCCGCGGTGTGATCGGGGCATCTGCGGTGTGATCGGGGCGTCTGCGGTGTGATCAGAGTGTCCGCGGTGTGATCGGGGCATCTGCGGTGTGATCGGGGCGTCTGCGGTGTGATCAGAGTGTCCGCGGTGTGATCGGGGCATCTGCGGTGTGATCGGGGCGTCTGCGGTGTGATCAGAGTGTCCGCGGTGTGATCGGGGCATCTGCGGTGTGATCGGGGCGTCTGCGGTGTGATCAGAGTGTCCGCGGTGTGATCGGAGCGTCTGCGGTGTGATCGGAGCGTCCGCGGTGTGATCAGAGCGTCCGCGGTGTGATCGGGGCGTCCGCGGTGTGATCGGGGCGTCCGCGGTGTGATCGGGGCGTCCGCGGTGTGATCGGGGCGTCTGCGGTGTGATCGGGGCGTCTGCGGTGTGATCAGAGTGTCCGCGGTGTGATCGGGGCGTCTGCGGTGTGATCGGGGCGTCTGCGGTGTGATCAGAGTGTCCGCGGTGTGATCAGAGTGTCCGCGGTGTGATCAGAGCGTCTGCGGTGTGATCGGAGCGTCTGCGGTGTGATCAGAGCGTCCGCGGTGTGATCAGAGCGTCCGCGGTGTGATCGGGGCGTCCGCGGTGTCATCAGAGCGTCCGCGGTGTGATCGGGGCGTCTGCGGTGTGATCGGAGCGTCCGCGGTGTGATCGGGGCATCCGCGGTGTGATCGGGGCATCTGCGGTGTGATCGGGGCGTCTGCGGTGTGATCGGGGCGTCTGCGGTGTGATCGGGGCGTCTGCGGTGTGATCGGGGCGTCTGCGGTGTGATCGGGGCGTCTGCGGTGTGATCGGGGCGTCTGCGGTGTGATCGGGGCGTCTGCGGTGTGATCAGAGTGTCCGCGGTGTGATCGGGGCGTCTGCGGTGTGATCGGGGCGTCTGCGGTGTGATCAGAGTGTCCGCGGTGTGATCAGAGTGTCCGCGGTGTGATCAGAGTGTCTGCGGTGTGATCAGAGCGTCCGCGGTGTGATCAGAGCGTCCGCGGTGTGATCGGGGCGTCCGCGGTGTCATCAGAGCGTCCGCGGTGTGATCAGAGCGTCCGCGGTGTGATCGGGGCGTCCGCGGTGTGATCGGGGTGTCCGCGGTGTGATCGGGGTGTCCGCGGTGTGATCGGAGCGTCCGCGGTGTGATCGGGGCATCCGCGGTGTGATCGGGGCGTCTGCGGTGTGATCGGGGCGTCCGCGGTGTGATCGGAGCGTCCGCGGTGTGATCGGGGCGTTTGCGGTGTGATCGGGGCGTCTGCGGTGTGATCGGGGCGTCTGCGGTGTGATCGGGGCGTCTGCGGTGTGATCGGGGCGTCTGCGGTGTGATCGGGGAGTCCGCGGTGTGATCGGGGAGTCCGCGGTGTGATCAGAGTGTCCGCGGTGTGATCGGGGCGTCCGCGGTGTGATCAGAGTGTCCGCGGTGTGATCGGGGCGTCTGCGGTGTGATCAGAGTGTCCGCGGTGTGATCAGAGTGTCCGCGGTGTGATCAGAGCGTCCGCGGTGTGATCAGAGTGTCCGCGGTGTGATCGGGGCGTCCGCGGTGTGATCAGAGTGTCCGCGGTGTGATCGGGGCGTCTGCGGTGTGATCAGAGTGTCCGCGGTGTGATCAGAGTGTCCGCGGTGTGATCAGAGCGTCCGCGGTGTGATCAGAGTGTCCGCGGTGTGATCGGGGCATCTGCGGTGTGATCAGAGTGTCCGCGGTGTGATCGGGGCATCTGCGGTGTGATCAGAGTGTCCGCGGTGTGATCGGGGCATCTGCGGTGTGATCGGGGCGTCTGCGGTGTGATCAGAGTGTCCGCGGTGTGATCGGGGCATCTGCGGTGTGATCGGGGCGTCTGCGGTGTGATTGGGGCGTCTGCGGTGTGATCAGAGTGTCCGCGGTGTGATCGGGGCATCTGCGGTGTGATCGGGGCGTCTGCGGTGTGATCAGAGTGTCCGCGGTGTGATCGGGGCATCTGCGGTGTGATCGGGGCGTCTGCGGTGTGATCAGAGTGTCCGCGGTGTGATCGGGGCATCTGCGGTGTGATCGGGGCGTCTGCGGTGTGATCAGAGTGTCCGCGGTGTGATCGGAGCGTCTGCGGTGTGATCGGAGCGTCCGCGGTGTGATCAGAGCGTCCGCGGTGTGATCGGGGCGTCCGCGGTGTGATCGGGGCGTCCGCGGTGTGATCGGGGCGTCCGCGGTGTGATCGGGGCGTCTGCGGTGTGATCGGGGCGTCTGCGGTGTGATCAGAGTGTCCGCGGTGTGATCGGGGCGTCTGCGGTGTGATCGGGGCGTCTGCGGTGTGATCAGAGTGTCCGCGGTGTGATCAGAGTGTCCGCGGTGTGATCAGAGCGTCTGCGGTGTGATCGGAGCGTCTGCGGTGTGATCAGAGCGTCCGCGGTGTGATCAGAGCGTCCGCGGTGTGATCGGGGCGTCCGCGGTGTCATCAGAGCGTCCGCGGTGTGATCGGGGCGTCTGCGGTGTGATCGGAGCGTCCGCGGTGTGATCGGGGCATCCGCGGTGTGATCGGGGCATCTGCGGTGTGATCGGGGCGTCTGCGGTGTGATCGGGGCGTCTGCGGTGTGATCGGGGCGTCTGCGGTGTGATCGGGGCGTCTGCGGTGTGATCGGGGCGTCTGCGGTGTGATCGGGGCGTCTGCGGTGTGATCAGAGTGTCCGCGGTGTGATCGGGGCGTCTGCGGTGTGATCGGGGCGTCTGCGGTGTGATCAGAGTGTCCGCGGTGTGATCAGAGTGTCCGCGGTGTGATCAGAGTGTCTGCGGTGTGATCAGAGCGTCCGCGGTGTGATCAGAGCGTCCGCGGTGTGATCGGGGCGTCCGCGGTGTCATCAGAGCGTCCGCGGTGTGATCAGAGCGTCCGCGGTGTGATCGGGGCGTCCGCGGTGTGATCGGGGTGTCCGCGGTGTGATCGGGGTGTCCGCGGTGTGATCGGAGCGTCCGCGGTGTGATCGGGGCATCCGCGGTGTGATCGGGGCGTCTGCGGTGTGATCGGGGCGTCCGCGGTGTGATCGGAGCGTCCGCGGTGTGATCGGGGCGTTTGCGGTGTGATCGGGGCGTCTGCGGTGTGATCGGGGCGTCTGCGGTGTGATCGGGGCGTCTGCGGTGTGATCGGGGCGTCTGCGGTGTGATCGGGGAGTCCGCGGTGTGATCGGGGAGTCCGCGGTGTGATCGAGGAGTCCGCTGTGTGATCGGGGCGTCTGCGGTGTGATCAGAGTATCCTGGGTGTGATCAGGGTGTCCGCGGTGTGATGGGAGCGTCTGCCGTGTGATCGGGGAGTCCGCGGTGTGATCGGAGCGTCCGCGGTGTGATCAGGGCGTCCGCGGTGTGATCGGGGCATCTGCGGTGTGATCGGGGAGTCCACGGTGTGATCGGAGTGTCTGCGGTGTCATCAGAGTATCCTGGGTGTGATGGGAGCGTCTGCGGTGTGATGGGAGCGTCCGCGGTGTGATGGGAGCGTCTGCGGTGTGATCGGGGAGTCCGCGGTGTGATCGGGGAGTCCGCGGTGTGATCGGGGAGTCCGCGGTGTGATCGGGGCGTCTGCGGTGTGATCAGAGTATCCTGGGTGTGATCGGGGTGTCCGCGGTGTGATGGGAGCGTCCGCGGTGTGATGGGAGCGTCTGCCGTGTGATCGGGGAGTCTGCGGTGTGATCGGGGAGTCCGCGGTGTGATCGGGGAGTCCGCGGTGTGATCGGAGCGTCCGCGGTGTGATCGGGGCATCTGCGGTGTGATCGGGGAGTCCACGGTGTGATCGGAGTGTCTGCGGTGTCATCAGAGTATCCTGGGTGTGATCGGAGCGTCCGCGGTGTGATGGGAGCGTCCGCGGTGTGATGGGAGCGTCTGCGGTGTGATCGGAGCGTCAGCGGTGTGATCAGGGGCATCCGCGGTGTGATGGGAGCGTCTGCGGTGTGATGGGAGCGTCCGCGGTGTGATGGGAGCGTCCGCGGTGTGATGGGAGCGTCCGCGGTGTGATGGGAGCGTCCGCGGTGAGATCGGAGCGTCCGCGGTGTCATCAGAGTATCCTGGGTGTGATCGGAGCATCTGCGGTGTGATCGGGGCGTCCGCGGTGTGATCGGGGCGTCCGCGGTGTGATCGGGGCGTCCGCGGTGTGATCGGAGCGTCTGCGGTGTGATGGGAGCGTCTGCGGTGTGATGGGAGCGTCCGCGGTGTGATGGGAGCGTCCGCGGTGTGATGGGAGCGTCCGCGGTGTGATGGGAGCGTCCGCGGTGTGATGGGAGCGTCCGCGGTGTGATGGGAGCGTCCACGGTGTGATGGGAGCGTCCGCGGTGTGATTGGAGCGTCCGCGGTGTGATGGTAGCGTCTGCGGTGTGATGGGAGCGTCTGCGGTGTGATGGGAGCGTCTGCGGTGAGATCGGAGCGTCCGCGGTGTCATCAGAGTATCCTGGGTGTGATCGGAGCGTCTGCGGTGTGATCGGGGCATCTGCGGTGTGATCGGGGAGTCCACGTTGTGATCGGAGTGTCTGCGGTGTCATCAGAGTATCCTGGGTGTGATGGGAGCGTCCGCGGTGTGATGGGAGCGTCCGCGGTGTGATGGGAGCGTCTGCGGTGTGATCGGAGCGTCAGCGGTGTGATCGGGGCATCCGCGGTGTGATGGGAGCGTCTGCGGTGTGATGGGAGCGTCTGCGGTGTGATGGGAGCGTCCGCGGTGTGATGGGAGCGTCCGCGGTGTGATGGGAGCGTCCGCGGTGTGATGGTAGCGTCCGCGGTGTGATGGTAGCGTCCGTGGTGTGATGGTAGCGTCCGCGGTGTGATGGTAGCGTCTGCGGTGTGATGGGAGCGTCTGCGGTGTGATGGGAGCATCTGCGGTGTGATGGGAGCGTCTGCGGTGAGATCGGAGCGTCCGCGGTGTCATCAGAGTATCCTGGGTGTGATCGGAGCATCTGCGGTGTGATCGGGGCGTCTGCGGTGTGATCGGGGCGTCTGCGGTGTGATGGGAGCGTCTGCGGTTTGATGGGAGCGTCTGCGGTGTGATGGGAGCGTCTGCGGTGTGATGGGAGCGTCTGTGGTGTGATGGGAGCGTCCGCGGTGTGATGGGAGCGTCCGCGGTGTGATGGGAGCGTCCGCGGTGTGATGGGAGCGTCCGCGGTGTGATTGGAGCGTCCGCGGTGTGATTGGAGCGTCCGCGGTGTGATGGTAGCGTCTGCGGTGTGATGGGAGCGTCTGCGGTGTGATGGGAGCGTCTGCGGTGAGATCGGAGCGTCCGCGGTGTCATCAGAGTATCCTGGGTGTGATCGGAGCGTCTGCGGTGTGATCGGGGCGTCCGCGGTGTGATCGGGGCGTCCGCGGTGTGATCGGGGCGTCTGCGGTGTGATGGGAGCGTCTGCGGTGTGATGGGAGCGTCTGCGGTGTGATGGGAGCGTCCGCGGTGTGATGGGAGCGTCCGCGGTGTGATGGGAGCGTCCGCGGTGTGATTGGAGCGTCCGCGGTGTGATGGTAGCGTCTGCGGTGTGATGGGAGCGTCTGCGGTGTGATGGGAGCGTGTGCGGTGTGATGGGAGCGTCTGCGGTGAGATCGGAGCGTCCGCGGTGTTATCAGAGTATCCTGGGTGTGATCGGGGCGTCCGCGGTGTGATCGGGGCGTCCGCGGTGTGATCGGGGCGTCCGCGGTGTGAACGGGGCGTCTGCGGTGTGATGGGAGCGTCTGCGGTGTGATGGAAGCGTCTGCGGTGTGATGGGAGCGTCTGCGGTGTGATGGGAGCGTCTGCGGTGTGATGGGAGCGTCCGCGGTGTGATGGGAGCGTCCGCGGTGTGATCGGAGCGTCTGCGGTGTGATCGGAGCGTCCGCGGTGTGATCGGGGCGTGTACGGTGTGATCGGAGTGTCTGCGGTGTGATCGGAGCGTCCGCTGTGCGATGGGAGCGTCTGCGGTGTGATCGGAGCGTCTGCGGTGTGATCGGGGCGTCCGCGGTGTGATGGGAGCGTCCGCGGTGTGATCGGAGCGTCCGCGGTGTGATCGGAGCGTCCGCGGTGTGATCGGAGCGTCCGCGGTGTGATCTGAGCGTTCGCGGTGTGATCGGAGCGTCTGCGGTGTGATCGGAGTGTCTGCGGTGAGATCGGAGCGTCCGCGGTGTCATCAGAGTATCCTGGGTGTGATCGGAGCGTCCGCGGTGTGATCGGGGCGTCCGCGGTGTGATCGGAGCGTCCGCGGTGTGATCGGAGCGTCTGCGGTGTGATCGGAGCGCCTGCGGTGTGATCGGAGCGTCCGCGGTGTGATCGGGGCGTCTGCGGTGCGATCGGAGCGTCCGCGGTGTGATCGGGGCGTCTGCGGTGTGATCGGAGCGTCCGCGGTGTTATCAGAGTATCCTGGGTGTGATCCGAGCGTCCGCAGTGCGATGGGAGCGTCCGCGGTGCGATGGGAGCGTCTGCGGTGTGATCGGAGCGTTCGCGGTGTGATTGGGGCGTCTGTGGTGTGATCGGAGCGTCCGCGGTGTTATCAGAGTATCCTGGGTGTGATCGGAGCGTCTGCCGTGTGATCGGAGCGTCCGCAGTGCGATGGGAGCGTCTGCGGTGCGATGGGAGCGTCTGCGGTGCGATGGGAGCGTCTGCGGTGTGATCAAAGCGTCTGCGGTGTGATCAAAGCGTCTGCGGTGTGATTGGAGCGTCTGCGGTGTGATTGGAGCGTCTGCGGTATGATGGGAGCGTCTGCGGTGTGATCGAAGCGTCTGCGGTGTGATTGGAGCGTCTGCGGTGTGAGCGTCCGCAGTGTGATCGGAGCGTCTGCGGTATGATGGGAGCGTCTGCGGTGTGATTGGAGCGTCTGCGGTGTGAGCGTCCGCGGTGTGATCGGAGCGTCTGCGGTATGATGGGAGCGTCTGCGGTGTGATCGAAGCGTCTGCAGTGTGATCGGAGCGTCTGCGGTGTGATTGGAGCGTCTGCGGTGTGATAGGAGCGTCTGCGGTGTGATAGGAGCGTCTGCGGTGTGATCGGAGCGTCTGCGGTGTGATCGGAGCGTCTGCGGTGTGATCGGAGCGTCCGCGGTGTGATCGGGGCGTGTACGGTGTGATCGGAGTGTCTGCGGTGCGATCGGGGCGTCTGCGGTGTTATCAGAGTATCCTGGGTGTGATCGGAGCGTCCGCGGTGTGATCGGAGCGTCCGCGGTGTGATCGGAGTGTCTGCGGTGTGATGGGAGCGTCTGCGGTGTGATCGAAGCGTCTGCGGTGTGATCGGAGCATCTGCGGTGTGATCGGAGCGTCTGCGGTGTGATTGGAGCGTCTGCGATGTGATTGGAGCGTCTGCGGTGTGATCGGAGCGTCTGCGGTGTGATGGGAGCGTCTGCGGTGTGATGGGAGCGTGTACGGTGTGATGGGAGCGTCTGCGGTGTGATGGGAGCGTCTGCGGTGTGATCGGAGCGTCTGCGGTGTGATCGGAGCGTCGGCGGTGTGATCGGATCGTGTGCGGTGTGATCGGAGCGTCTGCGGTGTGATCGGAGCGTCTGCGGTGTGATCGGAGCGTCTGCGGTGTGATCGGAGCGTGTACGGTGTGATCGGAGTGTCTGCGGTGTGATGGGAGCGTCTGCGGTGTGATGGGAGCGTCTGCGGTGTGATGGAAGCGTCTGCGGTGTGATCGAAGCGTCTGCGGTGTGATCGAAGCGTCTGCGGTGTGATCGGAGCGTCTGCGGTGTGATCGGAGCGTCTGCGGTGTGATCGGAGCGTGTGCGGTGTGATCGGAGCGTGTGCGGTGTGATCGGAGCGTGTGCGGTGTGATCGGAGTGTCTGCGGTGTCATCAGAGTGTCTCGGGTGTGCTCGTAGTATAAGTGTGAGTCTCTGCGGCTGCATATTTGATTTGCTGCTGCGTGATTCGCAGCCTATAGACAGACACCACATGTGGTGATTGCCTGTTTGTTAGACCGTCCCTGCTTGCGTTGTAGCTGTCGTGCACCCTCAGAGACTTGAGCACGCTCGCTCATCATTAATCAGCATGAGTTATACGCTGGCTCCTCGCCGGTGTGAGCCCTGACAGTCGTCCTGTGGACAGTAGGTTCTCCCCTTGACCTGTGCATCTGCGGCTCCTTCTGTGACCATGGGCCTCTCTGCTGCTTCTGTAATTATTGTTCTTCATCCTTGGGCTGTCAGGTTAGGTGGACGGCCATGTCTTGGTAGGTTTGAAGGTTTTGTACTTCTTCCATGTTTGGGTGATGCATTGATTAGTGCTCCATGAGATGTTCAGAGCTTGGGCTATTTTCTATAACCTAACCCTGCTTTCCTCTTCTCTACACCTTTATCCCTGACCTGTCTGGTGGGCTCCTTGGTTTCCATGACGCTGTTTGATCCCTGATGTTCTCACACAAACCTCTGAGGCCTCCACAGAGCAGCAGTAGTTATACGGAGGAGAGAGCACACCCAGGGGGACGCCGTGTACCAATTATGTGACTTCTGCGGGCGATCGGTCACTCAGGGTTTTATTTTGGGTCATCAGACTACAGGGGGCTGAATACTAATGCACAATGTCACAACTGGCAGATTTATGGTTTTCAGTAGTAAGATAAGGACAATCCCAGCATCAGATCCTCGTTGCTGTATCATGAGAGTGTCCGGCACCAATTCTGGAGCCTTTTCTCGCTGTCAGTTGCCCCGAATTGCGAATTCTCAGCCTCCTACACAAACCTCTTCCCTGTGGTGCGAAATCAAAGACGTGTCAAACCTTCAAGGAGAAGAAAGGAGAAATGCCGGCACTCCCCGATCTGAAGGAGGGTCAGCCCGTTGTCACCTCATATAGTGCGGTAACGCTGACAGGTGCCGGGATTTCAGAAGGAAACGGCCGACATGGCGGACAACCACCGTTTCGTACTGGCACGTCTCCTTTTCTCTCCTTCAAAACTTGCGTCACATTTGTGGGAGGAACAGGAAGCAATGTGGAAAATTTAACGGGGTGTGAAGACTTCTGCAAGACGTATGCATTGTATCCTGTCTCCTGCACAGTATATACCGTTCTCCCGGTCATTACGAGTTCATAGACACCAAACATGGCTAGGTTCTCATTTATCTCGGTGAAAAAAATCCAAAGTTTCTAAAAAAAATAAAAAAGTCGCCATTTTCTGATTCCCGTTGCGTCTCCATTTTTCATGTTCTGGGGTTGGGTGAAGGCTTTTTTTTTTATCGATACCATTTTGGTGTACAAACAATCTTTTGATCGCCCGTTATTGCATTTTAATGTAATGTTGCGGTGACAAAAAAAACATAATTCATTTTTTTTTTTTTATCAGAATCCCGACTCCAAGACTTCTCCCGCGCTGCGCCAATCCTCTGGAATGCTCTGCATATTTTTTTACTTTTTACCTGCTTCAATAGTTTTGCTATGTTTAGCAGAAATACTTGCTATGAGCGTTGACCACCGGGCGGCACTCATAGCTATCCGGAAATGACAACCACAAGGGTCTGCTGCAGACCCCGGGTTGTCATGACAACCCATCGGTGACCTACCCACAGTCATTTCATGTGGTGCCATTGGGCGGGATTAGTGACGCACTTCCGGCGTGAGCGTGTTAAATGCCGCTGTCTGAGATTGACAGCGGCATTTAACATGTTAATAGCCACGGGTGGATCACAATTCCATCAGCCGCTGTTAGGGGCACATGTCAGCTGATGAAATCAGCTGACATGTGCCGGAAAAATTGTGGGTTTATCGCCAGAGCCAGCAGCAAACGGGAATGCGACTTATGACGTAACTTCTAAGGTCGGAAAGGGGTTGTAATTACTATTAACTATGAACAGCTAAGCAAGTTGAAGATGAAATGTCAGAGAGCAGCTGCCGCTCTGAATTCTTCATGTTCAATCTGTACAAAGGTGGAGACAGTGACGCCAGCACTGATTGGGCACCGGGCACCACTTGTCACAACACCGCACGAAAGCTCCAGGACCGCAAATGCTGACACTGTGGAAAAGGCGCCAGCATGGGAGGCGAGTATAAGTTTTGTTATTTTATCAGGACAAAATATTTAGTTCAAGAAGGGCTTGTCCTAGTAGTAGACAACCCCTTTAATGGTTGGCGAGATGTTCTTTTTCTGAAATTCTGTGCTCCACACATACCTTTGATCATTGTGGCCATAGTTCTATTTTACCTCATCAGTCCACAGGACTTGTTTCCAAAATGCATCAGGCTTGTTTAGATGTTCTTCTGCAGACTTCTGACTCTGAATTTTATGGAGAGGGTGCAGGAGAGTTTTTCTTCTGATGACTCTTCTATGAAGGCCATATTTTTGCAGGTGTCTCTGAACAGTAAAACAATGTATCACAACTCCAGGGTCTACTAAGTCTGAAGGTCTTTTGCAGTCAGCGACAGTTCTGATTTGCCCCTCTAGCAATCTTACAAGCAGCTCTCATTGAAATTTTGCTTGTTCTTCCAGACCTTATCTTGACCTCCACTGTTACTGGTAATGGATATTTCTTAATTATGTTTGGAACTGAGGAAATGGCAACTTGAAAACGCTTTGCTTTCTTCTCATAGCCTTCTCCTGCTTTGTGGCCACCACCATTTTCATTTTCAGAGTGCTCGGCAGCTGCTTAGAAGAGCCCATGGCTGCTGCTGGGTTTTGGCACAAGGTTAGAGGAGGTGGAGTTTTTATAGAGCTAGGACATTTACATCACGTGGCCTTTCCTAATGATGATAGTGAACAAACCCCAACCCTAACAGGCTAAATATGGTCTGAAACCTTGATCAAAGATATCTGACCACACGAATCTCCAAGGGTGCCCAAAACTCTTGTATTGGTCCATTTTCCATTTTGTAATTTTTCAAATGAAAAAAAATTATAGATATAGATAAAATACAAAAGAAATGTGTCATCTGTAACTTTAGGCCTTTTAGAGATCATTTCATCTGCGAGTTAACTGTTCACAATAACGTAATTTTGACCAGGGGTGCACAAACTTTTCCATGCCACTGTATACATTGTATCCTCTGTGTGGAGTGTATGACCTCCCTGTTACATCTGTTTCTGGATGCTTTCTATACAGTACAGTCCCCTCCAGCATCACTGCAGGGACTCACGGAGCTTTGACTCTGGTACTTTTTCTGCCAGCGATGGTTCCTGAGCGCTCATTCTCCATGGTTCCCGTGTTAGGGGAGCTGGTCGGATCCTGGTCCCTAGGTCTGACCCTTATTGTGTCTGTGCCATTGTTACGAGCCGCTTCATTAATTTGGTTACAATATATCTACATGAAGCCCCAAATACATTTTACAAAAATGTTGACAAAGGCGTAAAATCAGCAAAGTCACATTTATTGTGCCTACAGATGTCCGCGATATTAATGACTTTTCCCACCGCAGATCTTCCGACCTCCCTATATTTGACCTATTGAGTCATAACCAAATATTTTTGGTCCAGTGAATAATATTTTGTGTTTTTGGTTCCTCTGTGATAAGATGTTCCTCCACATGAAGCTTTTCTGCCCCGTCCACACTCCATCACCTCCCTCGTCTTTCTTTTCTGACATTATCTCTTATGGAAGAACTTGTGTAGAAACTTCTTGCGCTCCACTCTCTCTTTCCGGGGATTGCGTTCCTCCGACATCCTGAAGTTGACGTTCAGTAAGACTTTGTGGATCAGGTTCAGGAACTGCAGATGTCTCCCCAGGGTCTTCAGATTGTCCTCACTTGTGTAGTTCTCTACCGAGAAGATGTCTTCAGCCCCCATGCCTTCGAACAGGTCACGGAATTTGGAGAAGGGGCCGCTGGTCTTGTGGGTGAGGACGATGATGGGAAAGATTCCTGTGTGGTGGACGAAAAACCATTACAATAATGAGAAGTGAACGACCCCACAATAACCGTAGTGCAGCCAACCAGCGACACAAGCCAAGACGGGAGATCTACCTGCCCAGCGGCCATGTACTGCCTGGACCTACGGGGGCCCAATATTGGCCATACACTTCTCTATACGAGGGGCCTAAGGGCATCTTCAACCTTTCTATAGTGGGGGCTTATTTACACAATATTCCTCTCTATAATGGGGTCTATATGTACCTTGTATCTATATTGGGGGCCTCTATACTGGTATCTATATGTACCTTGTATCTCTCTATATTGGGGGCCTCTATGTACCTGGTATCTCTCTATAATGGGGTCTCTATGAACCCTCTACCTCTACATTGGGGGTCTCTGTGTAGCTTCTCTTTATATTGGGGGTCTATGTAGCTTCTGCCTCTATACTGGGATCTATAAGGACCTTCAGCCTCTCTCGATACTGGGGGGCCATTATTATATATGTGTCAGTCAAATATAATGCTGCGCCCACTTCTTACCTGTTAGGTCTCGACAGATTTTAAGGAACGTCTTGATTTCTTCCAGCTCATTAGCGGCAATGTCCCTCTTCACGCTGTAACAACAGTAATTTTATGGTTTCCCATGTGTCTCTGGTCACCCTGATATGTCTGCTGTTCAGCAGTGTTTGCCCCTCCATCCTCATAGCGTCCATGTTTGATGATGGTGCATGCGGTCGCCATCTGACCGAGTCTTCGATGCCCTGGTTATTACTGACATTTACAGTATACATTCCCTCATCTATAGACTAGATCTGCTGGAGATAGCAGAACCCGATAGTAATGGGCACTGTACATGAGAGGTCTCGTGCTTGGCCTTCACTAAGATGAAGATTCATCATGGTGCCATTGACCCCATTCAGGTGGCCCTGCACCCAACACAATCCCCAGACATTCTCCTACCTGTAAACGAACACTGGCACAATAACATTGCTGAAGTTTGGCTCGATTTCGGCATCTTCCAAGCGATTCAACACTTCATCAAACTCCTTTGTCCATTCCACTCCTTCGTTCAGTGGGACAAAATTCGCTGGAGAATTAGAAAATAGAAACAGAAGAAAATAGATTCATACAGATAACTGTGATGCTGAAAAGAAAATATCACATCCCAAAATAATCTAGACAATGGGGAAGAGAGGGGCACTAGAAGCAATCCATGTGAGAAAGGGGCAGGATGAGGAGAAGTCTGCGGGACAAAGAAGGACACGGAGAAGGCTGAGAAAAGGGAAGCATGGGGAGAAGTCTGCAGGGGGAAAAAAGAGCATGGAGAAGTCTGAGAAAAGGGCAGCATGGGGAGAAGTCTGTGGAGCAAAGAAGGACATGGAGAAAGCTGAGAAAAGACCAGCATGGGGAGACGTCTGTGGGGCAAAGAAGGACACGGAGAAGGACTAAGAAAAGGGAAGCATGGGGAGAAGTCTGTGGGACAAAGAAGGAGACGGAGAAGGACTAAGAAAAGGGAAGCATGGGGAGAAGTCTGCGGGACAAAGAAGGAGACGGAGAAGGATGAGAAAAGGGCAGCATGGGGAGAAGTCTGTGGAGCAAAGAAGGACACGGAGAAAGCTGAGAAAAGACCAGCATGGGGAGAAGTCTGTGGGGCAAAGAAGGACACGGAGAAAGCTGAGAAAAGACCAGCATGGGGAGACGTCTGTGGGGCAAAGAAGGACACGGAGAAGGATGAGAAAAGGGCAGCATGGGGAGAAGTCTGTGGAGCAAAGAAGGACACGGAGAAAGCTGAGAAAAGACCAGCATGGGGAGACGTCTGTGGGGCAAAGAAGGACACGGAGAAGGCCTAAGAAAAGGGAAGCATGGGGAGAAGTCTGTGGGACAAAGAAGGAGACGGAGAAGGCTGAGAAAACGGCAGCATGGGGAGAAGTCTGTGGAGCAAAGAAGGACACAGAGAAAGCTGAGAAAAGACCAGCATGTGGAGAAGTCTGTGGGGCAAAGAAGGACACGGAGAAGGCCTAAGAAAACGGAAGCATGGGGAGAAGTCTGTGGGACAAAGAAGGAGACGTAGAAAGCTGAGAAAAAAGAAGCATGGGGAGAAGTTTGCAGGTCAAAGAAGGACATGGAGAAGTCTGAGAAAAGGGCAGCATGGGAAGAAGTCTGCGGTGCAAAGAAGGAAACGGAGAAGACTGAGAAAAGACCAGCATGGGGAGACGTCTGTGGGGCAAAGAAGGACACGGAGAAGGCTGAGAAAAGACCAGCATGGGGAGAATTCTGTGGGGCAAAGAAGGACACGGAGAAGTCAGTGGAGGAAAGAAGGACACGGAGAAGGCTGAGAAAAGGCCAACATATGGAGACGTCTGTGTGAGAGAGGACACGGAGAAGTCTGCATGGCAAAGAAGGACACAGAAGTCTGAGAAAAGGGAAGAAGTCTACGGGGGTTAAAAGAGCACGGCGAAGTCTAAGAAAAGGCAAGCATGGGGAGAAGTCTGCCAGGCAAAGAAGGACACAATAAGCAGTTTGTGTGTGAAGGAGACACAAGAAGTGTGTTTGCGAAAAGGAGCATCAGGAGAAGTCTGTGTGAGAAAAGGACGGGATGACGGACAAACTTGGGCCATAAGGAGTAATTGGTATGATAAAGTGGGCCCTGGGGGGCATGGAGGAGCAATATGTGTACTAAAGGGGGCAGCATGGACGAAGAAAGTGTAACACAGGGAGCAGTGAACCTGACAAAGCAGACAGCAAAGGAAAATTGTGTGAGAAAGTGGCCGCATGGGGAGAAATCTGTGTGGATAAGATGGTGGCGCAGGGAACAGACTGCGTGAGGACAAGAGCGACATGGGGATAACCTGTAAAGAAAGTGGAGGAACAAGGAGTCCTCTGATAAGTTTGGGAGCATGAGGGTACAGTATGTATGAAAACAAGAGGAGCATTGGATACTGACCACGATATTATTTATGCGAAATTCCTCATTCACACAACACACATGTTTAGCTCTTGCTGTCTGCCCGGTGGGATTCTGGTTCTCGGTGATTTCGTCTTTTTGACGTTCGGACACTTATCAATTATTAAGGCTGTGTTTTTAGTAAGGTTTTAGTTGATCATGACTGAATTATATGTGAACCCTTTCGTGACATAGGATGTACTAGCACATGATATTTATTGGGCGCAGGTGCACGGAGGATCTGAGCCCGCTCTCGAGTGGGTGCAGGCTTCATTATACCGCCATCACCTGCCTCTAACAGCAGCGACTGAGCAGTTATTCAACCATTTAGATGTAGTTGCTAATCTCTGACATCAGAATTTAGATTGCTGCAATCTTTCTGTGCGCCCATTGAGATCCTGGAGGCAGCCAGCGGCCTAGCAAAGGCCAAACTCTATTGCCAAGTACATCAGTGTAAAGTACAAGTAATCAAATGGTCACAGGTTTTAGACTCCAGGGGACAAGACACATTAACTAAAAGAATAAAGGATAAAACAGAGGAGATAACATAAATGAATACCACTCCCTGAGGAAGCATTGCGAAACTTGTGGTGGAGAACCAGCAGTGACCTTTGATACTTTGGGTTTATGGTCCTTTTATTATTGTTACATGGACGTGACGCCTTCTCTGTGATCTTTGTCATTTAAGGTTATGTACTCTTCTTATTCCATCATTCATCATGAGATAAACTTTATATTATGAAAGTTAAAAAAAAGTTTTATCAATTAAAAATATAAAATAAAAGTTCACACTCTTGCTCCCAATTTAAAAAAATACAGAAAATAAATACAAAATAAACTTATTTGGAATTTTTGTGTCCATAAAAGTCCAATCTATTAAATTTAAAATCTACTGCAAAATAGTGTTAATACAAATTCCATTCCCCCCATGAAAAAAAACTTCCCTCATACGGCTCCGAGGAAAAATAAAGTTATGGGTCTCGATGAGCAATGAACCCTGAAAGTACAATTTCCAGAGACAATGGTAGAATTGCATTGTTTTCTACTTTGTATTTTTCTTCCCTGTTTTCCCCGACATTATAAGGTAAAATTAATCTTCCTACAAAAATCAGGCCCCATCCGGCTATAGAGAGGGGAAAATAGAAAAGTGATGTCTCTTTCGGGAAGAGGAGGAAAAATCAATGTGAAATTGTCAGAGACAGGAAGGGGTGAACGGTTCTGCCAGTCACGGGTGTTGGGATCGCTCGGCAAATCCTCTTCAGGATCATCCTTCTGTCACATGTTTAGCTTTCATATGACGGAACTATATTTATAGGAACTTCTAGGGGGACGGAGGGGATAATCAGGAGACGTATCCATTAGGGTCTGACGTGGGTCCCGTTTTTCCCGTACCGGACTTTGGCCTGATACTAAATTTGGGTTTTCTGTATTTATCCCCCTAATGAATGGGACTTACCCAGTTGGGTGTAAAACTCCCCGGCCTCAAAGGGGTTCAGCGTGGCGCAGCCTCGGTTGTCCACCATGGTGATCATGTTGGTGAGTGGGTAGGTCCTCCTGACCGTGGTGAGGCCGCCGTCGGCCGAGCCGGACTCCGCGTGGGCTGTGAACTCCTTATCATGGAGGGCATATTTACAGGAGTTGATCAGGGAGGATTTCCCATGTCCCAGGAAGCCCATCAGCTGGATGAGGACCTGATTGTAGCCCTGGTTTCCCAGAGGGCAGGTATTCAGGGTGTAAGATACAATATATTCCTTCAGCAGGCCAATATCCATGTCTGACCTAGGTCCGAGCGATCACAAGAGGCAAAACAATAGCAGAAGTGAAAGTAAATGAATTTCCAAGAAGAGGAGGAGGAGGCTCAATGTGAGGACAGGAAGGAGAGGGGGAATGTAGTAATGACACCGTCTGACTTGTCCTGCTGGAAAAATCCGACACTTGATTTTTTTTCATTATTATTTTTTCGGTGTCTCCATCTGTAGTAGAAATATTAGTTTGAGGTCTGGTCACTAAGAAGAACATTGGGCTGGTACGTGGTGCTCTGTAGTGATCACATCTCCACCGTCATCTCATTATCAGCTCAGGCAGGATGACAGAGAACACGGGGTCCATGTGTATCCCCCACAGCTGATATCTATAGGGAGAGGTATAGAGACTGTATGGAGATCTGATATCTATAGGGTGAGGTATAGAGACTATATGGAGAGCTGATAACTATATGGAGAGGTAAAGAGACTATATGGAGAGCTGATATCTATAGGGAGAGGTATAGAGACTGTATGGAGATCTGATATCTATAGGGAGAGGTTTAGAGACTGTATGGAGAGCTGATAACTATAGGAGTGGTATAGAGACTGTATGGAGATCTGATATCTATAGGGAGAGGTTTAGAGACTGTATGGAGAGCTGATAACTATAGGAGTGGTATAGAGACTATATGGATAGCTGATATCTATAGGGAGAGGTATAGAGACTGTATGGAGATCTGATATCTATAGGGAGAGGTATAGAGACTATATGGAGAGCTGATAACTATAGGGAAACGTATAGAGACTATATGGAGAGCTGATATCTATATGGAGAGGTAAAGAGACTATATGGAGAGCTTATATCTATAGGGAGAGGTATAGAGACTACATGGAGAGCTAATATCTATAGGGAGAGGTATAGAGACTATATGGAGAGCTGATATCTATAGGGAGAGGTATAGAGACTATATGGAGAGCTGATATCTATAGGGAGAGGTAAAGAGACTATGGAGAGCTGATATCTATAGTGAGAGGTATAGAGACTATATGGAGAGCTGATATCTATATGGAGAGGTAAAGAGACTATAGGGAGAGTTGATATCTATAGGGAGCGGTATAGAGACTACATGGATAGCTAATATCTATAGGGAGAGGTATAGAGACTATATGGAGAGCTGATATCTATCGGGAGAGGTATAGAGACTATATGGAGAGCTGATATCTATAGGGAGAGGTAAAGAGACTATATGGAGAGCTGATATCTATAGTGAGAGGTATAGAGACTATATGGAGAGCTGATATCTACAGGGAGAGGTATAGAGACTATATGGAGAGCTGATATCTATTGGGAGAAGTATAGAGACTATATGGACAGCTGATATCTATAGGGAGAGTAAAGAGACTATATGGAGAGCTGATATCTATAGGGAGAGGTATAGAGACTATATGGAGAGCTGATATCTATAGCGAGAGGTATAGAGACTACATGGAGAGCTGATATCTAGAGGGAGAGGTATAGAGACTATATGGAGAGCTGATATCTATAGGGAGAGGTATGGAAACTACATGAAGAGCTGATATCTATGGAGAGAGGTATAGAGACTATATGGAGAGCTGATATCTATAGAGAGGTATAGAGACTATATGGAGAGCTGTTATCTAGACGGAGAGGTATAGAGACTATATGGAGAGCTGATATCTAGATGGAGAGGTATAGAGACTGTATGGAGAGCTGATATCTATAGGGAGAGGTATAGAGACTATATGGAGAGCTGATATCTAGGAGAGGTATAGAGACTACATGGAGAGCTGATATCTATAGGGAGAAGTGTAGAGACTGTGTGGAGAGCTGATATTTACAGGGAGAGGTATAGTGACTATATAGAGAGCTGATATCTATAGGGAGAGGTTTAGAGACTATATGGAGAGCTGATATCTATAGGGAGAGGTATAGAGACTATGGAGAGCTGATATCTATAGGGAGCGGTATAAAGACTATGGAGAGCTGATATCTATAGGGAGAGGTATAGAGACTATGGAGAGCTGATATCTATAGGGAGAGGTATAGAGACTATATGGAGAGCTGATATCTATAGGGAGAGGTATAGAGACTGTATGGAAAGCTGATAACTATAGGGAGAGGTATAGAAACTATGGAGAGCTAATATCTATAGGGAGAGGTATAGAGACTATATGGAGAGCTGATATCTATAGGGAGAGGTATAGAGACTATGGAGAGCTGATATCTATAGGGAGAGGTATAGAGACTATGGAGAGCTGATATCTATAGGGAGAGGTATAGAGACTATATGGAGAGCTGATAACTATAGGGAAACGTATAGAGACTATATGGAGAGCTGATATCTATATGGAGAGGTAAAGAGACTACATGGAGAGCTAATATCTATAGGGAGAGGTATAGAGACTATATGGAGAGCTGATATCTATAGGGAGAGGTAAAGAGACTATGGAGAGCTGATATCTATAGTGAGAGGTATAGAGACTATATGGAGAGCTGATATCTATATGGAGAGGTAAAGAGACTATAGGGAGAGTTGATATCTATAGGGAGCGGTATAGAGACTACATGGATAGCTAATATCTATAGGGAGAGGTATAGAGACTATATGGAGAGCTGATATCTATCGGGAGAGGTATAGAGACTATATGGAGAGCTGATATCTATAGGGAGAGGTAAAGAGACTATATGGAGAGCTGATATCTATAGTGAGAGGTATAGAGACTATATGGAGAGCTGATATCTACAGGGAGAGGTATAGAGACTATATGGAGAGCTGATATCTATTGGGAGAGGTATAGAGACTATATGGACAGCTGATATCTATAGGGAGAGTAAAGAGACTATATGGAGAGCTGATATCTATAGGGAGAGGTATAGAGACTATATGGAGAGCTGATATCTATAGCGAGAGGTATAGAGACTACATGGAGAGCTGATATCTAGAGGGAGAGGTATAGAGACTATATGGAGAGCTGATATCTATAGGGAGAGGTATGGAAACTACATGAAGAGCTGATATCTATAGAGAGAGGTATAGAGACTATATGGAGAGCTGATATCTATAGAGAGGTATAGAGACTATATGGAGAGCTGTTATCTAGACGGAGAGGTATAGAGACTATATGGAGAGCTGATATCTAGATGGAGAGGTATAGAGACTGTATGGAGAGCTGATATCTATAGGGAGAGGTATAGAGACTATATGGAGAGCTGATATCTAGGAGAGGTATAGAGACTACATGGAGAGCTGATATCTATAGGGAGAAGTGTAGAGACTGTGTGGAGAGCTGATATTTACAGGGAGAGGTATAGTGACTATATAGAGAGCTGATATCTATAGGGAGAGGTTTAGAGACTATATGGAGAGCTGATATCTATAGGGAGAGGTATAGAGACTATGGAGAGCTGATATCTATAGGGAGCGGTATAGAGACTGGAGAGCTGATCTCTATAGGGGAGGGGCATAGAGACTATATGGAGAGCTGATATCTATAGGGACAGGTATAGACACTATATGGAGAGATGATATCTATAGGGAGAGGTATAGAGACTATGGAGAGCTGATATCTATAGGGAGCGGTATAAAGACTATGGAGAGCTGATATCTATAGGGAGAGGTATAGAGACTATATGGAGAGCTGATATCTATAGGGAGAGGTATAGAGACTATATGGAAAGCTGATAACTATAGGGAGAGGTATAGAAACTATGGAGAGCTAATATCTATAGGGAGAGGTATAGAGACTATATGGAGAGCTGATATCTAGAGGGAGAGGTATAGAGACTATATGGAGAGCTGATATCTAGATGGAGAGGTATAGAGACTATGGAGAGCTGATATCTATAGGGAGAGGTATAGAGACTATTTGGAGAGCTGATATCTAGGAGAGGTATAGAGACTACATGGAGAGCTGATATCTATAGGGAGAGGTGTAGAGACTGTATGGAGAGCTGATATCTATAGGGAGAGGTATAGAGACTATGGAGAGCTAATATCTATAGGGAGAGGTATAGAGACTATATGGAGAGCTGATATCTATAAGGAGAGGTATAGAGACTGGAGAGCTGATATCTATAGAGAGAGGTATAGAGACTATATGGAGAGCTGATATCTATAGGGAGAGGTATAGAGACTGTATGGAGAGCTGATATCTATAGGGAGAGTTATAGAGACTGGAGAGCTGATCTCTATAGGGTGAGGGGCATAGAGACTATATGGAGAGCTGATATCTATAGGGAGAGGTATAGAGACTGTATGGAGAGCTGATATCTATAAGGAGAGGTATAGAGACTGGAGAGCTGATCTCTATAGGGTGAGGGGCATAGAGACTATATGGAGAGCTGATATCTATAGGGACAGGTATAGACACTATATGGAGAGCTGATATCTATAGGGAGAGGTATAGAGACTATATGGAGAGCTGATATCTATAGAGAGGTATAGAGACTATATGGAGAGCTGATAACTATAGGAGAGGTATAGAAACTATATGGAGAGCTGATATCTATAGAGAGAGGTATAGAGACTATATGGAGAGCTGATAACTATAGGAAGAGGTATAGAGACTATATGGAGAGCTGGTATCTAGAGGGAGGTATAGAGAATATATGGAGAGCTAATATCTATAGGGAGAGGTATAGAGACTATATGGAGAGCTGATATCTATAGGGAGAGGTATAGATACTGTATGGAGAGCTGATATCTATATGGAGAGTTATGGAGACCATATGGAGAGCTGATATCTATAAGGAGAGGTATAGAGACTGGAGAGCTGATCTCTATAGGGGGAGGGGCATAGAGACTATATGGAGAGCTGATATCTATAGGGACAGGTATAGAGACTATATGGAGAGCTGATAACTATAGGAGAGGTATAGAGACTACATGGAGAGCTGATATCTATAGGGAGAGGTGTAGAGACTGTATGGAGAGCTTATATCTATAGGGAGAGGTATAGAGACTATATAGAGAGCTGATATCTATAGGGAGAGGTTTAGAGACTGGAGAGATGATATCTATAGGGAGCGGTATAGAGACTATGGAGAGCTGATATCTATAGGGAGAGGTATAGAGACTATGGAGAGCTGATATCTATAGGGAGAGGTATAGAAACTATGGAGAGCTAATATCTATAGGGAGAGGTATAGAGACTATATGGAGAGCTGATATCTATAAGGAGAGGTATAGAGACTGGAGAGCTGATATCTATAGAGAGAGGTATAGAGACTATATGGAGAGCTGATATCTATAGGGAGAGGTATAGAGACTGTATGGAGAGCTGATATCTATAGGGAGAGTTATAGAGACTGGAGAGCTGATCTCTATAGGGTGAGGGGCATAGAGACTATATGGAGAGCTGATATCTATAGGGAGAGGTATAGAGACTGTATGGAGAGCTGATATCTATAAGGAGAGGTATAGAGACTGGAGAGCTGATCTCTATAGGGTGAGGGGCATAGAGACTATATGGAGAGCTGATATCTATAGGGACAGGTATAGACACTATATGGAGAGCTGATATCTATAGGGAGAGGTATAGAGACTACATGGAGAGCTGATATCTATAGAGAGGTATAGAGACTATATGGAGAGCTGATAACTATAGGAGAGGTATAGAAACTATGGAGAGCTGATATCTATAGAGAGAGGAATAGAGACTATATGGAGAGGTAAAGAGACTATAGGGAGAGTTGATATCTATAGGGAGCGGTATAGAGACTACATGGAGAGCTAATATCTATAGAGAGGTATAGAGACTATATGGAGAGCTGATATCTAGAGGGAGAGGTATAGAGACTATATGGAGAGCTGATATCTAGATGGAGAGGTATAGAGACTATGGAGAGCTGATATCTATAGGGAGAGGTATAGAGACTATTTGGAGAGCTGATATCTAGGAGAGGTATAGAGACTACATGGAGAGCTGATATCTATAGGGAGAGGTGTAGAGACTGTATGGAGAGCTGATATCTATAGGGAGAGGTATAGAGACTATATAGAGAGCTGATATCTATAGGGAGAGGTATAGAGACTGTATGGAGAGCTGATATCTATAGGGAGAGTTATAGAGACTGGAGAGCTGATCTCTATAGGGTGAGGGGCATAGAGACTATATGGAGAGCTGATATCTATAGGGAGAGGTATAGAGACTGTATGGAGAGCTGATATCTATAAGGAGAGGTATAGAGACTGGAGAGCTGATCTCTATAGGGTGAGGGGCATAGAGACTATATGGAGAGCTGATATCTATAGGGACAGGTATAGACACTATATGGAGAGCTGATATCTATAGGGAGAGGTATAGAGACTATATGGAGAGCTGATATCTATAGAGAGGTATAGAGACTATATGGAGAGCTGATAACTTTAGGAGAGGTATAGAAACTATATGGAGAGCTGATATCTATAGAGAGAGGTATAGAGACTATATGGAGAGCTGATAACTATAGGAAGAGGTATAGAGACTATATGGAGAGCTGGTATCTAGAGGGAGGTATAGAGAATATATGGAGAGCTAATATCTATAGGGAGAGGTATAGAGACTATATGGAGAGCTGATATCTATAGGGAGAGGTATAGATACTGTATGGAGAGCTGATATCTATATGGAGAGTTATGGAGACCATATGGAGAGCTGATATCTATAAGGAGAGGTATAGAGACTGGAGAGCTGATCGCTATAGGGGGAGGGGCATAGAGACTATGGAGAGCTGATATCTATAGGGACAGGTATAGAGACTATATGGAGAGCTGATAACTATAGGAGAGGTATAGAGACTACATGGAGAGCTGATATCTATAGGGAGAGGTGTAGAGACTGTATGGAGAGCTGATATCTATAGGGAGAGGTATAGAGACTATATAGAGAGCTGATATCTATAGGGAGAGGTTTAGAGACTGGAGAGATGATATCTATAGGGAGCGGTATAGAGACTATGGAGAGCTGATATCTATAGGGAGAGGTATAGAGACTATGGAGAGCTGATATCTATAGGGAGAGGTATAGAAACTATGGAGAGCTAATATCTATAGGGAGAGGTATAGAGACTATATGGAGAGCTTATATCTATAAGGAGAGGTATAGAGACTGGAGAGCTGATATCTATAGAGAGGTATAGAGACTATATGGAGAGCTGATATCTATAGGGAGAGGTATAGAGACTGTATGGAGAGCTGATATCTATAGGGAGAGTTATAGAGACTGGAGAGCTGATCTCTATAAGGTGAGGGGCATAGAGACTATATGGAGAGCTGATATCTATAGGGAGAGGTATAGAGACTATGGAGAGCTGATATCTATAAGGAGAGGTATAGAGACTGGAGAGCTGATCTCTATAGGGTGAGGGGCATAGAGACTATATGGAGAGCTGATATCTATAGGGACAGGTATAGACACTATATGGAGAGCTGATATCTATAGGGAGAGGTATATAGACTATATGGAGAGCTGATATCTATAGAGAGGTATATAGACTATATGGAGAGCTGATAACTATAGGAGAGGTATAGAAACTATATGGAGAGCTGATATCTATAGAGAGAGGTATAGAGACTATATGGAGAGCTGATAACTATAGGAAGAGGTATAGAGACTATATGGAGAGCTGGTATCTAGAGGGAGGTATAGAGAATATATGGAGAGCTAATATCTATAGGGAGAGGTATAGAGACTATATGGAGAGCTGATATCTATAGGGAGAGGTATAGATACTGTATGGAGAGCTGATATCTATATGGAGAGTTATGGAGACTATATGGAGAGCTGATATCTATAAGGAGAGGTATAGAGACTGGAGAGCTGATATCTATAGGGAGAGGTATAGAGACTGTATGGAGAGCTGATATCTATAGGGAGAGGTATAGAGACTGTATGGAGAGCTGATATCTATAAGGAGAGGTATAGAGACTGGAGAGCTGATCTCTATAGGGGGAGGGGCATAGAGACTATATGGAGAGCTGATATCTATAGGGACAGGTATAGAGACTATATGGAGAGCTGATATCTATAGGAGAGGTATAGAAACTATATGGAGAGCTGATATCTATAGTGAGAGGTATAGAGACTATATGGAGAGCTGATAACTATAGGAAGAGGTATAGAGACTATATGGAGAGCTGATATCTAGAGGGAGGTATAGAAAATATATGGAGAGCTGATATCTATAGGGAGAGGTATATAGACTATAAGGAGAGCTGATATCTAGAGGGAGAGGTATAGAGACTACATGGAGAGCTGATATCTATAGGGAGAGGCATAGAGACTATGGAGAGCTGATATCTAGAGGGAGAGGTATAGAGACTATGGAGAGGTGATATCTATAAGTAGAGGTATAGAGACAGGAGAGCTGATATCTATAGGGGGAGGGGCATAGAGACTATATAGAAAGCTGATATCTATAGGGACAGGTATAGACACTATATGGAGAGCTGATATCTATAGGGAGAGGTATATAAACTATATGGAATGCTGATAACTATAGGGAGAGGTATAGAGACTATATGGAGAGCTGATAACTATAGGGAGCGGTATAGAGACTACATGGAGAGCTGATATCTATAGGGAGAGGTATAGAGACTGGAGAGCTGATATCTATAATGAGAGGTATAGAGACTGGAGAGCTGATATCTATAGGGGGAGGGGCATAGAGACTATGTGGAGAGCTGATATCTATAGGGACAGGTTTAGACACTATATGGAGAGCTGATATCTATAGGGAGAGGTATAGAGACTATATGGAGAGCTGATATCTATAGAGAGGTATAGAGACTATATGGAGAGCTGATATCTAGAGGGAGGTATAGGAAATATATGGAGAGCTGATATCTATAGGGAGAGGTATATAGACTATAAGGAGAGCTGATATCTAGAGGGAGAGGTATAGAGACTATATGGAGAGCTGATAACTATAGGGAGAGGTTTAGACACTATATGGAGAGCTGATATCTATAGGGAGAGGTATAGAGACTATATGGAGAGCTGATATCTATAGAGAGGTATAGAGACTATATGGAGAGCTGATATCTATAGAGAGGTATAGAGACTATATGGAGAACTGATAACTATAGGAGAGGTATAGAGACTATAGGGATATTTGATATCTATAGGGAGCGGTATAGAGACTACATGGAGAGCTAATATCTATAGGGAGAGGTATAGAGACAATATGGAGAGCTGATATCTATCGGGAGAGGTATAGAGACTATACGGAGAGCTGATATCTATAGGGAGAGGTATAGAGACTATATGGAGAGCTGATATCTATAGTGAGAGGTATAGAGACTATATGGAGAGCTGATATCTACAGGGAGAGGTATAGAGACTATATGGAGAGCTGATATCTAGATGGAGAGGTATAGAGACTATATGGAGAGCTGATATCTATAGGGAGAGGTATAGAAACTACATGAAGAGCTGATATCTATAGGGAGAGGTATAGAGACTATATGGAGAGCTGATATCTATAAAGAGGTATAGAGACTTTATGGAGAGCTGATATCTAGAGTGAGAGGTATAGAGACTATATGGAGAGCTGATATCTAGATGGAGAGGTATAGAGACTGTATGGAGAGCTGATATCTATAGGGAGAGGTATAGAGACTATATGGAGAGCTGATATCTAGGAGAGGTATAGAGACTACATGGAGAGCTGATATCTATAGGGAGAGGTGTAGAGACTGTATGGAGAGCTGATATCTATAGGGAGAGGTATAGAGACTATATGGAGAGCTGATATCTAGATGGAGAGGTATAGAGACTATATGGAGAGCTGATATCTATAGGAGAGGTATAGAAACTATATGGAGAGCTGATATCTATAGTGAGAGGTATATAGACTATATGGAGAGCTGATAACTATAGGAAGAGGTATAGAGACTATATGAAGAGCTGATATCTAGAGGGAGAGGTATAGAGACTATATGGAGAGCTGATAACTATAGGGAGAGGTATAGAGACTACATGGAGAGCTGATATCTATAGCGAGAGGCATAGAGACTATGGAGAGCTGATATCTAGAGGGAGAGGTATATAAACTATATGGAAAGCTGATAACTATAGGGAGAGGTATAGAGACTATATGGAGAGCTGATAACTATAGGGAGCGGTATAGAGACTACATGGAGAGCTGATATCTATATGGAGAGGTATAGAGACTGGAGAGCTGATATCTATAGGGGGAGGGGCATAGAGACTATGTGGAGAGCTGATATCTATAGGGACAGGTTTAGACACTATATGGAGAGCTGATATCTATAGGGAGAGGTATAGAGACTATATGGAGAGCTGATATCTATAGAGAGGTATAGAGACTATATGGAGAGCTGATATCTAGAGGGAGGTATAGAAAATATATGGAGAGCTGATATCTATAGGGAGAGGTATATAGACTATAAGGAGAGCTGATATCTAGAGGGAGAGGTATAGAGACTATATGGAGAGCTGATAACTATAGGGAGAGGTTTAGACACTATATGGAGAGCTGATATCTATAGGGAGAGGTATAGAGACTATATGGAGAGCTGATATCTATAGAGAGGTATAGAGACTATATGGAGAACTGATAACTATAGGAGAGG
The DNA here is from genome assembly GCF_039654945.1 of Dendrobates tinctorius. NCBI lineage: Eukaryota > Metazoa > Chordata > Amphibia > Anura > Dendrobatidae > Dendrobates > Dendrobates tinctorius. The sequence goes on from NW_027361968.1 coordinate 57,678, forward strand.
TATAGAGACTATAGGGAGATTTGATATCTATAGGGAGCGGTATAGAGACTACATGGAGAGCTAATATCTATAGGGAGAGGTATAGAGACAATATGGAGAGCTGATATCTATAGGGAGAGGTATAGAGACTATATGGAGAGCTGATATCTATAGTGAGAGGTATAGAGACTATATGGAGAGCTGATATCTACAGGGAGAGGTATAGAGACTATATGGAGAGCTGATATCTATAGGGAGAGGTAAAGAGACTATATGGAGAGCTGATATCTATAGGGAGAGGTATAGAGACTATATGGAGAGCTGATATCTATAGCGAGAGGTAAAGAGACTACATGGAGAGCTGATATCTAGATGGAGAGGTATAGAGACTATATGGAGAGCTGATATCTATAGGGAGAGGTATAGAAACTACATGAAGAGCTGATATCTATAGGGAGAGGTATAGAGACTATATGGAGAGCTGATATCTATAAAGAGGTATAGAGACTTTATGGAGAGCTGATATCTAGAGGGAGAGGTATAGAGACTATATGGAGAGCTGATATCTAGATGGAGAGGTATAGAGACTGTATGGAGAGCTGATATCTATAGGGAGAGGTATAGAGACTATATGGAGAGCTGATATCTAGGAGAGGTATAGAGACTACATGGAGAGCTGATATCTATAGGGAGAGGTGTAGAGACTGTATGGAGAGCTGATATCTATAGGGAGAGGTATAGAGACTATATGGAGAGCTGATATCTAGATGGAGAGGTATAGAGACTATATGGAGAGCTGATATCTATAGGGAGAGGTGTAGAGACTGTATGGAGAGCTGATATCTATAGGGAGAGGTATAGAGACTATATGGAGAGCTGATATCTAGATGGAGAGGTATAGAGACTATATGGAGAGCTGATATCTATAGGGAGAGGTAAAGAGACTATATGGAGAGCTGATATCTAGAGGGAGAGGTACATAGAGACTATATGGAGAGCTGATATCTAGATGGAGAGGTATAGAGACTGTATGGAGAGCTGATTTCTATAGGGAGAGGTATAGAGACTATATGGAGAGCTGATATCTAGGAGAGGTATAGAGACTATATGGAGAGCTGATATCTAGAGGGAGAGGTATAGAGACTACATGGAGAGCTGATATCTATAGAGAGGTGTAGAGATTATATGGAGAGCTGATATCTAGAGGGAGAGGTATAGAGACTGTATGGAGAGCTGATATCTATAGGGAGAGGTATAGAGACTATATGGAGAGCTGATATCTATAGGGAGAGGTATAGAGACTATGGAGAGCTGATATCTATAGGGAGAGGTATAGAGACTATATGGAGAGCTGATATCTATAGGGAGAGGTATAGAGACTATATAGAGGTGGTAAAGGTTAAATGACATAGGTAGAGGTGGAGTTAGGAAGAGACACAAAGGGCTGGCTGGGGGGGGGGGGGGGCGATTTACCCTCTTTGACTCCTAGCAGCAGGACAGCAAGGACGGACAGAGGGGTGAGGGTCCTCTTTTACTGCAGTCAACTTTATCCTATATGAATTCCAGGAATTTAAGTAATTTGGTGGGTGAGGAATGAGGCAACACAGAGCTTGGTGACTAATGGGTATAGTCCGATGTTGTGGTGGGCTCGGCGTAATTTTTCCTATTACATGGCAATGTGCTTTGTCCTGGATAAAAAATCATAATAATTATCGTGGTCCCTATGGGTGGGCCCAATGGTCAGAGAAAGGTGGACCCCATCTTGTTGTTCATGTGAGTTGTGAGTTGGGAATGCCGCGGCATGGATATTGACTGCTATATTGACCAACTCTTGTTTCTTTAAGGCCGACCTCTGGACAAGCAGTAATCCGGTGCAATAACCTGAATAGCAGCAAACCTAATCGGGGGGACCGTCAGTCAGGGGGAGCAACTAAAGAAAGAAGTGATCAAGTGCATTAACACAAAGGGCAATATGCCTCTTCCCAGTGCCCGTCAGCCAGGGGGAGCAGCTAAGAGTAATTATATATATCAACATGAAGGGCGATATGCCTATCCCCGATGACTTGGCCCGGCAAGCGCAGATAACGGTGAATGTCATCAAGTGCACGAAAAACAAGTGACATAGGTTTATTTCAATTACTATGTCCAGGTATTGTGAAGGTTATTCAATAGTCGGTTATAAGGTTTATATTACATTGGGTACAGCTTTTAATTACTCTCTATTTATGATATCTGCCTCTTTATATATACTCATCCCTTTTCCAGGAATAGTAGTAAGCGGATTTAAACATTATTACTGCTCAGCTATGGTGCATATGGGGGTTTCTAGAACCAAAACCTGGAGATTGGAGAGCTGGCTACAGTACGGGCAGGATAATAGTTTTCAAGCTTGACACCTGTCATTATGTCATTATACAGGTATGCGTTCTGTTTGTACCTCCCCTCGGAATAGAGCTGATTTGACAAAGAACTTTTCGTCAGACAGAGGCTTAAGAGGTTTCCAAAAAGGAAGAAGCCAAATGGATAACAGGCGACCAGTGTCATTCGGATTACTAGAATAGTTAGGCTTACAATTGGGTGTAGTCTGCAGGTCGCGTTTTGGAAATTGGGTTATTTAGGTTGGCGTTTTCATTGGCTTTTTTCGCGGCGGTGAGAATAGGGGAATTAGTAGCACCTAGTAGAGACAAGGTTGGGGCCTTTTAGCCGAGGACATCATGGTAACGGAAAAGGGGGTAGAATTCTGGATCAGGAAGTCAAAAGCAGATCAATTATTTAAGGGAAAAAGGGTCCTGTTAGGAAGGGTGAGGAAGTCCTTTATGTGCCCGTCACAATGCTTGGAGATATTTATAGCTGCCAGGCCTCGGCAGGGTGGACCATTGTTATGTCATGAGGACGGGTCATTCTTATCGAAATATCAGTTCATGAAGGTGTTTCACTGCCGGTGTGGAGTCACGGAGCTATTGCGGCCATTTATTTTGGATTGGGCCACACCAGGGGCGGCAATAGGAGGCTTGAGCTCTGAAGTTGTAAGGAGGATTGACCGGTGGCAGTCACAACGGTACCAGTCTTACGTACGGCCGTATGGGTGCGAGGGAGCTAAGTCTTCGGGTAACTAAATGTGTCACTATCTTGTGTTTGCTTTGTTACAGGGCAATTTCCACTTCTCGTTTGGATTCTGGGCCACCCATACGTTTACTGGGGAGCGCTGCAAGCAGACAGACGGACTGACGGGAGACACCTGGGTTACACAAGGGATAGGGCGGTGATTAGATGGCTGCGTTTTAGAGGGTTGGCATGGAGTCGGGTAATTTACGAGTTTCAACGAGCAGTTCATCTTCACAGAGCCCCAGATATTTTAGTCTGGCATATGGGGGGGAATGGCTTGGGAGCTCGCTCTGGGAAGGCATTGGCTAGCAACATTAAAAAGGACCTGAGGCGCATATGGGTGCCGTTCACAGGATTGAAAGTTGTGTGGTCTGACATTGTACCCAGGAGATTTTGGCGTGGGACGCAGTCGGTGCCAAGGATTAGCAAAGCACGCATAAAGGTCAATAAAACAATATCCAAGTTCGTAGTGTGGAGCGGGGGTGTGGCGGTACCCCATATGGATATTGTTGTAAAGGATTTCAGGTTGGCAGATGGGGTTCACTTGAATGCAGCAGGATCGGATCTGTGGATTACAGGGTTACAAAAAGGCATACGGACGGCCACAGGATTGCTAGTTCGTGGGGCTCGAGCACCTGAGCGGTCAAGGTGCTCTCAGTGTGGCGTTGGTGGGTCCTCAAAGTTGGTAAAAAATTGGGTGTGGGGATTCTTCAAAGGCAGGAATCCCCTGCATTGGATGGTTTATGTGGTGGTGGTCTGGTGATATTGGGGTGACACCCGGCGATGGAATGTCGGGGTCACATTAACAAGATATGTGGGTGATACTCGGCGATGGTATGTCAGTATCACATGGTCATGAGTATTGGGTGATACCCGGTGATGGAACATCGGGTTCACGTTTACGGTGTGGAGGCAACCTCTCCCTCAGTCCCATGGTGCTTCCGAGCTGGTAAAGAAAAAGCGGCTGGGAGTAAGGGGAGGGAAGGGGCAATGCCATGGAAAATCACTAGACTTTTGTAGCTTCAAGGACCTCACCAAGTTTTTTTAATTATCAATAAATTGGCTGCTGTGGCCATTTACATCCAAAGAAATCGGTTGTCGCTTGTCATTGCTTTCTGGGGCGAAAAGGGGGAAGGAACCTCCTGGGGAGGTAGGTGTGTGGTCAGGGAAGGTAATCATGAGGAATCGACCTCTCCAGGGTCAAGTATCAGTCAGACACGAAAACACAGTGGTAGGTGGAGGCTGGCATGACACTGGGAGGGAGTGATGATATGGGTGAAGCTGGGAGGAGGGGTGGGGGGACGGGTAGTGGCCTAAGGTTAAATGACATAGGTAGAAATGGGGTTAGGAAGAGACACAAAAGGCTGTCTGGGGGGGGGGGCGATCGACCCTCTTTGACTTCTAGCAGCAGGACAGCGAGGACGGACAGAGGGGTGAGGGGTCCTCTTTCACGGCGGTCAACTGGACCCACTCACCCGCCCTAACAGAAGAAGGAATTCCGGGTCACAGCGGCGATCATCAGGACGTTACCATGTCAACAATACTATCGACGTGAAGAATTAATTTGGCAGTTTATATTGGCATTTTACCTTTTAGGCCCAGGGGAAGGGCAATCCATCAGCCATGGTTCCCTGGATGTTTTCCCCCACAGGGTTTTTTTTCGTCTCCTTAGTGCTGTCGGATGACTTCTTGTGAGTCGAAGGGTCTTGCTACTCTGAGCCATTAATATCGAGGCGTTGGTGGATCCTCGAAGTTGGTAAAAGATTGGGTGTGGGTATTCTTGAAAGGCAGGAATCCCCTTCATTGGATGGTTTATGTGGTGGTGGTCTGGTGATATTGGGGTGACACCCGGCGATGGAATGTCGGGGTCACATTAACAAGATATGTGGGTGATACTCAGCGATGGTATGTCGGTATCACATGGTCATGAGTATTGGGTGATACCCGGCGATGGAACGTCGGGGTTCACGGTTACGGTGTGGAGGCAACCTCTCCCTCGGTCCCATGGTGCTTCCGAACTGTTAAAGAAAAAGCGGCTGGGAGTAAGGGGAGGGAAGGGGCAATGCCATGGAAAATCACCAGACTTTTGTAGCTTCGAGGACCTCAACAAGTGTCTTTTAATTATCAATAAATATCAATAAATTGGTTGCTGTGGCCGTTTACATCCAAAGAAATCGGTTGCTGCTTGTCATTGCTTTCTGGGGCGAAAAGGGGGAAGGAACCTCCTGGGGAGGTAGGTGTGTGGTCAGGGAAGGTAATCATGAGGAATCGACCTCTCCAGGGTCATGAGTAGAAGCACCTTTTGAGCCAGTACAGCCATGAGTCTTCTTGGGAATGATGCCACAAGTTTTTCACCCCTGGATTTGGGGATCCTTGGCCATTCTTCCTTGCAGATCCTCTCCAGTTCCGTCAGGTTGGATGGTGAATGTTGGTGGACAGCCATTTTCAGGTCTCTCCAGAGATGCTCCATTGGGTATAGGTCAGGGCTCTGGCTGGTTAACACAATATGGTGGCTCAGTGGATAGCACGATATGGTGACTCAGTGGTTAGCATGATATGGTGGCTCAGTGGTTAGCACTATATGATATCTGAGTGGTTAGCACTATATGGTGTTTAAATCATAGGCGCTATATGGTGGCTCAGTGGATAGCACTATATGGTGGCTGAGTGGTTAGCACTATATGGTGGCTCAGTGGTTAGCATGGTATGGTGGCTCAGTGGTTAGCATGGTATGGTGGGTCAGTGGTTAGCACTGGTGCTTTGCAACGCTGGGGCCCTGTATTCAAATTCCAAGGAAACAACTGCAAGGAGATTGTGGGTTTCATCAAGTTTACTCCTAAATTCCAGAGACAAATTGATAGGGAATGTAGATCTGAGCTCCAGCGGTGACAGTGATCTCTGTACGGCTCTGCAGCATAAGTTGGCGCTATATAGGAAGACAATAGGTGGATGACTCTAAGCTGCTGAGAAAACTCTACTTGTCTGTTGGCGCCACCTGCAGTTGTGAGATGTAACTGAGAACCCCGCCTGCCTCTTTTCTGTTTTTTTAGTTATTTCTCATTATCTTTGCCCAATAGTGAATAATGCAGATAATACTACAGGAAATGGAGCATGAAGTCACAGCGCAGCTTCTGGACTGATTGTGGGTCTCGCTGCAGAGAAGTGTTCACACCCTGCAGATATTGTCACTAGGTAGGGGGGTACTAATCTCCACAATACAGTCTGTAGACTCTTCAATGAACTCTGGGAGAAGATACAAACTCCATGCAGATGTTCCCCTGGTCAGATCTGATCCCAGGACCCCGACTGCAAAACAACCAGCAAATGCAGGGAGACATTACATCAGAGGAAATCTGCAAACTGAAAGAGAAACTGGAGTCTGATACCAGAAAGCAACAGTGCAGGTGGGACACTACACCCAGGCCCTGCCGGATTACCAGCCGACCCCGGCACCTGACTCAGGTCTGACCCCCCTGAGCACGTCTTCTAGCATTTTCGCCTGAACCTGACGAGTGAAGCATGAGGAGGACGGTATGTACAATCATTACGCCTGTCGTGAACCTTGATGGGGAGGAAACCACGGTGTCCGGAGGTTTATCACGGTTTCCTGTGTAACTAGGAGTCAGATCTCATATGGTTTTTATCCGAGAGGGAACAATGAATGGTGGAGTCAGGTAGAAGATCTCTGAGCACGAAGCGCCGGAGAATATCATATAACACTAAAGTGAGGAAGGAGAGGTAATCATCAGATACAACAGCTATACGCCAAGAAACATACATACCATCCTACAAAACAACCAACACTACAGCCGTTCACAGGAAACATACATACCATCCTACACAACAACCAACACTACAGCCGTATATCAGGAAACATACCTACCATCCTACACAACAACCAACACTACAACCATACATCAGGAAACATACATACCATCCTACACAACAACCAAGACTACAGCCGTACATCATGAAACATGCATACCATCCTACACAACAACCAACACTACAACCATACATCAGGAAACATACCTACCATCCTACACAACAACCAACACTACAACCATACATCAGGAAACATACATACCATCCTACACAACAACCAAGACTACAGCCGTACATCATGAAACATGCATACCATCCTACACAACAACCAACATTACAACCATACATCAGGAAACATATATACCATCCTACACAACAACCAAGACTACAGCCGTACATCATGAAACATGCATACCATCCTACACAACAACCAACATTACAACCATACATCAGGAAACGCATACCATCCTACACAACAACCAACACTACAACCATACATCAGGAAATATATATACCATCCTACATAACAACCAACACTACAACCATACATCAGGAAACATGCATACCATCCTACACAACAACCAACATTACAACCATACATCAGGAAACATACATACCATCCTACAAAACAACCAACACTACAGCCGTTCACAGGAAACATACATACCATCCTACACAACAACCAACACGACAGCCGTATATCAGGAAACATACATGCTATCCTACACAACAACCAACACTACAACCATACATCAGGAAACATAAATACCATCCTACACAACAACCAACACTACAGCCGTACATCAGGAAACATGCATACCATCCTACACAACAACCAACACTACAACCATACATCAGGAAAAATATATACCATCCTACACAACAACCAACACTACAATCATACATCAGGAAACATACATACCATCCTACACAACAACCAACACTACAGCCATACATCAGGAAACATACATACCATCCTATACAACAACCAAAACTACAACCATACATCAGGAAACATACATACCATCCTACACAACAACCAACGCTACAGCCATACATCAGGAAACATACATACCATCCTATACAACAACCAGAATTACAGCCGTACATCACGAAACATACATACCATCCTACAAAACAACCCACACTACAGCCATACAACAGGAAACATACATACCATTCTACACAACAACCAACACTACAGCCATACATCAGGAAACATACATACTGTACCATCCTACACAACAACCAACACAACAGCCGTACATCAGGAAACATACATACCATCCTACACAACAACCAGCACTACAGCCGTACATCAGGAAACATATATACCATCCTACACAACAATCAACACTACAGCCGTACATCAGAAAACATATACCATCCTACACAACAACCAACACTACAGCCGTACAACAGGAAACATACATACCACCTACACAACAACCAACACTACAACCATACATCAGGAAACATATATACCATCCTACATAACAGCCCACACTACAGCCATACAACAGGAAACATACATACCATTCTACACAACAACCAACACTACAGCCATACATCAGGAAACATACATACTGTACCATCCTACACAACAACCAACACAACAGCCGTACATCAGGAAACATACATACCATCCTACACAACAACCAGCACTACAGCCGTACATCAGGAAACATATATACCATCCTACACAACAATCAACACTACAGCCGTACATCAGAAAACATATACCATCCTACACAACAACCAACACAACAGTCGTACATCAGGAAACATACATACCATCCTACACAACAACCAGCACTACAGCCGTACATCAGGAAACATATATACCATCCTACACAACAACCCACACTACAGCCATACAAGAGGAAACATACATACCATTCTACAAAACAACCCACACTACAGCCATACAACAGGAAACATACATACCATTCTACACAACCAACACTACAGCCATACATCAGGAAACATACATACTATACCATCCTACACAGCAACCAACACAACAGCCGTACATCAGGAAACATACCATTCTACACAGCCAACTACAGTCGTACATCAGGAAACATACATACCATCCTACACAACAACCAGCACTACAGCCGTACATCAGGAAACATATACCATCCTACACAACAACCAACACTATAGCCGTACAACAGGAAACATACCATCCTACACAACAGCCAACACTATAGCCATACATCAGGAAACATACATACCATTATACACAACCACCAACACTACAGTCATACATCAGAAAACAAACACCATCCTACACAACAACCAACATGACAGCCGTATATCAGGAAACATAAATACCATGCTACACAACAACCAACACTACAGCTTTACATCAGGAAACATACATACCATCCCACACAACAATCAACACGACAGCCGTACATCAGTAAACACATACCATGCTACACAACAACCAACACTATAGCCGTACATCAGAAAACGTATATACCATCCTACACAACAACCAACACTACAGCCGTACAGCAGGAAACATACATACCATCCTACACAACAACCAACACTACAACCATACATCAGGAAACATATATACCATCCTACACAACAACCAATACTACAGCCATACATCAGGAAACATACATACCATCCTACACAACAACCAACACTACAGCCATACATCAGGAAACACATAGCATCCTACACAATAACGAACACTACAGCCATACATCAGGAAACATACATACCATCCTACACAACAACCAACACTACAGCCATACATCAGGAAACATACATACCATCCTACACAACAACCAATACTACAGCTGTACATCAGGAAACATACATACCATCCTACACAATAACGAACACTACAGCCATACAACAGGAAACATACATACCATCCTACACAACAGCCAACAAAACAGCCGTACATCAGGAAACATACATACCATCCTACACAACAGCCAACACGACAGCCGTACATCAGGAAACATACATACCATCCTACACAACAACCAACACTACAGCCGTACATCAGGAAACATACATACCATCCTACACAACAACCAACACGACAGCCATACAACTGGAAACATATATACCATCCTACACAACAACCAACACTACAGCCGTACATCAGGAAACATACATACCATCCCACACAACAACCAACACTACAGCCGTACAACAGGAAACATACATACCACCTACACAACAACCAACACTATAGCCGTACATCAGGAAACATACATACCATCCTACACAGCAACCAACACTACAGCCTTATGTAGTAATTGCAGGTACGTGGAATGCAGTGACGAGACTGGAGTCGGAATAAACTTAGACTGTAACATTTATATATATATTTGTATCGATAAGGGCTATCTCGAGTAACCGTTAAGCTAACAACAGTTATCCTCACAGGGATCAGAACAATAATACACAGGTAACACGATAACGACTACCCGGTCGGAATCGGTAACTACGAGGCCGCGGTACGGCCAACTACGGGTCCAGGAAATACGAGTTATCAATTATAACGTGTCACTTATCCTCCTCTGATGTCCGGCAGAGTGGTGGTCGGTGTCTCTTCGAGGAATCAGCCGCTGGGCCCAGAGGACGAGGAGTTGGCGCAAGCTTCTGACGTTCCTACGCCCCGGTGGAGTGGGCACAACAGGCGCCTGAAGAGTTCCTCTGCGTTACGCCTCCCGGCAGAGATGGGATGTGATAGCCGGGGCGTATAGGCCCCAGCCGCAGGCTGGGGCCTGGCAGCGCTGGCCGCGGTTGGTAGTGGGCAGACTTCAACCACGGTCTGGAGTCGGGCACTGGCGGCCGCGGGTGGCGGCGGGCAGGCTGTAGCCGCGGGATGGAGTCGGGCGGCGGCGGGCAGGCCACAGCTGCGGAATGGAGTCGGGCGGCGGCGGGCAGGCCACAGCCGCGGGCTGGAGTCGGGCAGTGGCGGCCACGGGTGGCGGCAGACAGGCCCCAACGGTGGGCTGGAGTGACGGGCGCAGGTGCGCGATCGTGGGGTCGGTGTCCCTCTGCTGGGTGGCTCGGTGCTGTCTCCTCCCTGACCGTGGTGAGTCTCTCTCCAATCCCTCTAGTCGTTGCTCACTCCTTCTGGGTCTCTGGCGCCCCCTAGTCTTCCTGCTCCTTCTCTCCTCCTCTGCCGAGTGCCCCCTGCTGGCATTCTCAGCCCCTTTTATACCTGCTCTGCCCCCTCTCCTTCTAGAACTGTCTCTGGTCCGTCCCCTAATTATGTCCCATGGAAACAGTCTCTCTAGGAATTTTGGTGACAGTCTCCTTGGTTTTGGTCTGGTTACACAGCGGGGACTCTCCCTCCTACACTTACATTAGGAAACATACATACCATCCTACAAAACAACCAACACTACAGCCGTACACATGAAACATACAGTTGTGGCCAAAAGTATTGACACCCCTGCAATTCTGTCAGATAATACTCAGTTTCTTCCTGAAAATGATTGCAAACACAAATTCTTTGGTATTATTATCTTCATTTAATTTGTCTTAAATGAAAAATCACAAAAGAGAATGAAGCAAAAAGCAAAACATTGATCATTTCACACAAAACTCCAAAAATGGGCAAGACAAAAGTATTGGCACCCTCAGCCTAATACTTGGTTGCACAACCTTTAGCCAAAATAACTGCGACCAACCGCTTCCGGTAACCATCAATGAGTTTCTTACAATGCTCTGCTGGAATTTTAGACCATTCTTTGGCAAATTGCTCCAGGTCCCTGATATTAGAAGGGTGCCTTCTCCACAGGTGTTCTATGGGATTCAGGTCTGGACTCTTTGCTGGCCACCTTAGAAGTCTCCAGTGCTTTCTCTCAAACCATTTTCTAGTGCTTTTTGAAGTGTGTTTTGGATCATTGTCCTGCTGGAAGACCCATGACCTCTGAGGGAGACCCAGCTTTCTCACACTGGGCCCTACATTATGCTTCAAAATTTGTTGGTAGTCTTCTGACTTCATAATGCCATGCACACGGTCAAGCAGTCCAGTGGCAGAGGCAGCAAAGCAACCACAAAACATCAGGGAACCTCCACCATGTTTGACTGTAGGGACCGTGTTTTTTTTCTTTGAATGCCTCTTTTTTTCTCCTGTAAACTCTATGTTTATGCCTTTGCCCAAAAAGCTCTACTTTTGTCTCATCTGACCAGAGAACATTCTTCCAAAACGTTTTAGGCTTTTTCAGGTAAGTTTTGGCAAACTCCAGCCTGGCTTTTTTATGTCTCAGTGTAAGAAGTGGGGTCTTCCTGGGTCTCCTACCATACAGTCCCTTTTCATTCAGACGCCGATGGATAGTACGGGTTGACACTGTTGTACCCTCGGACTGCAGGGCAGCTTGAACTTGTTTGGATGTTAGTCGAGGTTCTTTATCCAACATCCGCACAATCTTGCGTTGAAATCTCTTGTCAATTTTTCTTTTCCGTCCACATCTAGGGAGGTTAGCCACAGTGCCATGGGCTTTAAACTTCTTGATGACACTGCGCACGGTAGACACAGGAACATTCAGGTCTTTGGAGATGGACTTGTAGCCTTGAGATTGCTCATGCTTTCTCACAATTTGGTTTCTCAAGTCCTCAGACAGTTCTTTGGTCTTCTTTCTTTTCTCCATGCTCAATGTGGTACACACAAGGACACAGGACAGAGGTTGAGTCAACTTTAATCCATGTTAACTGGCTGCAAGTGTGATTTAGTTATTGCCAACACCTGTTAGGTGCCACATGTAAGTTACAGGTGCTGCTAATTACACAAATTAGAGAAGCATCACATGATTTTTCGAACAGTGCCAATACTTTTGTCCACCCTCTTTTTTATGTTTGGTGTGGAACTATATCCAATTTGGCTTTAGGACAATTCTTTTTTTGTTTTTTCATTTAAGACAAATTAAATGAAGATAATAATAACAAAGAATTTGTGTTTGCAATCATTTTCAGGAAGAAGCTGAGTATTATCTGACAGAATTGCAGGGGTGTCAATACTTTTGGCCACAACTGTACATACCATCCTACACAAGAATCAACACTACAGCCGTACATCAGGAAACATATATACCATCCTACACAACAACCAACACTACAGCCTTACATTAGGAAACATACCATCCTACACAACAACCAACACTACTGCCGTACATCAGGAAAAATACATATCCTTCACAACAACCAACACTACAGCCATACATCAGGAAACCTACATATCATCCTTCACAACAACCAACACGACAGCCATACATCAGAAAACATATAACATCCAACACAGCAACCAACACTACAGCCATACATCAGGAAACATACATACCATCCTACACAACAACCAAAACTACAGCCGTACATCAGGAAAAATACATATCCTTCACAACAACCAACACTACAGCCATACATCAGGAAACCTACATATCATCCTTCACAACAACCAACACGACAGCCATATATCAGAAAACATATAACATCCAACACAGCAACCAACACCACAGCTGTACATCAGAAAACATACATACCATCCTAAACAACAACCAACACTACAGCCATGCATCAGGAAACATACATACCATCCTAAACAACAACCAACACGACAGCCATACATAAGAAAACATACATACCATCCTACAAAATAACCAACACTACAGCCCTTACAACAGGAAACATATATACCATCCTACACAACAACCAACACGACAGCCATACATAAGAAAACATACATACCATACTACAAAATAACCAACACTACAGCCCTTACAACAGGAAACATATATACCATCCTACACAACAACCAACACTACAGCCATACATCAGGAAACATACATACCATCCTACACAACAACCAACACTACAGCCTTACATTAGGAAACATACATACGATCCTACACAACAACCAACACTACAGCCTTACATTAGGAAACATACATACCATTCTACACAACAACCAACACTACAGCCATACATCAGGAAACATACATACCATTCTACACAACAACCAACACTACAACCATACATCAGGAAACATACATACCATACTACACAACCACCTACACTACAGCCTTACATTAGGAAAAATACATACCATCCTACACAACAACCAACACTACAGCGATACATCAGGAAACATACATACCATCCTACACAACAACCAACACTACAGCCTTACATTAGGAAACATACATACCATCCTACACAACAACCAACACTACAGCCTTACATTAGGAAACACATACCATTCTACACAACAACCAGCACTACAGCGATACATCAGGAAACATACATACCATCCTACACAACAACCAACACTACAGCCTTACATTAGGAAACATACATACCATTTTACACAACAACCAACACTACAGCCGTATATCAGAAAACATATAACATCCAACACAACAGCCAACACTACAGCTTTACATCAGAAAACATACATACCATCCTACACAACAACCAACACAACAGCCGTACATCAGGAAACATACATATCATCCTTCACAACAACCAACACTACAGCCATACATCAGGAAACATGCATATCATCCTTCACAACAGCCAACACGACAGCCATACATCAGAAAACATATAACATCCAACACAACAACGAACACTACAGCCCTTACAACAGGAAACATATATACCATCCTACACAACAACCAACACTACAGCCATACATCAGGAAACATACATACCATCCTACACAACAACCAACACTACAGCCTTACATTAGGAAACATACATACGATCCTACACAACAACCAACACTACAGCCTTACATTAGGAAACATACATACCATTCTACACAACAACCAACACTACAGCCATACATCAGGAAACATACATACCATTCTACACAACAACCAACACTACAACCATACATCAGGAAACATACATACCATACTACACAACCACCTACACTACAGCCTTACATTAGGAAAAATACATACCATCCTACACAACAACCAACACTACAGCGATACATCAGGAAACATACATACCATCCTACACAACAACCAACACTACAGCCTTACATTAGGAAACATACATACCATCCTACACAACAACCAACACTACAGCCTTACATTAGGAAACACATACCATTCTACACAACAACCAGCACTACAGCGATACATCAGGAAACATACATACCATCCTACACAACAACCAACACTACAGCCTTACATTAGGAAACATACATACCATTTTACACAACAACCAACACTACAGCCGTATATCAGAAAACATATAACATCCAACACAACAGCCAACACTACAGCTTTACATCAGAAAACATACATACCATCCTACACAACAACCAACACAACAGCCGTACATCAGGAAACATACATATCATCCTTCACAACAACCAACACTACAGCCATACATCAGGAAACATGCATATCATCCTTCACAACAGCCAACACGACATCCATACATCAGAAAACATATAACATCCAACACAACAACCAACACTACAGCCTTACATTAGGAAACATACATACCATCCTACACAACAACCAATACTACAGTTGTACATCAGGAAACATATATACCATCCTACACAACAACCAACAATACAGTCGTACATCAGAAAACATATAACATCCTACAAAAAAACCAACACTACAGCCCTTACAACAGGAAACATATATACCATCCTACACAACAACCAACACTACAGTCATACATCAGGAAACATACATACCATCCTACACAACAACCAACACAACAGCCGTACATCAGGAAACATACATACCATCCTACAAAACAACCAACACTACAGCCATACATCAGGAATCATACATACTATCCTACACAACAATCAACACTACAACCATACATCAGGAAACATATATACCATCCTACACAACAACCAACACAACAGCCATACATCAGGAAACATACATACCATCCTACAAAACAACGAACACTACAGCCCTTACAACAGGAAACATATATACCATCCTACACAAAAACCAACACTACAGTCATACATCAGGAAACATACATACCATCCTAAACAACAACCAACACTACAGCCATGCATCAGGAAACATACATATCATCCTTCACAACAACCAACACGACAGCCATACATAAGAAAACATACATACCATCCTACAAAACAACCAACATTACAGCCCTTACAACAGGAAACATATATACCATCCTACACAACAACCAACACTACAACTGTACAACAGGAAACATACATACCATCCTACACAACAACCAACACTACAGCCTTACATTAGGAAACATACATACGATCCTACACAACAACCAACACTACAGCCTTACATTAGGAAACATACATACCATTCTACATAACAACCAACACTACAGCCATACATCAGGAAACATACATACCATTCTACACAACAACCAACACTACAACCATACATCAGGAAACATACATACCATCCTACACAACCACCAACACTACAGCCTTACATTAGGAAACATACATACCATCCTACACAACAACCAACACTACAGCGATACATCAGGAAACATACATACCATCCTACACAACAACCAACACTACAGCCTTACATTAGGAAACATACATACCATCCTACACAACAACCAACACTACAGCCTTACATTAGGAAACACATACCATTCTACACAACAACCAGCACTACAGCGATACATCAGGAAACATACATACCATCCTACACAACAACCAACACTACAGCCTTACATTAGGAAACATACATACCATTTTACACAACAACCAACACTACAGCCGTATATCAGAAAACATATAACATCCAACACAACAGCCAACACTACAGCTTTACATCAGAAAACATACATACCATCCTACACAACAACCAACACAACAGCCGTACATCAGGAAACATACATATCATCCTTCACAACAACCAACACTACAGCCATACATCAGGAAACATGCATATCATCCTTCACAACAGCCAACACGACATCCATACATCAGAAAACATATAACATCCAACACAACAACCAACACTACAGCCTTACATTAGGAAACATACATACCATCCTACACAACAACCAATACTACAGTTGTACATCAGGAAACATATATACCATCCTACACAACAACCAACAATACAGTCGTACATCAGAAAACATATAACATCCTACAAAAAAACCAACACTACAGCCCTTACAACAGGAAACATATATACCATCCTACACAACAACCAACACTACAGTCATACATCAGGAAACATACATACCATCCTACACAACAACCAACACAACAGCCGTACATCAGGAAACATACATACCATCCTACAAAACAACCAACACTACAGCCATACATCAGGAATCATACATACTATCCTACACAACAATCAACACTACAACCATACATCAGGAAACATATATACCATCCTACACAACAACCAACACAACAGCCATACATCAGGAAACATACATACCATCCTACAAAACAACGAACACTACAGCCCTTACAACAGGAAACATATATACCATCCTACACAAAAACCAACACTACAGTCATACATCAGGAAACATACATACCATCCTAAACAACAACCAACACTACAGCCATGCATCAGGAAACATACATATCATCCTTCACAACAACCAACACGACAGCCATACATAAGAAAACATACATACCATCCTACAAAACAACCAACATTACAGCCCTTACAACAGGAAACATATATACCATCCTACACAACAACCAACACTACAACTGTACAACAGGAAACATACATACCATCCTACACAACAACCAACACTACAGCCTTACATTAGGAAACATACATACGATCCTACACAACAACCAACACTACAGCCTTACATTAGGAAACATACATACCATTCTACATAACAACCAACACTACAGCCATACATCAGGAAACATACATACCATTCTACACAACAACCAACACTACAACCATACATCAGGAAACATACATACCATCCTACACAACCACCAACACTACAGCCTTACATTAGGAAACATACATACCATCCTACACAACAACCAACACTACAGCGATACATCAGGAAACATACATACCATCCTACACAACAACCAACACTACAGCCTTACATTAGGAAACATACATACCATCCTACACAACAACCAACACTACAGCCTTACATTAGGAAACACATACCATTCTACACAACAACCAGCACTACAGCGATACATCAGGAAACATACATACCATCCTACACAACAACCAACACTACAGCCTTACATTAGGAAACATACATACCATTTTACACAACAACCAACACTACAGCCGTATATCAGAAAACATATAACATCCAACACAACAGCCAACACTACAGCTTTACATCAGAAAACATACATACCATCCTACACAACAACCAACCCCACCACCGTACATCAGGAAACATACATATCATCCTTCACAACAACCAACACTACAGCCATACATCAGGAAACATGCATATCATCCTTCACAACAACCAACACGACAGCCATACATCAGAAAACATATAACATCCAACACAACAACCAACACTACAGCCTTACATTAGGAAACATACATACCATCCTACACAACAACCAATACTACAGTTGTACATCAGGAAACACATATACCATCCTACACAACAACAAACAATACAGTCGTACATCAGAAAACATATAACATCCTACACAACAACCAACACTACAGCCGTACATCAGGAAACATACATACCATCCTACAAAACAACCAACACTACAGCCCTTACAACAGGAAACATATATACCATCCTACACAACAACCAACACTACAGTCATACATCAGGAAACATACATACCATCCTACACAACAACCAACACTACAACCATACATCAGGAAACATATATACCATCGTACACAACAACCATCACAACAGCCATACATCAGGAAACATACATACCATCCTACAAAACAACGAACACTACAGCCCTTACAACAGGAAACATATATACCATCCTACACAACAACCAACACTACAGCCATACATCAGGAAACATACATACCATCCTACACAACAACCAACACTACAGCCCTTACAACAGGAAACATATATACCATCCTACACAACAACCAACACTACAGTCATACATCAGGAAACATGCATACCATCCTACACAACAACCAACACTACAGCCGTACATCAGAAAACATACATACCATCCTACAAAATAACCAACACTACAGCCGTACATCAGAAAACATATATACCATCCTACACAACAACCAACACTACAGCCGTACATCAGGAATCATACATACTATCCTACAAAACAACCAACACTACAGCCCTTACAACAGGAAACATATATACCATCCTACACAACAACCAACACTACAGCCATACATCAGGAAACATACCATCCTACACAACAACCAACACTACAGCTGTACATCAGGTAACATATATACCATCCTACACAACAACCAGCACTACAGCCGTACATCAGGAAACATACATACCATCCTACACAACAACCAACACTACAGCCCTCACAACAGGAAACATATATACCATCCTACACAACAACCAACACTACAGCTGTACAACAGGAAACATATATACCATCCTGCCCAGCAACCAACACTACAGCCGTACAACAGGAAACATATATACCATCCTACACAACAACCATCACTAGAGCCATACATCAGGAAACATACATACCACCCTACACAACAACCAACACTACAGCCATACAACAGGAAACATATATACCATCCTACACAACAACCATCACTACAGCCATACAACAGGAAACATATATACCATCCTGCACAGCAACCAACACTACAGCTGTACAACAGGAAACATATATACCATCCTACACAGCAACCATCACTAGAGCCAAACATCAGGAAACATACATACCACCCTACACAACAACCAACACTACAGCCGTACATCAGGAAACATACTACCATCTGTGAGAATCATGTGGGAATAGTGGATGAGGGCAGGTATATCTCGCCCAGATACCTTTCCTATGTGGCCTAGTCTGGTCAGTATCTCACCTGGTGACTAATGAATAATGGGAGGCGGATATAAAAGGATGCCAGGTGGTTGTGTGAGTGTCTCAGACTGGGGACACAGAGAGCCTGTCTGTGTGAGAGACACACGTGAGTGAAAGCAGTGCCCACTGCAACTGTGGTTTGGCTGGACGGGCGAAGCCCGCCAGTTGGTAGTTAGGTCGGATCTTGTTTAGTTAGTGCCGGACAGGCAAGGATTTGTTTTATGTTTTTTTTTGTTATGCATTGCTTTCACCATTAATAAACCTGACCCAGTGTCAGTGATACCCGAATCCCAGCTGTGCGCCTGAGTTTCATGCTGAACGCACGTGACCTTTGACCCCAGCAAAGGCAATCCCGGAGTGTTTTATCACATTGTGGTGGAGAATGCGGGCAGCCTCGAACTCATGGACTCAAGCGATCCACACCAGACTACGCTAATGAATCATGACATCATAACGGAACCTGGTGTCACAGTTCACGTGAAACCCTACAGAATTCCAGAAGCGCGCCGTGAAGCCATTTCCCGAGAAGTCAAGGCAATGTTAGAGTTAGGAGTCATTGAGGAATCGCACAGTGCTTGGTCCAGCCCGATTGTGTTAATTCCTAAACCGGACGGCACCATCCGGTTCTGCAATGACTTCAGGAAACTGAATGCGGTCTCAAAATTTGATGCCTACCCTATGCCCCGGGTCGACGAGTTAATAGATCGGTTAGGAAAAGCCCAGTATATTACGACCCTAGACCTAACAAAAGGGTATTGGCAGATCCCTCTGGCGGAGGCTGCCAGAGAAAAGACAGCATTTGCTACGCCGGAAAGGTATATTTCAGTATGTGTATATGCCGTTTGGAGTGCACGGAGCACCGGCGACCTTCCAGAGTCTGATGATCGAGTCCTGAGGCCACATAGGCAGTACGCTTCGGCCTATTTGGACGACATTGTCATTTACAGCTTGGACTGGGAGACTCATCTCCAGAAAGTACAAGCTGTGATTGACGACCTGTGGGAGGCAGGTCTAACCGCGAACCCCAAGAAATGTCACATCGGGCTAGAAGAAGCCCGGTATTTGGGGTATGTAATTGGGAGGGGTGTTGTTAAACCCCAGGTTGATAAGATTCAGGCGGTTCAGGACTGGCCACAACCTGTCAACAAGAAGCAGGTGCAAGCCTTTCTGGGGATCGCCGGCTATTATCGCCGGTTCATACCCAATTTTGCAGCCATCGCTACCCCCCTGACGGATCTTACAAAAGGGAAAGACTCCGTCATGATTAAATGGAGTTTAGCGGCTGAAGAAGCCTTCCATAGCCCAAAACGGGCCCTTTGCTCTCAACCCGTACTGGTGACTCCGGACTTCTGCAGCGAGTTTGTGGTACAAACGGATGCCTCTGATACCGGTATCGGGGCCGTACTGTCACAAGTGAGGGACGGAGTGGAACACCCAGTCCTCTATCTCAGCAGGAAGCTGAATAAATACGAGCAAAGGTATGCAGTCGTAGAAAAAGAGTGCCTCGCCATTAAGTGGGCTCTAGAGGCCCTCAAATATTACCTGGTGGGCCGAAAGTTCAGGCTGATCACTGACCATGCCCCTCTCAAGTGGATGCACTTGCACAAGGAACGGAATAGCCGGGGGACCCGGTGGTTCCTTGCCCTGCAGGCCTACACTTTTACGGTGGAGCACCGCCCAGGGGTACAGATGGGGAATGCAGATGCCCTGTCCCGAGTGCATTGTTTAGCGGGTGTCATTGCTCGACCGGAGTGGTCTGAGCAGAGGGGGGGATATGTGAGAATCATGTGGGAATAGTGGATGAGGGCAGGTATATCTCGCCCAGATTCCTTTCCTATGTGGCCTAGTCTGGTCAGTATCTCACCTGGTGACTAATGAATAATGGGAGGCGGATATAAAAGGATGCCAGGTGGTTGTGTGAGTGTCTCAGCCTGGGAACACAGAGAGCCTGTCTGTGTGAGAGACACACGTTAGTGAAAGCAGAGCCCACTGCAACTGTGGTGTGGCTGGACGGGAGAAGCCCGCCAGTTGGTAGTTAGGTCGGATCTTGTTTAGTTAGTGCCGGACAGGCAAGGATTTGTTTTATGTTTTATTTCCTTTTGCATTGCTTTCACCATTAATAAACCTGACCCAGTGTCAGTTATACCCGAATCCCAGCTCTGCGCCTGAGTTTCATGCTGAGCGCACGTGATCTTTGACCCCAGCAAAGGCGATCCCGGAGTGTTTTATCACACATCCTACACAACAACCAACACTACTGCCAACAACAGGAAACATACATACCATCCTACACAACCAACACTACAACCAACACAACAGCCATACAATAGAAAAAGCATATAACAGCACATCGTCCAGCACTGACACAGCAGCCATAAAACAGGAAACACATACTTGCCGACAAAACAATCAACACCAAAGCAACGACCATACATCAAAAACACACCAGACATCTCAACAATCCACACCAACACAACAGCCATACAGCAGGAAACACAGCCACTGGATGTGAATCCATTTATTGTATAAAGTAGATGAGCAAATTAAGGTCCCGTTACCAGATCAAAGCATATGGGACAGTGGTAGCTACAGTCACCAAAACAGCAAAAATGAAAGTCAGGCGGCTGCTGCAAAGGCTCCTAACATGATGACACTTAGGGGCCATGATACATGCACAACAAAACAGCAAAATGTGAACAAGTACATTGGTGCTGAACGACTTCTAATTACATGCTTTGCATGTCATTCTCCGCAAGGAGAAATGATACTTCTTGGATACCAGTTAATTACTATGCGAAATATTCAGCAGGTGACATGACGAACCCCAGACACCAGGACTTCTGCTGTTATGAAGTATTGTGGTGGTGGTAGTGACTTTCCTCTGGACAAAATCACTGAGCCTCTAATTGGTTTTAATTATTGATTTCAGATAAAAACCTTTGGTAAGAAACATTTCCATGTGGCCATCTGCTCCAGGGATAATGAGGCCAACTTCCAATGGCTGAAGGACCTGATGAGAGGAACCAATAAAGTGAAAAGTGTAGACACCGTGACTGTGACCAATGACTCCTCACGCTTCTCGCAGGAGATGTCACAATTCACATTCGCTGTCTTATATCACACGCGGAAACGAGGACGAATAAACATCACTGATGTCACAGACTCTCTGTACGACGAGGAGCTGAGGTTTCTCCATGATGAGCTTGGTGAGGGATGATAATCTATTACCTATCTTATGTCTATTATCTATCCATTATCTATCTATTATGTCACGCTGTACTACTGAGGGTTACTGCAGGGTAACACAAACTCCACTAGATGGCAGCAGAGTGGAGAATGAACTGAATCCTGCAATGAAGCAAACCAACAGTAACAGCAAAGCAACCACTAGGTGGCAGTGGAATAGTCAGAGAGCCAAGTCTATACCAGAGAGTAGCGCAGTACCAAGGGGAAATCAAAAGTCGCAAGTCTGGTCACATGCCAGGATCAGAATGCCAGAGAAACAGCGGATAAGCAGAGGAGCATTCAAAAACGGGTAGTCTGAACATGGTCCAAAGGTCAGCAAACAGATGAACGCAGCAAGACAGATCAAGAACTCACCAGAGCCAGCTAAACATGCCGAAGGTAAGCAGTATAACTGGCACTGCACACAGGTTGCAGCACAGAGATATAGCAGACCGGACACAGGAACGAGACAGGGAAAATTAACCCCTGACATGACCAGGCCAGGAAAGGAGAGACAAGACAAAAACCCCTCCTGGATCATGACAGTACCCTCCTCTCAAGGGTGGGCTACCGACCGGACCCCCAGGTTTCCCAGGAAAACATACAGTATATGAAAATCATGAACCAACCATCAGCATGAACAGATCGCGCCGAGCCCCAAGATCAATCCTCCAGACTGTAACCCCTCCAATGTACCAAGTAGTGAAGTGAGCTGCGAACCATTTGAAAGTCGACAATACGTTCAACTTCATATTCTGTTTGTCCATCCACTGAAACAGGAGGTGGAGGAGGTGAAGACCTAGTAGAGGAAGGTACAAACGATTTACAAAGGGACTTATGAAATACATTGGGGATACGAAGTGACGGAGGCACGTGTAAGCGAGCAACTGGGTTGACAACCTCAATGATCTCGTACGGACCAATAAACTTGGGACCCAGCTTGATGGAGGGAAGTTTCAGACATATGTTCTTGGTAGACAACCACACCTTATCTCCCACCAGAAACTTAAGTCCTACATATTGTCGCTTATCATCAAAATGTTTTTGTGTGCCCTGGGCCACCCTAATGTTCTTCTGAACCTCCCTTCACACATCCTCAACAGTTGAACCGCCGCATCGGCCACTGGACACCCTGAATCCAGCCTGGAAAATTCACCAAAAAATTCACCAAAATGGGGATGAAAACCATAGTTACAGAAAAACGGAGAGGTGCCCATGGACTGATCAACCCAGGCAATGAGGAACACCAATCATCCTCCTGAGACGTGGCAAGACACGGCAAAATCAGCTCCAGTGACTGATTGGTCCTCTCCGTCTGACCGTTAGTCTCAGGGTGATAGGCAGAGGAGAATGTCAAGCATATGCCTAGTCTCTTGCAAAACATCGTCCAAAACTTAGACATGAATTGCACCCCTCTGTCAGACACCACGTTCAAAGGCACACCATGCAACCATACAATGCTCAATAAACAATTTAGATAGTGTTTCAGCATTAGCTAGTCCAGCCAAGGGAACAAAATGCACCTGTTTGCTAAATCTGTCAACCACAACCCAGACCACTGTTTTGCTATTGGAAAGAGTGAGATCAGTGATAAAATCCATGGACAATTGAGTCCAGGGTCTATCCGGAATTGGCAATGGCACCAATTCCCTGGCCAGTTATGGGAGACTTTAGCACGAGCACGCGTATCACAAGCAGACACAATAACGGCGATATCAGAAGACATGGAGGGCCACCAAAACAAATGGCTCTCTGAGTGGCCGAGACTCTTGGGTGCCCACTGAGAGCAGAGTTGTGGAACTCCTGGAGGACCCTCAACCGATACTGAACTGGGACAAAGAGCTTTTTATTGGGCAATGATGGAGGAGCAAGAGACTGAGCCTCACGAATATCAAGCTCCAATTCAGAGGATACCCAAGCCACGACCATCCCATGCTGAAGAATGGAGGAAGGAGGTTCAGGAGGTGATATTTGATCCAAGCTGCGAGATAAGGCATTGGCCTTCACATTCTTGGAACTGGGCAGAAAGGTGATAGAAAAACCCCTTGATAAATTTGTGATAGTAATTGGCGAAACCCAAAAACTGCTGAAGACCCTTGAGGTCTCTGGGTTTCACCCAATTAACAATGGCCTGTACCTTTCCGGGATCCATACAAAACCGATTGGCAAAGAGGATGCCAAAAAGGAAAGCTCTTGGACACAAAATGAACACTTCTCAGGTTTAGCGAACAGAGAGTTCTCCTGTAACCTCTGAAGAACCACACGTAAATGATCTATGTGAGATTCTTTATCAGGTGGAAAAACAAGAATGACGTCCAGATATACCACCATAAAGCGCCCAATGAAATCAGAAAATACATCATTAATGAAATTTTGAAATACCGCAGGCGTGTTCATGAGACCAAAGGGCATGACTAAATTTTGAAACAACCCCTCAGAGGTGAGAAATGCCGTTTTCCACTCATCCCCCTCCTGAATATGGATAAGATTACACACTCCCCTGAGATCCAACTTGGAAAACCACTTAGCCCCAGATAATTGGTTGTACAGATCTGGAATAAGCAGCAGAGGGTAGGTATTTCCCACCGTAATTTTATTTAGTTCCCAAAAATCGAGGCAAGGGCGTAAACCACCATCTTTCGTTTTAACAAAAAAGAATCCAGCAGTCACAGGAGAGACAGAACGGATGTGACCTTTGTGTAAACTTTCTGAGATATACTCTTTCATAGCGGTTCGTTCCGGGCCAGAAAGATTATACAAACGAGCCTTGGGCGATTTAGCACCGGGAATCAGATTAATAGTACAATCATAGGGGCGGTGTGGTGGTAAGAGCTTGGCCTCTTTTTTGGAAAACACATCTTCAAAATCTTTCAGGTACTCCGGAATACCCTCCAGATTAACAGAAGACACCAGAACAGCAGAAAGACAACCATTAGAACAATTAGGACCAAATTTCACAATGTCCCAAGATTCCTAGTCAATAACAGGATCATGCAACTGTAACCAGGGGAATCCCAACACCAGTTATCTATCATCTATCTATTTATCTATTATCTTTCTATCTAGCTATCTATCTAGCTATCTAGCTATCTATCTGTCATCTTGTCTTTTTATTCCAGGGAAGGACAATGTGATTGTGGTGATTGATGATTTGGAGGACAGCACTGACAGTGAAAAGGACAGAATTATCCGCAGTCAATCATCTATTGGGAAATATTCCGGCGGTCTCTTCCTTTTCTCCGAAGATGATAAAAATAATTTACGAGATGAGAAATCTGCTCCCCCCGAGCTGCAGAGGAGAATGAACACATTGTATAAGACGTTAAAAGAAGGTGAGATAAGAGAACAACACAAGGTATAAAGCCTCTTCTGCGCTCCCCGGCAGGGCGCCCCCCAGAGGACAGGTCTGGAGGTTACACCAGGGGTAGAAGGTTAACGCTTCCTGTTCCTTAGACACATCCTGGCCGCCTCCAAGCACTGGGCTCCCGTGTGGTCAGATGGGACCACATCTTCAGATTTATCAAACGTCATGCGGCAGTATAACAGCGAAAGATCTCAGGAAACGTCACCAATATCTGTCCTGTGTAATTCAGCTGATTTCTCTCTTATTTTTATTTCAGCCAAATATCTAGAAAGAAGAAAGAAGAAAAGCGCAAAGAAAAGCAAAAAATGAGAAACCAGAGAAGAGATCACACGGTGAGCGGATCACATCAGGGATCTTCTGTCTCATCTCTGTTCTCAGATTCATGTGAGCAAATGTCCAGAAAGACGCGGAAATGCTGCAGACGACGGCGCGATATCGGGGCTGCAAAACTCATGTACACGGACCAGATACAGTGTGTGGATGAGATACAAGGTTTGCTCTACATTGTGTGTATATACAGTGGGTACAGAAAGTATTCAGACCCCTTTACATTTTTCACTCTTTGCTTCATTGCAGCCATTTGGTAAATTCAAAAAAGTTCATTTTTTCTCATTAATGTGCACTCTGCACCCCATCTTGACTTAAAAAAACACAGATGTAGAAATTTTTGCAAATTAATTAAAAAAAGTAAAACTGAAATATCACATGGTCATAAGTATTCAGACCCTTTGCTCAGACACTCATTGTCACGGCCCCGGCCCCTACCTGTCTCTCTGCGCGCACCTCCCGGCGCGCTCCCGCTCTACGGCGTGTCCCCGTGCCCGGCCTCTGGCTCCCTCGGCGTCAGGCACCTACGCACTGCCGTCCTCCTGGCGCGCAGCCTCCTGGGTAGAGTGATGCGCTGGCCCCACCTCCAACACGGCGGCGCCCATCGCTACTTATGCCCGGCATCTGGACAGGTAAGACGCCTGTCTACGAATGCGGTGACGCTGTCTCTTGGCAGCTGTCTCTGTGTCTCAGGCCCCTCATCCTAATGCCTCTTTCTGTGCTGTCCTCTGTGTCTCTGGTCCTCTGCCTTTGCCTCTGCCAGTGCTGCCTCTGATAACTCTCCTCCTGTGCTCCTGCCTTACCTTGCCCCCTTGGGTCCTTATATCTTCCCTGTCCTGCTCCGTCTGTCCACCCGTCCTTTCCTCTTATCATCCCTGTTTTGTCCGCCTTGCTTCTCAACTGTGTTATTTGGGCTTCCTTTTATTGCAGCCTCCAGCCATGGCCACCCTCTGCGCTCCAGTCCTGTGCCCTGTCCATTCTCCACGGCCTCCGTGTTCCCCTGTGCTTAACTGTACTAATACGTCAGTCCCTCCTCTCCTGTCAATAGCCTAGTCGCCCCTTTGGTTCCGGCTGTCGCGGTTCTATCCCCTGGGGGTCTGCCCCTAACACTCCCTGTATAGGGGGTGGTTTCACCTGGGCGCTCGCCCTCGGGGGCTCTGGAGCTGTGACCCAGAGGGTCCACTTCCGGGTTGTCCTACGTTCCTCTCCGCAACAGCAACCGTAACACTCATATGTAAGTCACATGCTGTCCATTTCCTTGTGATCCTCCTTGAGATGGTTCTACTCCTTCATTGGAGTCCAGCTGTGTGTAATTACACTGATAGGACTTGATTTGTAAAGGTGCACACCTGTCTATATAAGACATCACAGCTCACAGTGCATATCACACCAAATGAGAATCATGAGGCCAAAGGAACTGGCCAAGGAGCTCAGAGACAGAATTGTGGCAAGGCACAGATCTGGCCAAGGTTACAAAAGAATTCCTGCAGTACTCAAGGTTCCTAAGAGCACAGTGGCCTCCATAACCCTTAAATGGAAGAAGTTTGGGACCACCAGAAGTCTTCCTAGACCTGGCCGTCCAGCCAAACTGAGCAATCGTGGGAGAAGAGCCTTGGTGAGAGAGGTAAAGAAGAACCCCACGATCACTGTGGCTGAGCTCCAGAGATGCAGTAGGGAGATGGGAGAAAGTTCCACAAAGTCGCCTATCACTGCAGCCCTCCACCAGTCAGGCCTTTATGGCAGAGTGGCCTGACGGAAGCCTCTCCTCAGTGCCAGACATATGAAAGCCCGCATAGAGTTTGCTAAAAACACATGAAGGACTCCCAGACTACTGTATGAGAAATAAGATTCTCTGGTCTGAGGAGATGAAGATAGAATTTTTTAGTGATAATTCTAAGCTGTATGTGTGGAGAAAACCAGGCACTGCTCATCACCTGCCCAATACAATAGCAACAGTGAAACATGGTGGTGGCAGCATCATGCTATGGGGGTGTTTTCAGCTGCAGGGACAGGACGACTGGTTCCATTGAAGGAAACATGAATGCTGCCAAGTACAGAGATATCCTGGATGAAAACCTCTTCCAGAGTGCTCTGGACCTCAGACTTGGCCAAAGGTTCACCTTCCAACAAGACAATGACCCTAAGCACACATCTAAAATAACAAATGAGTGGCTTCAGAACAACTATGTGACCATTCTTGACTGGCCCAGCCACAGCCCTGACCTAAACCCAATTGAGCATCTCTGGAGAGACCTGAAAATGGCTGTCCACCAACGTTCACCATCCAACCTGACGGAACTGGAGAGGATCTGCAAGGAAGAATGGCCGAGGATCCCCAAATCCAGGGGTGAAAAACTTGTGGCGTCATTCCCAAGAAGGCTCATGGCTGTACTAACTCAAAAGGTGTGTCTACTCAATACTGAGCAAAGGGGCTGAATACTTATGACCATGTGAGATTTTAGTTATTTTATAATAAATTTGCAAAAATTTCTACATTTCTGTTTTTCTTCATTCAAGATGGGGTGCAGAGTGCACATTAATGAGAAAAAAATGAACTTTTTTGAATTTACCAAATGGCTGCAATGAAACAAAGAGTGAAAAATTTAAAGGCATCTGAATCCTTTCCATACAAACTGTATATATACCCCAATGTGTATGATCTATATATACAGAATATCTACATACTCTAGATACTGTATAATATACATGATCTATATATATATATTATGCATGCAGTGTATATAATCTATATACAGTATATGCTGTGTATAATATATATATATAAACTTCCTTCTCACCCCTCCCACTGGGGGTGGTCTTGGTTGTCCTTTCTCATTCTCGGGTCCTCTACCAGAGGCCTGGGAGTTTGAGCGTTCTGCGCAGGATCTTAGTTGTTCTCAGCATTGCGCTTTTCTGGACAGAGAGCTCAGATGTTGCTCCTGGGATCTGTTGCAGCCATTTTCCCATGTTAGGAGTCACTGCTCCAGGTGCTCCTATCACCACTGGAATCACTGTTGCCTTCACCTTCCACATCTTCTCCAGTTCTCCTTTGAAGCCCTGGTATTTCTCCAGCTTCTCATATTCCTTCTTTCTGATGTTGTTGTCACTTGGCACTGCCACATCTATTATCATTGCTGTCTTCTGATCCTTGTCTACTATCACAAAGTCTGGTTGGTTAGTCAACACCTGCTTATCCATCTGGATCTTGAAGTCCCACAGGATTTTAGCCCTTTCATTCTCCACCGCTTTTTCGGGGCTCTCCCACCTCGACTTAGGGGGACTTAGCCCATATGCTCTGCAGATGTTCCTGTACACAATTCCTGCAACGTGGTTGTGGTGTTCAGTATACGCTGTTCTTGCATCTTGCCACTATGCGTTGGATGGTTTCTGAGGTTTCTTTGCATAGTCTGCACCTTGGGTCTTGTCTAGTGTGGTAGATTCCTGCTTCTATGGATCTGGTACTTAGTGCTTGCTCTTGTGCTGCTATGATTAGTCCCTCTGTGCTGTCTCGGAGTCCAGCTTTCTCCAGCCATTGGTAGGATTTCTCCATGTCAGCCACCTCCATTATCTGTCGATGGTACATGCCATGCAGCGGCTTGTCTTGCCATGGCGCTTCATGTTCCTGTTCTTCCTTCCAGATCTGTTGTTGTTGCGGCCTTATGCTTTCTTTCAGCATCTCATCTATTGGCGCCATTCATCTCATGTATTCCTGGATAGTCCTTGATTCATCCGTGATGGTGGCTTGGATGCTTATCAAGCCTCGACCACCCTCCTTTCTGTTGGTATACAATCTTTGGGTGCTAGACTTAGGGTGGAGACCTCCATGCATTGTGAGGAACTTTCGTGCCTTCACACCTGCAGCTTCCATCTCTTCTTTTCGCCAGCACACTATGCCAGCAGGGTATCTGATAACTGGCAGGGCATATGTACTGATGGCATGGATTTTATTCTTCCCATTGAGCTGGCTCTTCAGGACCTGTCTTACCCTTTGATGGTATTTGGATGTTGCTGCTTTCCTTGCCTCCTCATCATGGTTACCGTATCCCTGTGGGATGCTGAGGTACTTGTAGCATGCCTGTACATCTGCTAGTACCTTGCTGGTAATTCCACTCCGTCAGTCTTTACTGCCTTGCCTCTCTTTATTACCAACCGGCCGCACTTCTCCAGTCTGAAGGACATCCCGATGTCTTCACTGTAGATCCTTGTTAGTGAATTGATGTTTCGTTCGTTTTTCGCATACAGCTTGATATCATCCATGTAGAGCAGGTGGCTGATGATGCTTCCACTCTTGAACTTGTATCCATAGCCAGACTCTGTAATTATCTGAATGACGGGGTTCAAGCCTATGCAGAACAGAAATGGAGACAGCGCATCACCTTGGTATTTGCCGCATTTGATGGTCACTTGTTCTAGTTCAGGGTTTCCCAACTCCAGTCCTCAAGGCACACCAACAGATCATGTTTTCAGGATTTCCTTAGTATTGCTCAGGTGATAATTGCTTCACCTGTGCAATACAAAGGAAATCCTGAAAACATGATCTGTTGGTGTGCCTTGAGGACTGGAGTTGGGAAATCCTGTTCTAGTTGTCTTGAGTTGACTTCCAATGTTGTTCTCCATAGCCCCATTGAGTTTCTGAGGAAGGTTCTTAATTTCCTGTTGACATTGTAGAGAGCCAAGCATTCACAGAGCCATGTGTGTGTATAGTGTCGGACTGGGGTTCCAGGGGCCCACCAGAAACCAACTCCATGGGCCCACTAATCAGCTACATGCAAATGTGACTTTATCCTCAATCACAAATTGATTTAACAATGAGCTGGGTAGATTGTTAAATCTTTGTCTGTACATAGTGATTCAAGTATATTGTGCTAAGTGCTGCTCATATAAGAGGGTGGTGGCCCAGAGGATTCTCCTGTTCTGTGGGCCAGTCCAAGCCTGTGTGTGCGGCATTGAGTCATAGGCTTTCCTGTAGTCAATCCAGGCTGTGCTGAGATTGGTCTGTCTGAATCTTGAGTCTTGAGCCATCCATTTCATTAGTATTTGGTACCATTGCCCTTACACTGAATGACTTGGGTCACACATTTGGGATCTCCTTCCACAAACTTCTCACAATAGTTGGTTGGAATTTGGGCACATTCCTCCTGACAATGCTGGTGCAATTGATCTGGGTTTGTAGGTCGCCTTGCTCGCACCAGCCTTTTCAGCTTTATCCATAAATTTTCGATTGGATTGAGATCAGGGCTTTGTGATGGCCGCTCTGAAACATTGACTTTGTTATCCTGAAGCCACTTTGTTACCATTTTGGCAGTATGCTTCGGGTCATTGTCCATTTGGAAGACCCCTTTCCTCCCAAGCTGTAACTTCCTGTCTGATATCTTGAGATATTGCTTCAGTGTTGCCACATAATCTTCTTTTCTCATGATGCCATCTATTTTGTGAAGTGCACCAGACCCTCCAGCAGCAAAACAACTCCACAACATGATGCTGCCACCACCAAGTTTCACAGTGGGGACGGTGTTCTTAGGCTTCCAAGCTTCTCCCGTTATCCTCCAAATGTAATGATGGTCATTATGCTCAAAGAGTTAAATTTTGGTTTCATCAGACTACAGGACATCTCCAAAAATTAAGGTCACTGTTCCTATGTGCATTTGCAAACATTAGTCTGGCTTTTTTATGTTTCTTTTGGAGTAATGGCTTCTTCCTGGCAGAGAGTGCTTTCAGTCCATGTTTATACAGTACTCATTCACTGTCGATATTGACACAATCTTACCAGCTTTCACCATCATCTTCACAAGGTCTTTTGCTTTTGTCTTTTGGTTGATTTGCACATGTCGGACCAAAGCACATTCATCTCTGGGACACAGAACCCATCTTCTTCCTGAGCGGTATGATGCTTTGGATTGCCCTAGTCAGGGTGGGAGATTTGGGGGCCAGGGCTTACTGAGATATTTGATGAACATCTAAGGCCTCCTATTGGCTCACCTGGCTAAGAGATATATGAGATGGATGTCTGGGGTATTGAATATTCCCTTTGAATCAAGACCAGCATGAGACTGTTTCTGATCTATCTTTCTAAATGTTAGAAAGATATTTATGAACGATGACTCTATACACAGCACATTGATATCTGGACCTGATATATAAGTGCGCTGATGCACTATTAATCTCACCTTAAATATAGTAACTAAATGATTCCAGGTCCACTATTGGGGCTATATTGTAGATGCAAAGCATGTCTTATTAGTGGGTTACATACGTGTGAGCCTGCGCTTTATTTAGACACATGAATTTCGACCTACGAGGCGTGTATGCTATAATCATCTGTTAGATTCTTATGTTATATATAAACTCAGTGGCTGATAATGTGAACGCCGGTGCTTCTGCTTTTAGTGTTTACAATTATAGTGAAAATTGAACCAGCTATGGTCTGACCTGCAGCACCCCTAGTAGGGATATATTGTCAGTCCTACTTATCTATATCAAGGTCTCATTCAGATTTGTCAGTGTAAGCTGAACCGATGACAGCCCCACTATATTTTTATAGAGTTTGTAGACAGTATATACCAGTACTTGATCTCTGTCAGTCTTGTTGGGGTTCATAGTAAAAGCTGAACCATTGTCAGCCCCACTACACTCTATAGAACCCAGAGTGAGATTAGTATTATAGTCGCTATCACTATGTACCTGAGTATGAACTGAACCTTAGTCAGTAACACTCTTGTGATGTCTCTGGTTTATAATGACTACTACTGATACATATGGTTTGTGAGTGTCTTATTGCCCAACCAGGTGATTGTATATAATTCTTTATTTTAATAATAACATTACAATAGATATTTGGGCCTATTAGCCTCACTTTTTGCTGAATCTGTACATATTAGTGAGTAGGGAGTTCTGGTGATTGGACGAATCTCCCTTTTATCCCGCCTACTTGTTACTTATTTAAGGCATTACTTGTACTTGCAGCTTCTGGGGGACTGCAATGGGGTCCCGTACAACCCCAGAGTATTGAAAATAACTTTTTCAGATTCCGAAAATAAATTTGTTGCCACTAGTGATTTCAGAAAATGGATCCATTTATAGGTTTGATTTGTGGTGGACATTATTGTTCTTTAGAGGAGGACAGTTCCATTACAAGTCTTAGTAAATGGCGACACAAAGCAAAAACATTTTTTGGGGTTAAATTCTACATTTTTTTTGTCAGCAATTAAATAGAAAAAAAAGGATGTAAGTTTGGTATCGCCGTAATCATACTGAACTGGAGAAGCATGTTTCCAGATAATTTGCATCACAACGTGAATTCCGTAAAAGCATAACTCAAAAAATGATAATGGAATTGCTTTTTTCACCATTTCAGTCCACTTGAAATATTTTTCCAGTTTTTCAATACATTGCATGGTAATAAATGGTGTCAACTAAAAAAAAAAAAACTACAACCTTTCCTGCAAAAAAAAGCAATCCCGCATATATTTATGTTGACAAAATATAAAAAGATTATGGCTCTTGTAAGAAGGAAAGGAAAAAATAAAATTGCAAAAAGGAAAAATGCCTTGGTCATTAAAGGGTTAGTCTTTTGATGTATAATGCTTGCAAAATGTATACAATCAGCTATAGAGTCCAGAGATGACTATGTATATAAGTGATCTGGATACCATTGTCCTTATAGTTGTCAATGTAGAAAGTGGAGGACACAGCACTGGGTATTTATAGCATAGCAAGGAGGATCCGGACGGGGAACCAGTGGCACAGCTGAGTAAGCGGGCGTGAGGCCAGAGCACATAATGTGTAGGGTTACCACCTATCAGACACCAAAGTGAAGAATATTGGAGAAGTTATAACTCCCGTCTTTTCATTTCTTGTACAGGAAGAAAACAAGAACACTGATATTTCTAATGCCACAGAATGGCTTCATCAGAAAAAACACAACTCTGGAAGTTTTTTCATCTGTGACTTAACGTCATTAGTCTCTTGTATGGAATATAGCTGCATAGGAGGAGAAATATATTAATACAACCAATGATCCATTTTTGTGCATTACTGGTCCGTGTGGACGTTACATCGATGACCTCTTTATCTGGATGGGGGTTGTGCCGTCTGTACCAGCTGCTATTACCTAATTGGATAATAATGCCTGTAAATTAGAGTTTTCTTATTCTCCTGTCCTGATTAATAAATAGATAATTGTTTCTGCTTGTACAGTATTTCTTTAGGCTAATATTAATTTTAGAGATGAATGAATCAAGTTATGCTGAAATTGAATTTGCAGCTAATTGATTTGCTGTGAATAGAAAGACTGCAAAGCCCCCAATTACCCTGAAATATGTATAATGTATGTATAATGCATGTATAATGTATGTATATCGCTGCTCCCATTCGCTTCCAAACTCCTGGAGCTGCACATCCACGCTGAACTTTCCTACCATCTCTCATCTAACCTGCACTTTGAGAATCGACAATCTGGTTTCCGCCCCCATCACTCCATTGAGACAGCCCTGACCAAAATTACTAACGACCTACTTACAGCCAAAGCAAATGGACAATACTCTATACTCCTGCTTCTAGACCTGTCCTCTGCCTTCGACACAGTTGACCACTGCCTCCTACTACAGATCCTCTCTTCCTTTGGCATCAAGGACCTTGCCCTATCCTGGATCTCCTCAAACCTTTCAAACCGTACATTCAGTGACTCCCACTCCCACACCACCTCCTCATCCCACCCTCTCTCTGTTGGAGTCCCCCAAGGCTCTGTTTTAGGACCCCTACTCTTCTCAATCTATACACTTGGCCTGGGCAACTCATAAAGTCCCACGGATTCCACTACCACCTTTATGCCGATGATACCCAGATCTACCTCTCTGGCCCAGACGTCATCTCTCTGCTATCCAGAATCCCAGAGTGTCTATCAGCCATATCCTCCTTCTTCTCCTCTTGCTTCCTCAAACTGAATGTGGACAAATCTGAACTCATCATCTTTCCCCCATTTCACAGATCCTCCTTACCTGACCTATCTATAACAATTAATGACATCATGCTTTCCCCAGCACTGGAAGTCCGCTGCCTCAGAGTAACCCTTGACTCTGCCCTGTCCTTCAAACAGCACATCCAAGCTCTCTCCACCTCCTGTCGCCTCCAGCTCAAAAATATTTCCAGAATCCGTCCTTTCTTCAACCTTCAATCTACTAAAATGCTTGTGCATTTCCTCATCATCTCCCGCCTCGACTACTGCAACATCCTTTTCTGTGGCCTCCCTGCTAACACCCTCGCACCTCTCCAGTCCATCCTTAACTCTGCTGCCCGACTAAATAATCTCTCTCCTCGCTACTCCTCCGCTTCTCCCCTCTGCAAATCTCTTCACTGGCTCCCATTCCCTCAGCGTATCCAGTTCACATTACTAATACTGACCTACAAGGCCATCTATAACCTGTCTCCCCCATATGTCTCTGAACTAATCTCCCGATATCTTCCCTCATGAAATCTCCGGTCCTCCCAAGACCTCCTTCTCTCCTCCACCCTTATTCGCTCCTCACCCAACCGCCTCCAAGACTTCTCCCGAATAGCCCCTATTCTCTGGAATTCTTTGCCCCAACACGTCCGGCTATCAACCACACTCGGATCCTTCAGACGGACCCTGAAAACCCACCTCTTCAGGAAAGCCTACAGCCTGCAAGGATCCCCACTGCCTCCTCACCACTACTGGAGCTACCGCCTCACCATCACTGGAACCGCTGTAACCCTCCAACCTACTGTCTCCTTCCCCACCATCCTGTAGAATGTAAGCCTGAAAGGGCAGGGTCCTCTCCCCTCTGTATCAGTCTGTGATTGTTAGTTTACTGTAAGTGATATCTGTAATTTGTATGTGACCCCTTCTCATGTACAGCACCATGGAATTAATGGCGCTATATAAATAAATATTAATAAAAAATAATAATAATAATGCTCTGTGGTCTCCTAGAACTGCATCAACCCCTTTCAAGTTCTTTAATGAGAGGACATATATGGCTCTGGGGGAAGAGATGGTTACCATTCTTCCCAGCTGTGCTGTCACACACTATCCGTACAGTTTATTCAGTGTTATATGGCTTTCTCTCCCTATTTCTATGGCTAAGCTGTGTGCGTGGATGTTTCCTCACTATTCATATTTGGCACAAAACAGCTGCTGCATTCCTTTCCTCTGCTTTTATACAGTCTATAATAGTTCCTCTTAATCGGCTGTACCATACCATGTGACGTGATAACTGCAAAGCATCATGGGGATGCAAAAAGGGAGGTCTAGTATGATAAATCAGTGGTGTGGCTCTGCAATGGCCGAGGCAGAAGTCACAAGGTATAGAATTTGGACGGGGCAGGCAAGGAGACGCCGGGCAGATTAATTCCATCAAACACCTTCATATCCACCAAACTTGGCTGTATTAAATGGTAGAAAATGTCTCTGGTGAAAGACGATAGAACTCAACACTGCGCACTTCAATGCAAAAACGGCATAGGAAGGGAAAGGGGGAGAGACGGCTCACAGATCACCGGAACACTGCAGTCAAGGCGAGGTGTCCTCACACGGAAACGCCGAGTCAGGGCTCTGCAGGAAGATCCAGAGAAAACAGAAGATCCAGCCATGAGCGAAAATAATGTTAAAACTTCATATTTATTAAACTTTGCTAAAAACATACTTCAGTATAAAAAACGTTGT
Organism: Dendrobates tinctorius; assembly: GCF_039654945.1. NCBI lineage: Eukaryota > Metazoa > Chordata > Amphibia > Anura > Dendrobatidae > Dendrobates > Dendrobates tinctorius. Next base: position 95,208 of record NW_027361968.1, read on the forward strand.
AATCCACATAGGACATCAGAGCTACACGTTTCGGCATAAATCATGTTACTACCCACGTTACATGCAGTGCCACAGGTGAGACCTTCCTGACATTTCACTCCATTTGTCATTTATTTGATAGGATGTAGGCGGCAGCTGGAACACGTCGGCAGGACAACCCAACCACTACACCGGCCACCCAGCGCACACAGAGCCAATATCACCATGGGATTCTCACAACACTGGTCATCAAGGCACTGCATCCTAATCCATGGGAAGATACACAGTGTTATTATTATTATTATTATTTATTGTTATAGCGCCATTTATTCCATGGCGCTTTACATGTAAGGAGGGGTATACATAAAAACAAGTACAATAATGTTAAACAATACAAGTCATAACTGGTACAGGAGGAGAGAGGACGCTGCCCGCGAGGGCTCACAATCTACAAGGGATGGGTGAGGATACAGTAGACGAGGGTAGAACTGGTCGTGCAGCGGTTTTCTCGGTCGGTGGTTATTGCAGGATATAGGCTTGTCGGAAGAGGTCGGTCTTCAGGCTCTTTTTGAAGGTTTTGATGGTAGGTGAGAGTCTGATATGTTGTGGTAAAGAGTTCCAGAGTAAGGGTGATGCACGAGAGTGTTAGCGACATACCTGACAAATCATCCAACTGACCTCCCGATAGGATCGGAGCCCTCAGGAAAAAATACATTTATTGGCTGTATCGTCTGAATACAATAAAACCCCGGGTCTCAATAAAATTACAGAAATATTCATCTAATACTTTGTCATTACGCTCTGTCCCTGACACAAGACCCCTTTTACCAACTCAAACGGTCCCTACACCATAACATTCCCATCCATCTGTATGTACCCCATCTATCCCACAAAAAATATCACAATTTCCAAAGGAGCCAACAGCTTCCAGGAGATCCTTGTGACTACGTCCTTTACCACGGTTATTACCCGGTCATCACCCAACTACCAGAAATTATCAACCGACACTCATGGTTTATAGAGAAAGCAGAAAAATCCAGATCACAGATGAAGTCCAAATCTGTGCATTTTATTCTCCAAGGTACATGAAGCAAAGATTAAAATTGTGTGTTCACAAAAAGGAAAGTGCAGGCATCTTTTGACGCGTTTCGAGCGTCAAGCGCTCTTTGTCTGCTGGGAACCTACGTGTCCAGTGTGAATACATCTCTGAGGATGAAGACTGAATTTCATGGTAAGTAAGATCCTGCTGCATTTAAATCCACCACAGGCTGGAGGTCAGAGGTCAGAGGATATACAAATAATAAAAAAGAATTGCAGCAGGATCCCCCCTACCCGGAAATTCAGGCGTCAGCCTAGGAGAGGTATTCACACTAGACACGTAGGTTGAAGGTTCCCAGCAGATCTGAGACCGCCTTGTCGTTGGCTCCTGGGCATACATGAATTGGCCAAATTATGTGCTAAGCGTCTCAGTTTTATTATCTAGAGCAGCATTGTTCTCCATATTTCCTATATTATATTCTTACAGCTTTAGCACGACAGAGTGCAGCTTTATTTGTTTCCTGTATATGGAGGTGGCTGCTCTTAGTTCGCACCTGTACTCACCAGTTTTCTGATTTAGAAGTGACAGTCAGTTTTTTGCTATTAGTAATTTTGTGGTTAAACAGGAAACATTTTTCTTTTCCAAATGTTCATGACAATTTACTGAATCATCCATGTATATACGAAAGACCATGCAAAACTCCAACAGGACCATGAAAATGAGACTTTCTCCTAAGTGCATGAGATGTTGTGCCGCGTCTTTGCGGGTTTATGTGGGTGTAGACCCAATTCTGCTGATCGCCCGAGCACCCTAGGCTGTGAACCTGCGGCATACACACAACCCAATACTCAGCTCATTACGAGCCCAGGTCAATGCTGCAAACTGGTGAACGTAGTCTCAGACCAAATCCTCAGGTGCTGTTATCTTGTGTGTTTGGCCCAGATAATGCTATGTACAAACATTGCATTAGTGATCTTGGTGGATGTGGGTACACAGGATCCACTGTTTAGCTCTCGTGGGTGTGTCACAGGCTGCAGACCGCCACACTGCATCAAGCTGTAGAAAGTCTCAGCAGTTTGCTTTGCAGACTTCTACCTGGGCCTTCTGACTCTATGACCCTGTGGCAACCTTCCCTCGGCTCTAGTTGACACACCTGGACCGGGTTGTATATAACTCCCAGCTAGCTGCTGGGAGATGCCAGTGATATTTCTATTTCCAGTTCCCTGTTGAGGCTTGGAGCTATAGCAGTCGGTTGTCTTCCTCTGTGGTGTTTGGAAGACGTCTGTGTTTCTCTCTGAGTCTGCTCAAGGTAAGTGTTCCCCTTGTTTGTACATCCCATCTGCATTTAGTAGTAGTGGGGATCGATTAGAGCTCATCCTGTCCTTCTCTATGCAGGGCTTATCGTCAGGGTCAGGCAGGGATTAAGTTCCTGCTCGGCGATAGGTGAGGAACCTATATAGGGATGTTAGGCCAGACAGGATGATGTTAGATCTGCCTAGGGGTCTCCACTCCCCCCTTCCCTAGTGTTGGGTTTCCTTCCCCTTATCCCTTCGTGTTGCACTTACTCTATTCTACACTGTGCGTGACATTAACTGGGAGATAAGTGGCTGTAAGAAACAGCAGATCTCCCTCATGGTCTTACAGCTGAGCTGAGGGGGATGTCTATAGGAAACAAAGAGCACTCACCAGCATCTGATGTGGTGGGTCACAGCCCACGCACATAGAGGGGTCCCTCATATCAGCTCATACGTATATTGATATCTGGTGGATTTCTCTCCGTTTTGCTTCACACCGGACATTGGGGGAAAGTGTTCATTTCACAGATGGTCTCAGACCCTCATGAGGGGTTAGCGAGGGCAGAAGTGCAGAGGTGGGTGTGATGTGCAGCTTGGGCTGGGAAAACACCTTTATCAATAGTATCACATGATATCATATTCATCCCAGCCTCTATGGAGGAGGAGGCGGTCATCACTATGTAGAGGGCACTGCACCGGCAGGAAGCATTCTGGACCTCTCGTGTGATTATAACAGGTGACCGATATCTGGACATATTTGTTAGGCTCCTATCACTCCGCCTCTGGATTGTGCTGAGAAGGATATATATTATTGCCCAGGCAGAGTAGGGTTAATGGTATCTCAGGTGCAATAAGATCTCTGCATTCTTCCCCTTTGTACCTTGGACAGAAGTTTTATTGGACTTGGAAATTTCTTATTTTCTTCACATTTCCTGCAGTGCAGGATCTTCAAGAAAGACGTTACTGACAACCACAGAAGATCTGGCTGCAAATACAGCAAAAAAGGACAACTCCTGAGTCCTCACTCTGACCACCGAGAGAGACATAAAGTCCATAAAGGTCAGTGACCACCAGAATTAATGACCTAAAAAAGGAAAGCGGAACATCACAGACCTCACAGACGATCAGGGAGGAAAATGGGGAGCAATGCAAGTAAAGGCAAAAAGAAAAGCTCACCATCTAATCCAAAAGAACAACCAAATGCAAAGAATGAGGAAAAAGGTGAACAAACTCAACAGTCAGAGAAACAAACTGGGAAGAAGGCGCCAACAAGACCACCGCAACCACTAAAGTCACAAGATGTGCAGAAGCCACAGACAGACCCCAATACACCATCAGAGCAACAAACTGAGACGGAAGCACCGATAACAACACCTCTATCATCAAAGTCACAAGATGTGCAGAAGCCACAGACAGAACCGAACACACCATCAGAGCTACAAACTGAGACGGAAGCACCGATAGCATCACCTGTATCATCAAAGTCACAAGATGTGCAGAAGCCACAGACAGACCCCGATACACCATCAGAGCAACAAACTGAGATGGAAGCGCCAATAGCATCACCTGTATCATCAAAGTCACAAGATGGCCAGAAGTCACAGACTGACCCCGATGCACCATCAGAGCAACAAACTGAGATGGAAGCGCCAATAGCATCACCTGTATCATCAAAGTCACAAGATGTGCAGAAGCCACAGACAGACCCCAATACACCATCAGAGCAACAAACTGAGACGGAAGCACCGATAACAACACCTCTATCATCAAAGTCACAAGATGTGCAGAAGCCACAGACAAACACCAATACACCATCAGAGCTACAAACTGAGACGGAAGCACCGATAACAACACCTCTATCATCAAAGTCACAAGATGTGCAGAAGCCACAGACAGACCCCAATACACCATCAGAGCAACAAACTGAGACGGAAGCACCGATAGCATCACCTGTATCATCAAAGTCACAAGATGTGCAGAAGCCACAGACAGACCCCAATACACCATCAGAGCAACAAACTGAGACGGAAGCACCGATAACAACACCTCTATCATCAAAGTCACAAGATGGCCAGAAGCCACAGACAGACCCCAATACACCATCAGAGCAACAAACTGAGACGGAAGCACCGATAACAACACCTCTATCATCAAAGTCACAAGATGTGCAGAAGCCACAGACAGAACCGAATACACCATCAGAGCAACAAACTGAGACGGAAGCACCGATAACAACACCTCTATCATCAAAGTCACAAGATGTGCAGAAGCCACAGACAGACCCCAATACACCATCAGAGCAACAAACTGGGACGGAAGCACCGATAACAACACCTCTATCATCAAAGTCACAAGATGTGCAGAAGCCACAGACAGACCCCAATACACCATCAGAGCAACAAACTGGGACGGAAGCACCGATAACAACACCTCTATCATCAAAGTCACAAGATGTGCAGAAGCCACAGACAGACACCAATACACCATCAGAGCAACAAACTGGGACGGAAGCACCGATAACAACACCTCTATCATCAAAGTCACAAGATGGCCAGAAGCCACAGACAGACCCCAATACACCATCAGAGCAACAAACTGAGACGGAATCACCGATAACAACACCTCTATCATCAAAGTCACAAGATGTGCAGAAGCTGGACGGAGTCTGAGCAACAGCTAAAGACGTTCCACGAACAGTTTAATCAATTTCATCCCACCATCAATTTAACACTCAACTACTCCAGCACTGAGATTAACTTTTTGGACACCATCATTAAGCTAAAAAACAATGAAATGGAGACATCCCTGTATCAGAGGCCAATCGACCGTCCAACATACCTTAAATGGGACAGTTTCCATCCAAAACACATAAAGGACTCTATTATCTATAGCCAAGCCATCAGATACAATCGTATATGTTCCAACCCCATGGATAGAGACAAACACCTTGGTCGCCTCAAAAAGACCTTTTTGAATCAGGGCTACCATCCAAGAACAATTGAAAACCAAATTACCAGAGCCACCAGAATGTCAAGGAATCACCTGCTACATTACAAAGCTAAAGAAGAAAATAACCAGGTGCCTCTAGTAGTCACCTACAACCCAAATCTGGAGGTGCTAAGGGGAGCTGCACGGAAATTACAACCTTTACTACAAAAAGATGCCCGATTACAATCCATTTTTCCAGACCCCCCACTGCTGTGTTTTAGGCGGCCCCCAAATTTAAGAAGCATCATTGTCAGAAGCTCCCTGTCCTCTCCAACAGCTGCAGGAACCTTTCCTTGCAACCAGAAAAAATGTAAAACCTGTCCATTTATAATGACCACGGACAAGATAAAGATCCCCAACTCACATCAGGACTACAAGATCCCAGGTACTCTCACCTGCATTACATCTAATGGGGTGTACTTAATTATTTGTACTAAATATCCAACTGGGGGTCTGTATGTAGGGGAGACCGGGCAATAGCTTAGAACAAGGATGAATGCTCATCGTCACACAATAAGAGAAAAAAGAATGGATCTACCTGTGGCAAAACATTTCTGTATCCCTGATCACAGCAGCATGGATATGAAATTACTGGTATTGAAAGGTAACTTCAAGTCCCAGAAAGAGAGAAGAATTTGGGAGTATAAATTTATGACGACCTTTGACACTCTCAGTGCTGGAATGAATGTGTCGCATGGATTTATGTCTTTTTACATCAATTAAGGAATTTGCTTGTAAGACCTTGTGGAGGCATCACAACACATTAGGAGACCCCAATCAGAGGACTATAAAACATCCGGACTCGTTATCTATGTACTGGTCCAATATTTATGTTTCTCCCTCTCCCATATTGATAGTTCTGCTTCATGTCACTTGTCTTATCTATTGCATTTTTTCTAGGCTGTGTTGTGTATAAATATGTGACTTCAGATTTTGTATTAGTCAATGCCTGATGAAGAGACCTGAGTAGTCTCGAAAGCTGCAATGTGTCACCATCTTTTCAGTTCGCCATTAAAAGGTATCAACCACTGAGGACTCTCAATTCTGAATATTTTTCTATCTACTGGCTAACACGGTACAAAGATATACATCTTTCCTGTATCAAAATGAAGTGTATAATGAAGTTATTGGAGTTTTCTGAGTTACTTGCTCGTTATCCTGTTGGGTAATTCTCAGGTTGGACACTTCCTTAACGCTCCCAGTACAAAGTACAGTCCAGGATGAATTGGTTTATGTGAGTGCTGGAATGTCACATATGAGAGATACTGAGGCCACGTTCAGGTCGTTCTCCTGTATATTAGGGGGTTTATGTATACGCAGGGCCGCCATCAGGGTATTACTAGCCTTACTGGTGTAAGGGGCCCCGGGAGCTGGAGGGGCCCCATGCTCAGAATTTTCATAAACCGGAGCGCTGAGTGTGAGGAGGGAGCAGGAGTCATTGTGACAGACAGCTGGGAGAGGCAGCCAGTGCTGAGCAACAGGAGGGCGGGACTTTCCGGCAACCAATCCTGGCTGAGCGCGGGCTTAGTGCAGTGCAGTATTCTCCCGCCACACAGTCTGGAGCGAGTCGCTGAGCAGCAGTGCAGCCCTCAGTCCCCCGGTGAGTGTCTGAGCCTGTGTTGTTTAAGTGTATGGCCAGTGTCTTGCCAGGATCTACTGTAGTCCAGCCCCTGCAGCAGATGGATCCTCAGCGAGTGGGCCGTGTGCTCAGTGACAGCGTCAGTCACACTATCAGCACAGCAGCCGCTCACCGAGGAAGGACGCTGCTATGTCCTGAGTCTGACCCCTGCCTGTATCAGCTATAGACCAAGATAACAGCAGAGCTGAGTGCCCCCTCACCTCCTACAGAGAAGCATAAGACCGCTGAGCACAACCTGCCCCCTGACAGGACAGCAGCCCCCTCTTAGGCTAAGTTCACACGTACCGGAATTCTCACGGAAATTACCGCGAGAATTCCGGAATTCCAGTCCGCGGGAAAATCGCATTTTAAATTCCCGCGATTTTCCCGCGGAAAAACTAGCATTTTGCAGGCGTATTTAGCTTGCAGAATACTAGCGTTTTCCAAGCGATCTGGAGCATCGCTTGGAGAACTGATTGACAGGTTGGTCACACTCGTCAGACATAGTGTTTGACGAGTGTGACCAACTTTTTACTACTGAGGCCGCCTATGCAGCATCAGTAGTAAAATATAGAATGTAAAGAAAAAATAAAAAACGGTGTTATTCTTACCCTCCGACGTCCCGCGCATCCGGTCCCAGTAGTCCTTTGCGAAAATGCCCACGATGACGTCAATTCTCGCGGGATCGTGACGTCTCGCGGTAATTCGCGATGACGTCGCGCGAATGACCGCGAGACTTCACGATCCCGCAAGATTGGACGTCATTGCGAGCATTTTCGCAAAGGACTACTGGGACCGGAGCGTGGAGAGAGGCGGGAAGGCTGCGCGGGACGTCGGAGGGTGAGAATAACAATATTTTTTATTTTAAATTCTATTTTTTACAGGGATATGGTACCCAGAGCCCGGAGGACAGTCTCCTCTCCTCCAGGCCGTGGGTACCATCCGCAATTGTTCTGCTTACTTTCCGCATGGTGTGCACAGCCACATGCGGGAAGCAAGCGGAACAATGCATTCCTATGGGTGCGGGATCGCCGCGATTCCGCAAATTGAGCATGCTGCGGTTTTTACCGCGAAGCGATTCCGCCGCGGTAAAAACTGCAGCATTAGCACAGCATTGCGGAATCCCATAGGAATGCATGGGATGCTTATTTTTCGCGTTTTCGCAGCAAAATCGCGCGGTTAAAACCGCCGCAGAAACGCGAAAAAAATGCAACGTGTGAACTCAGCCTTAGGATTCCCTGCATTTACTCTCCAAACTTATGTAAAAAAACTTCAGTCTTCAGAATGGAGCTGTGGTGTCCTGTCAGGAGCAGAGGGGGCACAGCAGCCTTATCCTTCTCTGGAGGGGACAGGGGGCCAGGACACTGCTCATCAGGATTTATAGCATCTCCCAGAGATGTTATGTAACACAACCACACACTACACTCACTGGCCACTTTATTAGGTACACCATGCTAGTAAGGGGTTGGACCCCCTTTTGCCTTCAGAACTGCCTCAATTCTTCGTGGCAGAGATTCAACAAGGTGCTGGAAGCATTCCTCAGAGATTTTGGACCATATTGACATGATGGCATCACACAGTTGGCGCAGATTTGTCGGCTGCACATCCCTGATGTGAATCTCCCGTTCCACCACATCCCAAAGATGCTCTATTGGATTGAGATCTGGTGACTGAGGAGGCCATTTGAGTACAGTGAACTCATTGTCATGTTCAAGAAACCAATCTGAGATGATTCGAGCTTTATGACATGGCGCATTATCCTGCTGAAAGTAGCCATCAGATGTTGGGTACATTGTGGTCATAAAGGGATGGACATGGTCAGCAACAATACTCAGGTAGGCTGTGGCGTTGCAACGATGCTCAATTGGTACCAAGGGGCCCAAAGAGTGCCCAGAAAAAATTCCCCACACCATGACACCACCACCACCAGCCTGAACCGTTGATACAAGGCAGGATGGATCCATGCTTTCATGTTGTTTACGCCAAATTCTGACCCTACCATCCGAATGTCGCAGCAGAAATCGAGACTCATCAGACCAGGCAACGTTTTTCCAATCTTCTACTGTCCAATTTTGATGAGCTTGTGCAAATTGTAGCCTCAGTTTCCTGTTCTTAGCTGAGAGGAGTGGTACCCAGTGTGGTCTTCTGCTGCTGTAGCCCATCTGCCTCAAAGTTCGACGCACTGTGCGTTCAGAGATGCTCTTCTGCCTACCTTGGTTGTAACGGGTGGCAATTTGAGTCACTGTTGCCTTTCTATCAGCTCGAACCAGTCTGCCCATTCTCCTCTGACCTCTGGCATCAACAAGGCATTTCCGGCCACAGAACTGCCGCTCACTGGATTTTTTTTCTTTTTCGGACCATTCTCTGTAAACCCTAGAGATGGTTGTGCGTGAAAATCCCAGTAGATCAGCAGTTTCTGAAATTCTCAGACCAGCCCTTCTGGCACCAACAATCATGCCACGTTCAAAGGCACTCAAATCACCTTTCTTCCCCATACTGATGCTCGGTTTGAACTGCAGGAGATTGTCATGACCATGTCTACATGCCTAAATGCACTGAGTTGCCGCCATGTGATTGGCTGATTAGAAATTAAGTCTTAACACACAGTTGGACAGGTGTACCTAATAAAGTGGCCAGTGAGTGTATATATATATAATCACAAACACAGTATAAGTTAGGGCATATGCACACATTGCAGATTCTGCTGCGTTGTACCCTTAGGCCATGTGCACAGGTTGCGGATTCTGCTGCGGATCCGCAGCGGTTTTGGCTCTGTGGAACAGCAGCTGAGCTGCGGTGTACAGTACCATTGTTTTCAATGGAAAATGAAAAACGCAGTGCACATACTGTGGATTTTTCCGTGGATTACAATCCGCAGCATGTCAACTCTTTGTGCGGAATCCGCAGCGGTTTCACACCTTCTCCATTGTGAGGTGTGAAACCGCAGGGCTAATCCGCAGGTAAACCGCAAGTCTTTTGACCTGTGGATTTTTCCAAATCCACACAGAAAAATCCGCAGCACGTTTCACTACGTGTGCGCATAGCCCAAAAGTCTATCTAAAACCAAAACTGTTGTGCACATGTTGCGGCTTTAAATCTGCAGCATGTCAATTATTTGTGCGGATCCACAGCATTTTTACACCTCTTTTATTATAAGAATCCACAAGTGTAAAAACGCTGTGGAAATCTGCACAAAATCTGCAGAAAATTCTCAGGTAAAACGCAGGTCATTTTACTGGCGGATTCAGTGAAATTTGTGTGGAAAAATCCGCAGCAGAATCCGCAACGTGTGCACACACCCTAAAAGTCTGCAAAAATTCCACAGTATTAGGCTGGTTTCACATTTGCGTTAAACCAACGCTGCGCCCTGCGTCGTTAAGCCCCGCCCCGAGCCGGCTCCCTGCCCGCCCCATCCGGGATCACCGCCTACTTTCGGCAACATGCTGCATTTAAAAGTGCGCAGCACGCTACTTTCACACTGGGAGCGCATGATCTGCGCACCCTATGCTAAAGATAGGGTGCGCCGATCGCATGCGTGCAAAAGCGAAAGTAGGCGGTGATCCCGGATGGGGCGGGCAGGGAGCCGGCTCGGGGCGGGGCTTAACGACGCAGGGCGCAGCGTTGTTTTAACGCAAATGTGAAACCAGCCTAACAGAACAGTAACTGAGGCCGGACTCCAGCATGAGAGGCTGATGAGAAGATCTGCAGGGGGAATGAAGGCTCTCAGTCCTCGCTCACACAAGCGTATAACACGGCTGAGCGCTATGCGATGTTTTACTGCATAACACTCAGCACAGTGTTATACTATGGGGCATCGCAGATCTGAGATTTTTTCTACAGACCGAATTCGTCTGTGGAAAAATAATCTGCAGCACGCCGTGCAGCTGTCAGCTGAGTGCAGTCTGAATCCACGACCTCAGACAATGGAGAAGATGGAGAAATTAAGGTCCCTGTCTTCTCAATGTGCTCCGATTATTTCATGCAAGAGAATCCGATGACACTTGGATGAGAGTTTGAGCTGAGTGTCAGTAGCATAATTAAGCTGATTCTCTCACATGAGAGAATCATCACTCGTGTGACCCCGGCCATACACTTTTTTCAGCTGGACAATTATTTTATATACCTTAATAATTCCTAATATTACCAAAAACTTTATAATATAAGTATCCTTCCCAAACCCACTGACCTAAGCAGGGGCACTATCAGGGCATTACTGCCCTTACTGGATAGGGTCCAATGACCGGAGTGGGGCCCCGGTCACTATGTGGTGGTAAAATGTGGTCTGGTCATGGCGTGATGGTATTTGTTCCTTGTATATGGGATTTTAGTTCACCATGTGGTGGTAATATGGTGGCTGGTCATGGTCCGGTGGTATTTGTCCCTTGTATGTGGCATTATTGGTAATTTTAAAAATGGAAAAATGAATAAAAATATACATAAATTGTATTGGATATTTTAGCAAATGTTTAGTAAGTTACAGTAGAGTAGGGCCCGGCCAAAAGAGTCTACTTTGTCGTGGCGGTGGATTAAAAAATCTTTTGGCTAAAACAAAAGCTGCTGACTATGTATGTGGTGATGGGAACTGTTAATGTGTGATTTGTGAGGACATGGTGCAGAAGTGGAGTTGTTCCAAGAGAGTGGTGGGACTTTGGAAGGTTCGAGGGGTGGAGACGGGGCTGGGTGGAGCCTGGGCGGAGTTTCAAGGGGCCCCGAAAATTTTGCCAGTATGGGGCCTCGAAATTCCTAGTGGCAGCCCTGTGTATACGGTCACATCCACGTGTAGCGGACATTACAAGGTGGTGGTAATGATAGAGCCACAGAGAGCTGCCGTCCGGTCATGGGGCCATAGAAGTTCCCGGTGTAGCAGATGTTTTAGTTGTTACTTCCAGTCCTCGGTCATCATCTGCCCAGTCCGGTGTCAGCTCTAGAGCCGCCGGGGCTGTAACCTCCTCAGTCTTTGTGCCTCATCCTCCCGTCACCAATGATCGCTCTTAAGTGTTACAGTTGGTATTAGCCAGATATGGTATGTAGGGTGTCGGACTGAGGAGCACAGGGTCCAGCGGAGAACATCATATTTGGTGACCAGTAATATAGAAATAAGACATGACAAAGTCTGCGAGGAGGAGCAGGAGGAAAAAGAGGAAGACGAGGAGGAGGAGCAGAAGGAGGAGGATAAGGAGGAGGGCAGCGCTGAGCACATTACGATGAAGCATGTGATACTAAATATCAGAGATTTATTTCCTTTTTCTTATCACTATATGGACTGCATTAGATTTCATGGACGACGTTGGAACAACAAGAGACGTTGTTGGGTAAACTCTTCCCGGCCGCCCACTGTAGACAGACGTCAGCACTTGCAGGGCTCTATTCAGTGCTGATGTTTGCCTATGGACAGCGGTCTTACAGCGCTCAAGGCCCTCATAGTCCTGCAAGCGCTGAGCCATAGAAATGACAGGTGACATCAGATCAGGTCCTAATGATGTCAACCCTTTGCTATCTTCCAGATGCCGAGATCAATAGTGATCGCGACATTATGAAGATAATGAGAGAGCGAGCTCCTTCACTTACCTCTCCGGTGCCACCTGTGATGTGATCATGGGGTAGCTGTGACACCCCAGAGTCCGGTTGTCACAGTGACGTCGCCTCCCTCTAAGAGGTGAAGTCATGCTTGGAGGCAGAAAAGGGACCCCCATGCTAGGTAATAGATTAAATCACAAATTCCTGCTGCAGGTGAGAAAAGGGAGCTGCCTTATAAATTCTGGCCAGCAGATGGGGTTGGTGAGTCAGCTAGAGGGAGCTGAGGGAGTTGTCATGGAAACAAGAGCAGCTGTGAGGAGAAATTACAAGGCAGTTAAAACGTGAGGTAAAAAAGATCTTTCTGGAAGGTCCTGTCAGTTCAGGAGGGAGCTGATCTGAGAGTAGTTGGGAACGGAGAGGCTCTGGGGAAGCTAAAATACTGCACATAGCAGACCCCAGAGCGAAGCGCTAATAGGGAGAAAAGGGACGTGGCAGTCCTTGGCGGACAGGAGCTGTATGTCTTGCCGCCGAATCTGAAAGTTCAGGGGATTGTAAATTCCTGTGCGACATTGAACACCTGAGGGCGCGGCAGCAGATAAGGAGCCCGGGGCCGACGGTGAAGAGAACGGTACCCGTGGAATAGGCTCACGCTGACAGCCGTACAGGTTAGTGACCATCACGAATAGAGGGTCGCAGCATAGTTATATACAGCAGAGACCCACACACAAAGCGCAGAAAGGAAGGTCCTAAACCCCCACCTGGCGAGGTGGATCCCCTGAATGCCTCCAGGCGAGCCGGACTCATCCCATCACCTGTATGTGGTGCTCCGGACTACAACCTATTACCAGTAAAAGGTAAAGAAACTGCACCTCTCTGCGTCCTCCTCTCATTTCTCTGCACCCCAACGTTCACAGCCATTTTAACTATTAATTTAACATCTTTGCCCTGGGACTATTGCTCTACCTGCGGAGAGCTATTTTCACCTCAGCTGCGACACACCAACAGTCTCAGGGGAACAACCCCGCAGCGCTGGTCACCTCTGACCAGAATACCACAGGTGGCGTCACGTATTTAACCATCTATAAACTTTATCTTCATTTTTACCACATAAATACCACACAACTTTCCCCTATTTTATTACTGGACGCCTCTGGGCAACGGACCGGGTCACCGCCGCCGTGACACCGTCCCCCATTGAAGTCGATGGGCCCGATACCGAGTACCCCCAGGCCCCGCGGGGCGCTCCATAGCCGATGGTTGTCATGTTGACCTCCGTGTCTGCCAGGTATGGTGGCCTGTTAGACTTAGCGCACAGCTGAGTCATAGCAAACAAGTGTTACCACAATCATGAAGCACAATTTGTCCCGAAAAAAACATTCTCAGAATCACTGGGATCCGTTGAAGTGTTCCAGAGTTATGACCTTATAAAGGGACAGTGGTTAGAATGGTAAAAATTGGCCCGGACACTTAGGTGAAAACAGGCTGTGGTGCGAAAAGGTTAATAAAATGGTGAAAGAGGACGGTGCGGGCCAGAGCTGTTTTATTTTTTAATGAAGTATTTTAGTTTTTGTAACCCTTTATTGCAGCGTTAGTAATGGAGGTATCTGACAGACACCTGCTGGAGCTTATCATTGCTGGAGCTTAGCGTCGGCCGCCATTGTTTTATCTCCTCAAAGTTGACCCCCCTCAATATTAATTAATTGCTTAATGCACCGGGGTATTTGGAAGGAGTAGTTACCCCCAGAAACAGACGTCTAATGTGATAGCTTGTGCCGGGAGTGGCTGCAGCCATTATTTTTAGATTAGGAAGTAATTGGCATCTAAGGACCTTCCCATCCCGAGAGGACCTCTGACTGGTGGTGGCATTGTATTGAGGGGTTATCAAAATCTATGGGGACACAAAAACTAATAAATAAATGAGGTTGTTTCACATATGACCAGGGGCTCAAGAAGGCACAAATTCCCTGCTTCAATTCTAAACACACAGAAGTAAATTGTCCCAGTATAGCGGATCCAGACGTCTCGATTCTGCATTAACGGACAGTGACATACTGCCTAGACATTATTAGACCTCAGGTGTTTGTCCTATGTGATGCACGGGACCATAAACCACCAATCACTGATATCACTCCAGTGGTGCTTTACTAGATCTGTGGAACATTTGTTGCCACCTTCATTGAGCAAAACATTCCCAGAAGAACGCAACGTAGTGGGTCTCATAGTATGTAATGGCACAGTATAACAGTGGCATGCCAATAAGGCAACACCAGTGACTACCGTAATTCAAAGCTGACCCATAGTACACATCCTAACCAGTAGGTATCTCAGTCCTAGGGTTTAGGTGGCATCAGTCCTTTATCTTGGTTAGAGGGTGGGGAACCACTTTCAACCCTTTTATAAGTGTGAGAGTGATGGCGCTGCTCACAGGATCTAATTTCTCCATGATGGCTTCACTCTTAGAGCGGTGATGTTCTCAGTGGAGGAGGACGATGATATGAAGAGTCTGGTGAACTGGATGCGAAACATCATCCCTGACTGCCAACTCATCAATCCAACTGCCATCGAAGACTGGAAATCGGTGGTGGAGGACTCCGCCATAGTCATAGTGTCACGCGGCGGCTGCCGCGCGCTCCTCTCTCTGCCTCCTCCCGGCCGCAGCTTACCCTTCCTCCGGCATCCTGCTTCCCTCTGCGCCGCCGTCCTCGGTCCTCCCCGGCTCCTCTTCTCTGTCCGGCGGTCCCCTTCGTCCGGTCTTCCGGACCGCGCCGGGTGCGCGCTCCCGCCCCTCCTGCTCGGCGGGCGCGCGCACATACTGTGCCTGGGCACGCGCGCTCCTCCTCCTCCTCCTGAGGACGCGCGCCTGCTCCTCCTTAGGTCACGACCCGGAAGTCCTCCTACTAGCCCCTATATCTGGCCGCCTCTTCCTGCCAGCGGTGCCTGAGTATCACTGCTTTTCCCTAGTGATTTTGGCCGCCCTCTATGCTCGCTATCGCGTCCTGTCCATCCGTGGCTCGTTCACCTCTCCTTTTTCCTCTTTCCTAGGTCCTGTGTCTCCCAGCCGTGCCCGCCTGTCCTGTGTCTCCCAGCCGTGCCCGCCTGTCCTGTGTCTCCCAGCCGTGCCCGCCTGTCCTGTGTCTCCCAGCCGTGCCCGCCTGTCCTGTGTCTCCCAGCCGTGCCCGCCTGTCCTGTGTCTCCCAGCCGTGCCGCCTGTCCTGTGTCTCCAAGCCGGTACCGTCAGTCCTGTACCCCCAACCCGGCTCTAGTAGTCTGTCTGTCGTTACTCTCCAGGGTACCAGCTGCCGTGGTAATAGTTACCCGCGGGCTTGCCCCAAACGCACCCTGTATAGGGGGTGGTCCACCTGGTCAGCTCGCCCCCGGGAGGTTCGTTGCCACGGTCTAGCGGGTCCACCCCAGGTGTACCTTACAGAATACTCAGGCCATGGATTCCGCTGGTACCCCGACCCCGACCCAAAAGGAACTTTTGTTCCTTCGTGAGAATCAGGCGAGGATCATGTCGTTCCTCAAGTCGATGGAGTCCAGACTTTCATCTCTGCAAACCTCCGATCCGGGGATTGCCTCCCAGATCTCCGGCTTACAGCAGGAGCTTGCTCAGCAGCGCGACACCCAGGCCCATATTTTAAACTACATAGCTTCTGTAGATAACCGCCTTCTAGCTCTACAGACGGCGGCCGCTGTCCCTGTGCCTGCGGCAGCTTCCCAGTCCTCGCCCCGCTTGGCTAAACCCCCACGCTATAGTGGGGATCCCAAGCTCTGTCGGGGGTTCATTAACCAGTGTCAGTTGCACTTCGAGCTGGCACCCCTGCAGTATCCCTCCGACCGGGCCAAGGTGGCCTTTATGATTTCCCACTTAGAGGGTGAGGCATTGGCTTGGGTGAATCCTTTGTGGGAGCGAGATGACCCGATAGTCTCCCAGCTCGCAACCTTCTTGGAGACATTCCGCAAGGTCTTTGATGAGCCCGGGCGTCTGGTCTCCGCTACCGAGTCCTTATTCTGCCTTCGCCAGGGTGCTCTCTCTGTGGGACAGTACGCCATCCAGTTCCGTACGTTGTCTTCTGAACTAGGATGGAACAATGAGGCTTTAGTAGGGGCTTTTTGGCGTGGCTTGTCGCCCCGAATCAAGGATGAGTTGGCAGGCAGGGATACACCTACTTCTTTGGAAGATCTCATCTCGCTGGCAACGCGAATTGACTTGCGTTCCCGCGAGGCCGTCAGGGAGAGAAGACCCACTCGGTTCTCTCCCCCGATGCGCAGTCCTCCCCGCGCCCGGCCTTCCACCTCGGCGTCAGCCCCTGAACCCATGCAGGTTGACCGACTCAGGCCCGCAGAGCTACGCCGCCAGGAGAGACTCACTCATGGTCTCTGTCTCTATTGTGGCAGTGCCTCCCACCTTCTACGTTCCTGCCCTGTGAGGCCGGGAAACTCCTCCGCCTAGGACAGGTAAGAGAGGCCTCCCTAGGTGCCTGCGACACCTCTCTACCTTTGACCCTTCCTGTTTTGTTTATCCAGGGATCCAAACGTTTCTCGGAGCTAGCCTATATTGACTCAGGGGCTGCTGGTAATTTCATCCAACTCGAGGCGGTGAAGAGATTGGGGATACCTGTTAGGTCCTTGGAGGTTCCCCGGCAGTTAGCCTCAGTCGACGGGATTCCCTTGCGCGAGACCGTAACGTTGGTCACTGAAGAGCTGGAATTACAGATCGGGGTCCTGCACCGTGAGAGAATAACCTTCTTCGTGCTGCCATCTCTATCCCACACCTTGCTCCTGGGCCTTCCGTGGTTGAGGATGCATGAACCTGTCCTAGATTGGCGGACCGGAGACATCCTTCGCTGGGGCTGCGTTTGCCAGACTAGATGTCTTCGTCCAGTACAACCCCTCAAATGCTCGTCTCCTGTCTCGGGTCCTGCGGATTTGCCCTCGGTCTATTGGGCTTTTTCAGATGTCTTTGATAAGAAAGAGGCAGAGGCTCTTCCACCGCATCGGCAATATGATTGCCCCATCGAGCTTGTTCCCGGCTCGACTCCGCCCCGGGGGCGAATCTATCCCTTGAGTCCACTCGAGTCCCAGGCCATGTCTGAATATGTACAAGAGAATTTGGCCAAAGGCTTCATCCGAAAGTCTTCTTCTCCCGCTGGGGCTGGCTTCTTTTTTGTTAAGAAAAAGGACGGGTCTCTCCGCCCCTGTATTGACTATCGAGGTCTTAACCAGATTACCATCAAGAACAGATATCCTCTGCCTCTCATCCCCGAGCTGTTCGACCGGCTGCGAGGTGCGCGAATCTTCTCTAAATTGGATCTCCGAGGAGCCTATAATCTCGTCCGTATTCGCTCCGGAGATGAATGGAAGACCGCCTTCAACACCAGGGATGGACACTACGAGTACCTCGTCATGCCCTTCGGGTTGTGCAACGCTCCCGCAGTTTTTCAAGAATTCGTGAACGACATCTTCCGTCTTCATGGACTGCCCCAACATATTGTTTCTGACAGAGGAGTCCAATTTACCTCTCGCTTCTGGAGAGCCCTATGCAGATCAATGGATGTCACTCTCGACTTCTCCTCATCTTACCACCCCCAGTCCAACGGTCAGGCTGAACGGACAAATCAGTGCTTGGTGAACTACCTCCGGCATTTTTCCAATGTCCACCAGAACGACTGGGCTGAACTTCTCCCGTGGGCTGAGTTCGCCTATAATAACCACGCCAGCGAGTCTTCAGGCAAGTCCCCTTTCTTTATCGTCTATGGGCAACATCCTGGTGTACCTCTACCGGTCCCTCCTGTCTCGGGTGTACCGGCGGCTGACCTTCTGACCGGGGAATTCTCCAGGATCTGGCAGGAGACCAAGGCCGCTCTCGAGTTGGTACGTAACAGAGTTAAGAGACACGCCGACAAAAGACGCCTGGATGCTCCGCCATATCACCCTGGTGATAAAGTTTGGCTGGCCTCCAAGTTTATTCGCCTCAAGGTCCCTTCCCATAAACTGGGTCCCCGTTATATTGGACCTTTTGAGATCTTGTCCCGTATTAACGATGTCTCCTATAAACTACGGCTTCCTGCCTCTCTCCGTATCCCTAATGCCTTTCATGTGTCCTTGCTAAAACCAGTCGTCTTCAATCGTTTCCTTTCTAAAGCCCCTCACTCACCTCCGCCTGTCTCCGCAGACGATGTATTTGAGGTTAAAGATATTTTGGCCATGAGAAAGCAAAAGGGGAGAACCTTTTTCTTGGTTGATTGGAAGGGCTTTGGTCCCGAGGAGAGGTCCTGGGAGCCCCAAGAGAACATCCAGGCCCCTCGAATCTTGGCCAAATTCTTTTCCGGACTGCGGAGGGGGGCGCGTAAGGAGGGGGGTACTGTCACGCGGCGGCTGCCGCGCGCTCCTCTCTCTGCCTCCTCCCGGCCGCAGCTTACCCTTCCTCCGGCATCCTGCTTCCCTCTGCGCCGCCGTCCTCGGTCCTCCCCGGCTCCTCTTCTCTGTCCGGCGGTCCCCTTCGTCCGGTCTTCCGGACCGCGCCGGGTGCGCGCTCCCGCCCCTCCTGCTCGGCGGGCGCGCGCACATACTGTGCCTGGGCACGCGCGCTCCTCCTCCTCCTCCTGAGGACGCGCGCCTGCTCCTCCTTAGGTCACGACCCGGAAGTCCTCCTACTAGCCCCTATATCTGGCCGCCTCTTCCTGCCAGCGGTGCCTGAGTATCACTGCTTTTCCCTAGTGATTTTGGCCGCCCTCTATGCTCGCTATCGCGTCCTGTCCATCCGTGGCTCGTTCACCTCTCCTTTTTCCTCTTTCCTAGGTCCTGTGTCTCCCAGCCGTGCCCGCCTGTCCTGTGTCTCCCAGCCGTGCCCGCCTGTCCTGTGTCTCCCAGCCGTGCCCGCCTGTCCTGTGTCTCCCAGCCGTGCCCGCCTGTCCTGTGTCTCCCAGCCGTGCCCGCCTGTCCTGTGTCTCCCAGCCGTGCCCGCCTGTCCTGTGTCTCCCAGCCGTGCCGCCTGTCCTGTGTCTCCAAGCCGGTACCGTCAGTCCTGTACCCCCAACCCGGCTCTAGTAGTCTGTCTGTCGTTACTCTCCAGGGTACCAGCTGCCGTGGTAATAGTTACCCGCGGGCTTGCCCCAAACGCTCCCTGTATAGGGGGTGGTCCACCTGGTCAGCTCGCCCCCGGGAGGTTCGTTGCCACGGTCTAGCGGGTCCACCCCAGGTGTACCTTACACATAGTCTACACCACTTCATCCTCTTATGAAAGATTCAAAGAGAAGATGGGAGAGTACATGGATCACTGGAAAGGTTGTTACTAGGACAGAAGGAAGTGAAAGATATAGATTGATCGATAATTCTGTGCATCTTTTCTCTCTTTCTGCCGTTCATCTTGTCTAGGATATGAGAAAGCAATTGTGGTGATGGGCGACATCCGGACATCAGAGAATGAGGTGAGATCAGAGTGAGATGGTGGACGCTGTCCTCAGTGGGAACTGCACTTGTTCACAAAGACAGAGCAGCAGTGGATTCTCCAAGACCCCCGGCTGCAGGAGACGTAGAAGAAGATACGAGACATCAGGGAAATTGTACTTAGAGGTGAGTGAAGGACATCACTGTATGGGGAGAAATGGAGAGGCCCTGTTGTTGGCTTCCTTTTCCCATTGTGATGTGATGGTAACTGCAGTGGGGAGTCCTAGCCATGAAGCTCAGACCTGGGAATGATGATATCCTATATTTCTCACTTTTCTTTCTTCTCATTGACCGTTATTTGACGCTGTTCATGTCCCATCTTATACATGGCCGACGTTCCTCTCTCACTTTCTCTAATTTCCAGATTACCAGAAGGAGATAACTTTAAAGGGAAAACAGAAGATCCATGTGAAGCTTGTTTCTATGTCAGACATCCACAAGAACCAGAAAAAAGTATGTTTATTGCACATTATATATCCTGCACATGTTACCTACTGCACTCAATGCCAAGCAGCGACTGCAAAAGCAAAAGCAATGCTAAGGTGCAAGAAATCCTGGAAACCCAAAAATAATTGACAAGACCTGCAACTGTAGAAATTGCCATGTGGTATTATGTATGTGTGGAGACTGCTCCATCAGCCAGGGAAGGATTCTTTATAGTAATAGTAGTTACGCTATAATGTAGGTGTAAGTTATATGTATAAGTGTGAAGCTATGGCATAAGTATTGACTAACACGAATGCCGGCGCCCCTGTATGGTTCTCCTTTCTCCTCCATGCAGGGATGCCAACATACTCACCGACAAGCTGTGCAGTGAGCTTCCCACCTTCTGCTTCCTGGTCCTGTGCATGCCACAAGACTTCCCCGCGTTGCACCTAGTGCGAGTGCATGCTCCCCTGTTTTCAAAGGGTCAGCGTGCCTGCCTTTTTCGAAAACACCAGTGATTGTCTTACCACTGTCTCTAACATCATGCCTCCCTCTATCTGAAACTGAACCTGTCAAAACTGAACTCCTTGTGTTTCCTCCCTCTGCTAACCTACCTATGCCCGACACTGCCATTTCATTGTGTGGTTCCACTATTACTCCCCAGCAACATGCCCGCTGTCTTGGGGTCATACTTGACTCCGAGCTTTCCTTTGCCCCCCACATTCGATCACTGGCTCGCTCTTGTTATCTGCACCTAAAAAACATTTCTAGAATTCAACCTTTTCTTACTTTCGATGCTGCAAAACCTCTTACTGTTTCTCTTATTCATTCTCATCTGGACTATTGTAATTCTCTACTAATCGGCCTCCTTCTTACCAAATTCTCCACTCTGTCCTGAATGCTGCAGCCAGGGTCATATTCCTCACCAATCGTTACACCGATGCCTCTACCTTGTGCCAGTCATTACACTGGCTACCCATCCACTCCAGAATTCAGTATAAACTTATTACCCTCACCCACAAAGCTCTCCATGGCTCAGCACCACCCTACATCTCCTCCCTTGTCTCAGCCTACCACCCTACTCGTGCCTTCTATTCTGCTGATGACCTGAGGTTAAGATCCTCAATAATAAGAACCTCCCACTCCCGTTTCCAAGACTTTTCACGTGCTGCACCAATTTTTTGGAATGCACTACCCAGGTTAATTCGATTAATCCCCAATACCCACAGTTTCAAGCGTGCCCTAAAAACGTATTTGTTCAGACTGGCCTACCGCCTCAAGGCATTAACCTAACTATCTGTGTTGAACATTAAAATTTTTTGCCATAACCAGGTTCCTCGCATCATGTTCTCACATGCTTTATGCATTTTATAGCCCTCTGTGTCTCTGCTGTTATGTCAGGGGGTGAAGCACAAGAAGACTCAGAGGGGGTTACCTTCTCCGCTCCGGATCTGGAACCACTTGGCCAGACAGCAAGCTTGCTAGGGGTAAGACTTTCTGCCCTGGACGTGCTGGGTCATGTGACTGCTGGGAGGAGAGAGGAACAGGAAGGAGGGCAGCCTGAGAGCGCGGGAAGCTCAGAGTAGCATGTGCAGGGGACAGGGCAGGTCACAGCTGCACGCAGGGGAGAAGAGAGAACTCCCGTTCAGAGGACAAATCGAGGGGGACTGTGCGGAGAGATGGCATCTTGTGAGTACGTGAGACCAGAGCCTGCAGTGACTGGAGAGGCGCACGCTGACCCCCGTGCAGAGACAGTGACCCCCGTGCATAGCCCCAGTACATGGGGTCTTGGTGCAGAGCCCCTGACTCCTGTTGAGAGGCTTATAGAGACACAGAGCACCATACCTCCAGAGCGACTGCTAGTTTTGAAGCATAGACTCAGAGCAGGGGGACCCGGAATGCCTTGTGTTCCCCCTGCCTTTCTACATTAACCCCCGAGACCCCTGTTGTGGGTCCTTAGAGACTGTAGAGCCTACAGCGACAAGAGAGACGACAAGTGCCGCTGCTGACGGCGCCGACGTGGGAGAAGACGACCCTACAAGCAAGTACTCAGCAGACTGATAAGTTCCAAGAACACCCGTTTCTACTGTTATTCTTTTTGACTGTTTGATATTCTGCTTTAAAACCAGTTTAACCCTCACTGCTTTCTCCCTGCAAGGAGTATCATATCCCTGTAAATAAAACCCTTTGATCTGTCTCGGTTCCGTGGTGACATACCAGCACCTGCACGTTTATTACAGTTACAAACTTAGGCTTATAACTGGTTCATGCGGCATTACATGGACACCTGATTCTTACACTATGGCTGGTCCACACAATCAGGGCAACTGTTACCACCCACCTCTCGTGTCTCCTCTTTCCTCATAGACTGTAAGCTTGCGAGCAGGGCCCTCACTCCTCTTGGTATTTGTTATAATCTACTGTATGTGATTATTGTTATGCTGTAATGTCTATTGTCTGTACAAGTCCCCTCTGAAATGTAAAGTGCTGCGGAATATGTCGGCGCTATAGAAATAAAATTATTATTATTATTATTATTATTAACCTACAACCAATGTAAGAACAGTTGTCCTACGGATGACGTCCAGGTCATAACTGTGACCCTCTATCATGGACACCGACCATCATGCTGGAGCAGGGGGCACCTGGCCGGGGTTCAGTCCCCAAACTTGTCCCCTTTTATACTGCAGTATAAATAATGAGGCAGATTCCTGATAGAGGCCGCCGTACATCCACGACCCACCACGTCTACATCCCTGCAGACTCTTCCCTACATCTGGGGGTCAGTATCTGTCAGAGGAGGCTCGTCATCGGCGTCACACTCCTGACTCATGTTTTCTGTTCTACAGGCACAAGCAATTCACATAAAGATCAGCCTGAAATTAAGGAAAAGAACACCGACGATCAAGGCGATCAAAGTCACGATGAGAAGATGGCGTCAATGTGTTCCTCTCTTTAACCCAACACAAAGGACGGGTAAAGTGTAGATTCAGCGACTTCATATCCTGATGGACAAGATCTGGATCTGGTTATTAGTTATTCTACAAAGAATAAAAAAGAATCAAAAGAAAATATTCTAACTTTATATATTGATCAATGATTGACATCAGAAATTGGACAAAATGTAAAACAAAGTCACAAATGTAACACAATGCACATAAAGCAACAAACACAATGTAACACAATGCACATAAAGCACAAAGCAACAAACACAATGCACATAAATCAGCAGAATAAAAAGCAACATTCATAAACCAGCACAACACAATCTGCAACACAGAAACCAACACATGTAAGGTCTCTTTCACACTACAGGTTTTTTTCCATCAGTCAAAATCCGTCGTCTCGACGGATTGACAGATCCGTCGCAGTTTGTGAAAAACTGATGTGACGGATCCGTTTTTTCGCTGTATCCAACTGCCCTACCTGGTATTAATATTTGGAGCATGCTCAGTTTAAAAAAACGGAATCCGTCACTGGATTCTGGCATTTGACGGACAGCGACGGATCTGGAGCCCATAGACTTCCTTTATAGCCAACGACGGATGGCGCTGGATCTGTCGCTGTCCGACTTTTCTACGTAGACAAAAAACGTTACTTTGTCCGTCGTCTCCGGCCGATGGAGATAAAATTTCCGACGGATCCAGTGAACGACGGACAAAACGTGAGGCCATCTGTCGCAAACCGTCGCTAATACAAGTCCATGAGAAAAGGTCGGATCCAGCGGCATGAGTCTCAGGATCCGTTTTTGTTAAAAAATGACGGATTGCAACTGATGGAAAAAAAGCTGAAGTGTGAAAGAGGCCTAATGTGATGTACAGAAAATGTGGCACCCCAGGAGTCCGGTTGCCACAGTGGCATAGCCTCCCTCACAAGAGGTGATTGGGTCGCCCTTCCAGGGCTGTGGGGTACTCGGTGCCGGGCCGGTATCAGTGGGATGTGTCACAGCAGCGGTGACCCGGACTGTGGCCCTGGGTGCCCATGTAAAATGGCGGGTTGGTGTAGATAGTATATTAATAGTTCGTGAAGCCACCTGTGGTGTTCGGCAAGATAGATGTTAGGCCGACGCTGCATGCAGATCCGCTGGGACTGGTGATGTGGTGCAGCTAAGATGGTGAAGCTCCCCACAGGCGGAGCTGTGGTCCCAGGGCAGTATAGATGTGGTTGGCACGGGGATGTAGCAGTGCCGGAAGGGTAGGAAGCAGGCAAGACACAGCGGGTGCAATTTCTGTACCTTTACTTGACAACTGCAGTCCAGGGTCCTGATTACAGATGGTAATGGAGCAGGCTAGCCTGGAAGCCACTCAGGGATTCTGTTGTGAATGCATTTTCTGGTTCACCTCTGGCTTCTGGTGAGGGTGATGGAGCTGTGTTGACAGAGGAGTAGTGAGTTCTCTATCTGGACTCCCTCTGTTGGTGAAAGGAGGTAATGAAGCTGATCTAAATGGCAGAGACCGGCCACCTGAGGAAGAGGACTGCGATTGGACATCAGGAGTCTTTGATTGGATTTAAGGCAGCCGACTCCCTATTTTCTTGCTGGTGATTGGTGACAGCAGCTTTCCTTTCCTATCCTTTCTAGTTAGTGTGGGCCCCACCGTTTGCTCAGCCTATCTTTCTATCTGTGTTTGTGTTTTCATCTTGTTTCACCGACAATACATGTTGGGGGTTGTCTATTGCTTTGGGGTCTGCTCTGGGGCAGTTTAGATTTTCCCTTTTCTTTCTTTAGGCTTATTTAGTTCTCCGGCCGTGATGATGTGTCTAGGACCACCGTAGGCACGCTCCACGGCTACTGCTAGTTGTTGTGGATAAGATCAGGGGTCTGCAATGCGCTAGTTACCAACCTCTCCGGTTTTCTGGGCTTAGCTTGCTTTTTGTTTTTCCTCCTCGGTGACTCATTCATAACAGGATTCTCTCTCAGCAGATGGGCTGTGCAGTCTTCTTTCCTAGCGCCTTCAGTGTGAAGTACTCCAGTACTAAGTACTTTGAAGTTCCTCCTGTCAAATGTTCTCAAGAACCTCACTTGCACGGCAGACAGCTGTAGCCTATCTCTGGGACTCCTGTTGTGAGTTCATTTTCCCCTTCGTCACTGAGGTCTGGTGAACTCCCTATTCTGGTAAAGGAAGGTAATGAGCCTGATTATCAGGCACCTGAGCCTATTGAGAATGACTGGCTGAGTGGAGTCACGAACTGGATATAAGGCTGCCGACGCCCTTCTGCCCTGCAGGTGATTTCTCTCTGGACTTCTAGGACACCAGTCTGATTCCTGCTCCTCTAAAGCTAAGTTTTCTGTTTTGCCTGTTTGCATTTTTGTTTTGTTTTTTGTTTTCCTTGCTTTTCTATATTCTGCCATTCCCTGCTGGGGTGAGCTGAATCTCCTTTTGCCTGTAGCTCTGTCTTCAGAATATTCCTGAGTACTGACATAGCTTTTTTGAAGCCTAGCGTCTTCAGGGCTTTTTTCACTGTCAGTCTGTTGGCTCTTATTTTCATAGGGTTTTTCACGGATTGCAGACAGCAGCCTTCCTGTCCTTTTCTATCTAGTTAGCTTGGGCCCCGTCTTTGCTCAGTCTATCTTTCTGTCTGTGTTAGTATTTTCATTTTGCTTCACCGTCATTATATGTTGGGGGCTGCCTATTGCTTTGGGGTCTGCTCTGGGGCAGTTCAGATTTCCCCTTTCTTTCTTTAGGCCTATTTAATTCTCCGGCTGTGATCGAGGGGTCTAGGGCATCGTAGGAACCCCCCACGGCTACTGCTAGTTGTGTTGATAGGTTCAGGTGTCTGGAATCCGATAGCTGCCAACTTCTCTGGTTTTCTGGACTTAGCTAGCATTTCTGTTTTTGCCTCCTACGGTGACTCAATCTTAACAGAATCACCCGCCATACCGCAGATCCTAGGGTACTCAATAGCAGGAAAGAATTGTGTTTAAAAAAAAAAAAAAAAAAAGGTGTGTGTATATTCTTTCCTCTATATCTCTGAGGCCGTAGGGGGAATTTTTTTTCTCTCTCAATGGAGATAAAGCAATTGTCTGATCGTGTGGAGCAGCTCACTGCGGAAGTGCGGGGAATTTCCGCCTACCTTGCTCGTTCGCATGCGGTTGAACCAAAGATCCCTACACCTGATGTATTTTTTGGGGATCGATCTAAATTTTTGAGTTTCAAAAATAATTGTAAATTATTTTTTGCCTTGAAGCCTAACTCGTCAGGGAGCTCCGCGCAGCAGGTTAAAATTGTCATCTCTTTGCTGCGTGGCGATCCCCAGGATTGGGCGTTTTCTTTGAAACCAGATGATCCTATTCTGACTAATGTGAACGCATTCTTTCAAGCTTTGGGGTTGTTGTATGACGAACCTAATGCTATTGATCAGGCTGAAAAGACCCTGTTGGCATTGAACCAGGGTCGAGATTCTGAAGAGTTGTACTGTCAAAAGTTCCGAAAGTGGGCGGTCCTTACTACCTGGAATGATAATGCCTTGGCTGCTCTCTTTCGGAAGGGTTTGTCAGAAGCCGTAAAAGATACTATGGTGGGATTTCCTGTTCCCTCTGGTCTGGACGATTCTATGTCATTAGCCATTCAGGTTGATCGGCGTTTACGTGAACGCAGGATTGCACGAGAGGTGTTGCCACCGGTTGAACAGACGTCTGAACCTATGCAATGTGATAGAGTTTTGTCTAAGGCGCAATGTCAGGAGTTCAGAAGGCGTAATAAGCTGTGTTTTTTCTGTGGAGATGCCTCGCATATTATTTCTGTTTGTCCTAAACGAGAGAAACGCTTTGCACACACGTTTTCTGTTGGTGGTGTTCAACCTAAGTTTCTTCTGGCAATTACTCTGATCTGCTCCCTGTCCACATTTTCCGCCAAGGCTTTTGTGGATTCGGGAGCAGCGCTAAACCTAATGGACTTGGATTTTGCTAAACGTTGTGGATTTCCGATGACACCTCTGCAGACGCCTATCCCTTTGAGGGGGATTGATGCTACTCCTTTGGCGAAAAATAAACCTCAGTTTTGGACCCAGGTGGTCATGCGGGTCGCCCCAGACCATCAAGAAAATTGCAGATTTTTGGTATTGCATGGTCTGCATGATGCCGTTGTTCTGGGGTTTCCCTGGTTGCAAATTCATAATCCAGTTTTGGATTGGAAATCTGTGTCTGTGGTGAGTTGGGGTTGTCGGTGTGCCTTTAGTGAGGCTCCGGTTTTTTCCACCTCTCCTCAGTCGCATGATGTTCCTGACTATTTGGCGGACTTTTATGATGTATTTAGTGAGAATGAGTCTGCGTCCTTGCCTCCTCATAGGAGTTATGACTGTGCAATTGAACTAAGCCCGGGGTGTAAATTTCCCAAGGGTCGGCTCTTCAATTTATCTGTACCCGAGCACGAGGCTATGCGGTCCTATATTAAGGAGGCGTTGGAGAAGGGTCATATTAGACCATCCTCTTCACCCTTAGGTGCCGTTTTTTTTTTTTTTTGGCCAAAAAGGATGGTTCTTTAAGGCCTTGTATTGATTATCGTGCCCTCAATAAAATTACTATTAAATATCAGTATCCGTTACCCCTGATTTCGGATCTATTCTCTAGAGTTAGAGGTGCTTGCTGGTTTACCAAGCTTGACCTCAGGGGGGCGTATAATCTTATCCGCATTAAGCAGGGGGATGAATGGAAGACGGCGTTTAATACTCCGGAGGGACATTTTGAGTACCTGGTGATGCCTTTTGGGCTCACTAATGCCCCTTCTGTCTTCCAGTGCTTCATGAACGATATTTTCCGAGACTTTGTCGATAAATTTTTGATTATCTATCTGGATGATATTTTGATCTTCTCCAAGGATTGGGATTCTCATGTGGAACATATTCGGACTGTGTTCCAGATCTTGAGGGAGAATTCCCTGTATGTCAAAGGATCGAAATGCCTTTTTGGAGTACAGAGGATTTCATTTTTGGGATTTGTTTTGTCTCCGTCAACTATTGAAATGGACCCGGCCAAGGTACAGGCCATTTATGATTGGGTTCAGCCCACTTCTTTGAAGGCCCTCCAGAAGTTTTTGGGTTTTGCTAATTTTTATCGGAAATTTATAGCAAAATTTTCTAGTATTGCCAAGCCATTGACTGATCTGACTAAGAAGGGTGCTGATGTGTTGAATTGGTCTCCTGAGGCTGTTGCTTCCTTTCAGGAGCTGAAGCGAAGATTTACCTCCGCCCCGGTTTTGCGGCAACCTGATGTCTCACTCCCGTTCCAGGTAGAGGTGGATGCTTCTGAGATTGGTGCAGGAGCTGTTTTGTCCCAAAAGGATCCTGTAACATCTAAAATGAATCCCTGTGCTTTCTTTTCCCAAAAGTTCTCTCCATCTGAACGTAACTATGATGTGGGGAATCGGGAACTGTTGGCCATGAAATGGGCATTTGAGGAGTGGAGACATTGGTTGGAGGGAGCTAAACATCAAGTTGTGGTCCTCACTGACCACAAGAATTTGATTTACCTAGAGTCGGCTAAACGCTTGAACCCTAGACAGGCTAGGTGGGCCTTGTTTTTTACACGTTTTGATTTTGTGGTCTCTTTTCTTCCTGGAACTAAGAATGTCAAGGCAGACGCCCTCTCTAGGAGTTTCTTTGCTGATTCTCCTGTGGTGACCAAGCCTGCTACCATCTTAGGCGAAGGGGTAGTTCTTTCTGCCATCTCGCCCGATTTGAGACTTGCTCTGCAAGAGTTCCAGGAGGACAAACCTGAGCATTGTCACAGTGGAAAGTTGTATGTTCCTGACCAATGGAAGAAGAGAGTGATGTCTGAAGTTCATTGCTCTGCATTGGTTGGTCATCCAGGTATTTTTGGTACTAGAGATCTGGTGAGTCGCTCTTTTTGGTGGCCCACCTTGTCTCATGATGTCAGGAATTTTGTGCAGTCCTGTGGGACTTGCTCCCGGTCTAAATCTTGTTCTCGCTCTAATGGGTTGTTGATGCCTTTGCCGGTCCCCAGGAGGCCATGGACCCATATTTCAATGGATTTCATCTCTGATATGCCGGTCTCTCAAAGAATGACTGTTATTTATGTGATTTGTGATAGGTTCTCTAAGATGGTTCATCTTGTACCACTCCCTAAGTTGCAATCTTCCTCTGAGTTGGTGCCCCTGTTTTTGCAACAGGTGGTTCGCTTACACGGGATTCCTGAGAACATTGTATCTGACAGAGGAGTTCAGTTTGTGTCTAGATTTTGGAGGACTTTCTGTTCCAAGCTGGGAATTCAGTTGTCCTTCTCCTCTGCTTTTCACCCTCAGACCAATGGGCAGACAGAGAGAACAAACCAGACCTTGGAGTCGTATTTGAGATGTTTTATTTCCACTAATCAGGATGATTGGGTTTCATTTTTGCCCTTGACCGAATTTGCTTTAAATAATAGAGCTAGTTCTGCCACTTTGATGTCACCTTTTTTTGTAACTTTGGGTTTCATCCTCGATTTTCTTCAGGGCAGGTGGAGCCTTCTGCCTGCCCAGGTGTTGACACTGTGGTGGAGAGAATGCACCAGATGTGGGACCAAGTGGTGGATAAGTTATCTCTCTCCCAGGAAAAGGCCCAGCGGTTTTCCAATCGACATAGGACCATTGGTCCCCAGTTTAAGATTGGTGATATGGTGTGGTTATCATCAAAAAATATTGCTATGAAGGTGGCTTCTCCTAAATTTAAGCCTAGATTTATTGGACCTTACAAGATTTTGGAGATTATTAATCTGGTCTCTTTTCGTTTGGCTCTTCCTGTCACATTTAAAATCCATAATGTGTTCCATAAGTCCTTGTTGAAGAGGTTTGTTGAACCAGTTGTTCCTGGGGTGGCACCTCCAGACCCTGTATTGGTTGAAGGTAACATGGAATATGAGGTAGAGAAAATACTGGATTCCCGTCTGGCTAGACGGAAACTCCAGTATTTGGTTAAGTGGAAGGGTTATGGTCAGGAGGATAATTCCTGGGTCTCTGCCTCTGATATTCATGCCAAAAGATTGGTGCGTGCATTTCATCGGGCTCACCCTGATCGCCCGGGTGGCGTGGTTGAGGGTTCGGTGACCCCTCCTCAAGGGGGAGGTACTGTTGTGAGTTCATTTTCCCCTTCGTCACTGAGGTCTGGTGAACTCCCTATTCTGGTAAAGGAAGGTAATGAGCCTGATTATCAGGCACCTGAGCCTATTGAGGATGACTGGCTGAGTGGAGTCACGGACTGGATATAAGGCTGCCGATGCCCTTCTGCCCTGCGGGTGATTTCTCTGTGGACTTCTAGGACACCAGTCTGATTCCTGCTCCTCTAAAGCTAAGTTTTCTGTTTTGCCTGTTTGCATTTTTGTTTTGTTTTTTTGTTTTCCTTGCTTTTCTGTATTCTGCCATTCCCTGCTGGGGTGAGCTGAATCTCCTTTTGCCTGTAGCTCTGTCTTCAGAATATTCCTGAGTACTGACATAGCTTTTTTGAAGCCTAGCGTCTTCAGGGCCTTTTTCACTGTCAGTCTGTTGGCTCTTATTTTCATAGGGTTTTTCACGGATTGCAGACAGCAGCCTTCCTGTCCTTTTCTATCTAGTTAGCTTGGGCCCCGTCTTTGCTCAGTCTATCTTTCTGTCTGTGTTAGTATTTTCATCTTGCTTAACCGTCATTATATGTTGGGGGCTGCCTATGGCTTTGGGGTCTGCTCTGGGGCAGTTCAGATTTCCCCTTTCTTTCTTTAGGCCTATTTAATTCTCCGGCTGTGATCGAGGGTCTAGGGCATCGTAGGAACCCCCCACGGCTACTGCTAGTTGTGTTGATAGGTTCAGGTGTCTGCAATCCGATAGCTGCCAACTTCTCTGGTTTTCTGGACTTAGCTAGCATTTCTGTTTTTGCATCCTACGGTGACTCAATCATAACAGACTCCTTCTCCTGAATCCCGGCTCTCTATCCAAGCTGCTGTTGTGCCCTCAAGTCCTAGCTGGGAGTAGGGCATTTACAGCCTCCTACTCCTCTGGTATCTGTTGCAGGATATTAAGGATCCAAACAACCATGGAGACCAGGCTCCAGTCCTTGCGCTCTAGCCATGAGGGAGCTCTCCTTCTCAGCTCAACCTCCACGCTTCTTCATGCGTCTGCTCACTTCACCCTCCGCAGACTAACTGACCACTCCTCTCACTTGGCCCTCAGGGAGCACTCCTCCCCTCAAATCTTGTTTAGAGTTCCCCCTGCTGGCCTGGAGTGGAACTGTGTTGCATGTATAGGTAAACTGTTGGAGAGACCCTTCATTGCCTCCAAGCCTGGCATTACCCTCCCCTGGGGGAAGGCAAAGCCAGTGTGGTGACCGTACGCCTGGGGGCGCCACATTATGTCATGTCTGGAAGCAAGAAGGGTTTCCCTAGCCAGATAACACAAGCATACAACACCTTTCCTGACTCCAGACCAGAAGGGGGAGCTCAAAACCTGGTTTCAGGAAAGCTTCCTTATTAGTTCTGGCCTGGAGGTGGAGTTAGTCAGTCTGAGAGAGTCTGTACAAGGGACAGGAGCTGTGAGGAGCTTGTCCCAAGAGCAGAGTGAAGAGAGAGGAAAGTGGAAGTTTAGGAAAGCCTGGGGATTGGAGCTGTGATCAAGCTCACGCCAGGGAAGAGCGCTTCACACTGGACGCTGTTTTCCGTGGCTGCACGGGTACAACAGTCCCAGCAGCCAAATCCGGAGGGCAGGAGACTGCAGGCCTCCTGGCCCCATCACTCACCTGAAGGCACAGCAGCATACCAGAGCAGGAGCCACCACGAATGAGTGACACCTGTAAAAGGCTCAAGCTGCCTGTCATACAGGCAAGGACTAAAGAACAGTAAGGAACAGAGGACTGAGCATAGCTTTAGGCAGCAAGGCCCTTATAGGACAGTGCAGAAAGGAGGCCTCCAACCCATCTGGCTTAGTAGATCCTAAGTTGCTTCCAGGCTGCCTGGATCTCTGTTGTGAGTTAATTTTCCCCTTCACCGTCGATGTCTGATGAACTCCCTCTTCTGGTGAAGGAAGGTAGTGAGGCTGATTACCAAACACTTGATCTGGTGGATGATGACTGGGTGGCAGGAACTT
The DNA here is from genome assembly GCF_039654945.1 of Dendrobates tinctorius. Classification (NCBI taxonomy): domain Eukaryota; kingdom Metazoa; phylum Chordata; class Amphibia; order Anura; family Dendrobatidae; genus Dendrobates; species Dendrobates tinctorius. Next base: position 127,560 of record NW_027361968.1, read on the forward strand.
CTGACTGGATATGAGGCAGCCGACGCCCTTCTGAGTCGCTGGTGATTTCTCTGCTGGATTCTTGGAGACCAGTCTGATTCCTGCTTCCCAAAGATAAGTTTTTGCGCTGCTATTGAACTTATTAGTTTTGTTCTGTTTACCTTGCTTTTTGGAGTTCAGCCATCCCCTGTCTGGGGTGTGCTGAGTTCCATTTTTGTCTCTGATCAGTTTGTCTCTTTGCTCTGTCTTCAGAATTTACCTGAGTGCTGATATAGTAATTTTGAAGTCCTAGCGACTTCAGGGCCTGTTTTTCCTATCAGACGGTTGGGACATTTTTTGGTAGGGTTTTTTACGGATTTCAGACAGCAGCTTTTCTATCCTGTCCTTTTTAGTTAGCTTGGGCCCCATCGTTTGCTCAACCTATCTTTCTATCTGTGTTAGTGTTTTCATCTTGCTTCACCGTCATTATATGTTGGGGGCTGCCTATTGCTTTGGGGTCTGCTCTGGGGCAGTTTAGATTTCCCCTTTCTTTCTTTAGGCCAATTTAGTTCTCCGGCTGTTATCGAGGGGTCTAGGGCTTCGTAGGAACCCCCCACGGCTACTGTTAGTTGTTGTGGATAGGATCAGGGGTCTGCAATCCGATAGCTACCAACCTCTCCGGTTTTCTGGACTTAGCTTGTATTTTTGTTTTTTCCTCCTTCGGTGACTCATTCATAACAGATCTCCATTACCATCTGTACTCAGTGCCCAGGTCTGCACCTCAAACTGTGAGTAAAAGTGTGAAGACTGCACCCCGCTGTGCCCTCCTGTTTATTTGCTGCGTCACCTCAGCCCTGCACTACAACCATCATCACCATAATTTTACACTATTGCTGCCCTGGGGCTTAGCTTTACGTGTGGAGAACTGTACCAACTCTGCTGCATCATCATCAGCCCCAGCGGTCTCTTCAAGCAGCTTCGGCTAACATCTAATTGCCGAATACCAGAGGTGGCATCACAAACTATCTTTCATAAACTTTATCATCCCCTTATCATCATTTTCATTGAGCACCCAGGGCCACGGACTGGGTCACTGATGCCATGACACATCCCCTTAAGGACCTACCCGGTACCGAGTATCCCCACGGCCCTGGTAGGCACTCCATTTTGGCGTCACAAACAGGATTTCCAAGCCCGGCATAGCTGGGTACTGTGTGCCAAAAACTTAAGTTAACTGTGAAATTGCTGCCATTTTTGTGTCGCATGGCACTCGGGAAGAAAGGGGAATGTTGTCGTGGGCGGAACCAAAAGAAGAGGCGCGAAATAAAGCGCAGGCCATGCCTGTGATCAGGAAGAAAACACGAACACCGATATATCTAATTCCGGCGAATGGCTTCAACAGAAGAAAACACAACTCTGGATGTTCTTTCATCCATCATCCATGACTTAATGTCATTAATCTCTTGTATTATTATTATTTATTGTTATAGCGCCATTTATTCCATGGCGCTTTACATGTAAGGAGGGGTATACATAAAAACAAGTACAATAATCTTAAACAATACAAGTCATAACTGGTACAGGAGGAGAGAGGACCCTGCCCGCGAGAGCTCACAATCTTCAAGGGATGGGTGATAATACAGTAGGCGAGGGTAGAGCTGGTCGTGCAGCGGTTTGGTCGATCGGTGGTTACTGCAGGTTATAGGCTTGTCGGAAGACGTGGGTCTTCAGGCTCTTTTTGAAGGTTTCGATGGTAGGTGAGAGTCTGATATGTTGTGGTAGAGAGTTCCAGAGTAGGGGTGATGCGCGAGAGTATGGAATATGGCTGCATAGGAGGAGAAATATATTAATACAACCAATGATCCATTTTTGTGCATTACTGGTCCGTGTGAATTTTGCCAGGAATTTTAATTTGTAGCTAATTGATTTGCTGTGAATATAACACTGGAGGCTGAACATCACAGTACGCCTATAGCAACCTGGGCTAGTTCTTATTACTGGTCCAATCTGGTGACCCAGAAATCCATGGGACTGTGGCTCAGGGTATGTGCTAGAGAATGGACACAGTCTAGGTGCGACTGAACCTGGCTGACAAGATGGTGCGAATGTGTTTGCTAAAGGTTGCCCATTATCAATCCCACCAGACACTTAGAAACATTTTTCAAAAACATTGGTCCATCGTGAAAGATGACCCCATTTTAGGACATATGATAGCTGGCAAACCACAAATGACATTCCTCCGCGCCCCTTCCATTCACAATCTTCTAGCCCCTCGTCAACCAAAGCATCCTCTCTCAGACCTCAAACACCTTCATATCCACCAAACTTGGCTGTTCTAAATGGTAGAAAATGTCTGTGCTGAAAGACGATAGAACTCAACACTGCGCACTTCAATGCAAAAACGGTATAGGAAGGGAAAGGGGGAGAGACGGCTCACAGATCACCGGAACACTGCAGTCAAGGCGAGGTGTCCTCACACGGAAACGCCGAGTCAAGGCTCTGCAGGAAGATCCAGAGAAAACAGAAGATCCAGCCATGAGCGAAAATAATGTTCAAACTTCATATTTACTAAACTTTGCTAAAAACATACTTCAGTATAAAAAACGTAATCCACATAGGACATCAGAGCTACACGTTTTGGCATAAATCATGTTACCACCCACGTTACATGCAGTGCCACAGGTGAGACCTTCCTGACATTTCACTCCATTTGTCATTTATTTGATAGGATGTAGGCGGCAGCTGGAACACGTCGGCAGGACAACCCAACCACTACACCGGCCACCCAGCGCACACAGAGCCAATATCACCATGGGATCCTCAGAACACTGGTCATCAAGGCACTGCATCCTAGTCCATGGGAAGATACACAGTGTTAGCGTCATACCTGACAAATCATCCAACTGTCCTCCCGATAGGATCGAAGTTCTCAGGAAAAAATACATTTATTGGCTGTATCGTCTGAATACAATAAAACCCCGGGTCTCAATAACATAACAGAAATATTCATCTAATACACTGTAATTACGCTCCTTCCCTGACACAAGACCCCTTTTACCAACTCAAGCGGTCCCTGCACCATATCATTCCAATCCATCTGTACGTACCCCATCTATCCCACAAAAATCACAATTTCCAAACAAGCCAACAGCTTCCAGGAGATCCCTGTGACTACGTCCTTTATCCTGGGTTATTACCCGGTCATCACCCAACTACCAGAAATTATCAACCGAGAGGTATTCACACTAGACACGTAGGTTGAAGGTTCCCTGCAGATCTGAGACCGCCTTGTTGTTGGCTCCTGGGCATACATGAATTGGCCAAATGATGTGCTAAGCGTCTCAATTTTATTATCTAGAGCAGCATTGTTCTCCATATTTCCTATATTATATTCTTACAGCTTTAGCACTACAGAGTGCAGCTTCATTTGTTTGCTGTATATGGAGGTGGCTGCTCTTAGTTCGTACCTGTACTCACCAGTTTTCTGATTTCGAAGTGCCAGTCAGTTTTTTGCTATTAGTAATTTTGTGGTTAAACAGGAAACATTTTTCTTTTCCAAACATTTGTGGGGAAGGTGACCTGACGGACGGACTGACGTGTCAGAGTGAAGAAAGATAGGTTTGCACAGTTTATACAGGTGACAGTTACTACAATGGGTAAACAGCTAGGAAAGTGTAGTGGACGTGCAGTACTTTGGGTTGACCATTAGATGGCAGGGAGGAGTGTGAGCAAAGGACTTGACATCAGCTTAGGGCTTTAGAAACCGTTGGTCATGGGGGGCGGAGTTACAGTGACAGGGGACCGGGAGAGCTATAAATACTGAGGGAGGGTTCCAGAAGGTTCCAGTCCCCAGGGGGAGCTCCAGTGACAGGAGGACTACGATAGTCTGTGCGCTGTGAGGAAAACCAAACCAGGGGGACTGAGGAGAGAAAACGTCAGGGGGGTGGTCCTGACAGGAAAGTACCGCAGTATAGACGAGGCACCGAGGTAAAGCATACCGTACTGAGAGAGACTACTGTTCAGTAAAAGTACTGTTGGTTACAGGCCTAGGGCGGCCACAGTGACGGATCTGACAGGAGTGTCAATGAGTGAAGAGGGGACGGTGTACGCATACACGTCCCCCGTGTAAAGTACGGTGTGTGGGAAGTGGCTCTGGAAACGGAGGGCCGACAAGCGAAGCGATGTAAAGTGAATTGAAGTGCGGTGTACTGCGGAGGCCGTCAAGTGAGCGGCCAGAGAATAAAGCTTGGACCTGTTGTACCCGACATCTGCCTCCATTGTCTCGTTACATCTCTGCGCGGTATAAAGAGGGACCACCCCCCCAGCTCGGCCTACGACCCTACATTTGGCGTAGTCGGCAGGATAGCCGCCGCTAATACCTCATCTTCTGCGGCAGGCCTGCCGCAAATAATGGAAAAGAACTTGGACTATGCTGCTTGGAATATAAACACCTGTGGATTACAAATGACTTACCTGTGGAATATGAATTGGGGGCGCTGTGACGGATCTGCGTGGCCAGCAGAGGATCCGGGGCGGTACCAGGTACTGTGCAGTATGGCGGTGTTGCTTCAGCGCAGAGGAGAGGTCCAGATGCTTGCAGTTGTTCAGAATGGACTGGGACCCACTCCAACGTACCCCAAAAGGAAGCAGTATGTGCCCGGAGATCGACGCTTCCATATATTGGACCCTGACAGGTGGGTGGAGAGGTCTGCCGACACCCCACCTCACAGAGGGAGTGGCACAAAAGAAAAACTTGGTTGCGGCTGTCTGACGCCATCGAGTGCTGCCCAACGGATGGTATGAGACGCTGCGGATGTCGGGGCATCGGCCGCCTAGAGTGGCAATGGCGGCGGGAGATGGAGCTGCACCAGAAGTCATCTTTAGAACCACGGGCAGGCAGCGGGATGCTGAGTCGGAGAGCGGAGCCTGAGCGGAGTCAGCAAGAGCGGCCGCCACCAATACCGGCAGAGGACTTTTCCGCGGAGCCCCTGGGTCTGGAGGAAAGGCCCGCAGGACAGTGGAGCGAGGAACGGAGGCTGCAGGGAAAGTCACGTGATGGTGAGACGGAGGCCGCAGCGCCGGGGAAGGTGAGAGTACCCCCGGCCCCACCAGTGCCTCTGCAAGCGGCCCCCACCATTCTGCTGCAGCACGCTGCCCCCTGCGCACCGGAAGGCCTAGTTACATCGGGCCCTGTGGTGTATGCAGAACTGGGCGAGGCCCCCGCTCAAGTCCCCGAACTACCCCGCCCGGAGTCACCAGTGCAGAGCTCACCCAAAGAAGACGCTGCTGCGCTTCCCCTGCTAATAGCAACTGCATTGTTGGAACCGTCCGTTACTCCGGCTTCGTTGGAAGTAGTGGATGCGGCCCGTCCTGAGGCCGCGGTTATGTCGCTGCTGGAGTCGGCTGCGGCCGACTTAGCGAGCCCTGTGATTCCAGCCCCCGAGGACCCGGTTGTCCCCATTTGCCACCTGACCCGAGCGGCTGCTGGGCCGCAGAAATCTTCGGCCGTTTCTGTCTTGCGGTCTTTCTCAGCGGAGTCCCGCCCACCGGACTCCAGGGCCCGTGCTGATCCCTCCGTGTGGGTAGCGGAGGTGATCAGGAAGAAGGCCCGGGAGCAGGAAGTGTAGAACCTGCTCCACACTCAAGGAAGAGGACTTGAATGGACACCCTCAGTAGCCCCAGGGCCTCCACGGCTGTGGGGTCCCTCACTACTAGTCACTGCGTAGTGAAATTAGACTGTCGAGAGTTCGGTGCACTGTAGTGCAGGTTCTGGAGAACAGTTCTAGTTTAAAAAAAAAAAAATGTTTTATTTGCTGAGTTTATTATTAGTATGTTCCTCTTACAGGATGTTATTTGCTTATTTGAAACCTGACAGAAGGGGGATACGGAGAAGCGGAGGAGTGTCCAGGTCCAAGGAAGGGGGGAGAAAGAAGACATGCAATGATCGTTGTTATATGTTGGTCTTAGAAGTAAAAAGAAAATGGAAAAGAAAAATTATAAAAACGGGGGTACTTGTGATATTGTAAAGTTGTTTTGGTGTACAATATGCACAAGAAAATGCAACAGGTCCGGGTAAGAGAAGGTCTGAGGGACCAAAGGAAAGTGTGAGATCCGGTAGGGGTCTAGAAGTTGAGAGGGTCTGGGAGACCGGGACGCCGACCATGACATGTAATTGAAAGAAAGATGAAGGTGTTGGAAGACGTGAGAAAGACAGCCGTCCTAGGTCAGGACCCCTACACCACGGACACCCCTGAAGAAGGAAGGCGGGCGCCGGCAATGATCTGGTAGTTGTGTGGCCTCGATCATGGCGTACCGGATAGTGAAAGGTAACAGAAGGGGAGAGTAGGGGAAAGATACACGCCGTAGAGAGAATACGGGTGTACCTTGGCCAACTTGCAAGATGTTGTCACGTGCCGTGCGCGCTGGCAAGTAGCGGTAGGCTGCTTGGAGCATGGTGCTCCCAGTTGGTTCGGCCCCCACGGGTAGTGGGTTTGGCCCAACAGCTGGTCCGACAACAGAGTGTAGGTGAAGCTTCAGAACGACAAAGGCAGGGACTACGGATTGTCGAGGACGACAATAGTCAAAGGAAGCGAGAGTGTGGGGAAGGTGACCTGACGGACTGACGTGTCAGAATAGACAAAGATAGGTTTGCACAGTTTAGATAGGTGACAGTTACTACAATGGGGAAACAGCTAGGAAAGTGTAGTGGACGTGCAGTACCTTGGGTTGACCATTAGATGGCAGGGAGGAGTGTGAGCAAAGGACTTGACATCAGCTTAGTGCTTTAGAAACCGTTGGTCATGGGGGCGGAGTTACAGTGACAGGGGACCGGGAATGCTATAAATACTGAGGGAGGGTTCCAGAAGGTTCCAGTCCCCAGGGGGAGCTCAAGTGACAGGAGGACTGCGACAGTCTGTGCACTCTGAGGAAAACCAAACCAGAGGGACTGAGGAGAGAGAACGTCAGGGGGGGTGGTCCAGACAGGAAAGTACCGTAGAATAGAAGAGGCAACGAGGTAAAGCATATCGTACTGAGAGAGACTACTGTTCAGTAAAAGTACTGTTGGTTACAGGCCTAGGGCGGCCACAGTGACGGATCTGACAGGAGTGTCAACGAGTGAAAAGGGGACGGTGTACGCATACACACGCGTCCCCAGTGTAAAGTGCGGTGTGCGGGAAGCGGCTCTGGAAACGGAGGGCCGACAAGGGAAGCGAAGTAAAGTGAATTGCTTTGAAGTGCGGTGTATTGCGGAGGCTGTCAAGTGGACGGCCAGAGAATAAAGCTTGGACCTGTTGTACCCAACATCTGCCTCCATTGTCTCTGTTACATCTCTGCGCGGTATAAAGAGGGACCACCCCCCCCAGCTCGGCCTACGACCCTACACGTTCATGACAATTTACTGAATCATCCGTGTATATACAAGAAACAATGCAAAACTCCAACAGGACCATGAAAATGAGACTTTCTCCTAAGTGCATGAGATGTTGTGCCGCGTCTTTGTGGGTTTATGTGGGTGTAGACCCAATTCTGTTGATCGCCCGAGCACCCTAGGCTGTGAACCTGCGGCCTACACACATCCCAATACTCAGCTCATTACGAGCCCAGGTCAATGCTGCAAACTGGTGATCGCAGTCTTAGCCCAAATCCTCAGGTGCTGTTATCTTGTGTGTTTGGCCCAGATAATGCTATGTACAAACATTGCATTAGTGATCTTGGTGGATGTGGGTACACAGGATCCACTGTTTAGCTCTCGCGGGTGTGTCACAGGCTGCAGACCACCGCACTGCATCAAGCTGCAGAAAGTCTCAGCAGTTTGCTTTGCAGACTTCTACCTGGGCCTTCTGACTCTATGACCCTGTGGCAACCTTCCCTCGGCTTTAGTTGACACACCTGAACTGGGTTGTATATAACTCCCAGCTAGCTGCTGGGAGATGCCGGTGATATTTCTATTTCCAATTCCCTGTTGAGGCTTGGAGCTATAGCAGTCAGCTATCTTCCTCTGTGGTGTTTGGAAGACGTCTGTGTTTCTCTCTGAGTCTACTCAAGGTAAGTGTTCCCTTTGTTTGTACATCCCATCTGTATTTAGTGGTAGTGGGGATCAACTAGAGCTCATCCTGTCCTTCTCTATGCAGGGCTTATCGTCAGGGTCAGGCAGAGATTAGGTTCCCGCTCAGCGATAGGTGAGGAACTACCCCCATCCCTAGTGTTTGGTTTCCTTCCCCTTATCCCTTCGTGTTGCACTTACTCTATTCTGCAGAGAAAGATTTCCAGTTTGTCAAGGAGCGCTTCCGGCTGATTCATTAATTACTCCGAATATTTAAAGGACTATCCAGTTTATTATTAGACATAAAAACACAACGTGTTTCGGCTATACATAAAATTAGCCTTCATCAGCTGAGCTGAGGGGGATGTTTATAGGAAACAAAGAGCACTCACTCACCAGCATCTGATGTGGTGGGTCGCAGCACGCGTACATAGAGGGGTCCCTCATATCAGCTCATACGTATATTGATATCTGGTGGATTTCTCTCCGTTTTGCTTCACACCGGACATAGGGGGAAAGTGTTCATTTCACAGATGGTCTCAGACCCTCATGAGGGGTTAGGGAGGGCAGAAGTGTAGGGGAGTGCGGAGGTGGGTGTGATGTGCACCTTGGGCTGGGAAAACACCTTTATCAATAGTATCACATGATATGGAGGAGGAGGCGGTCATCACTATGTAGAGGGCACTGCACCGGCTGGAAGCATTCTGGACCTCTCGTGTGATTATAACAGGTGACCGATATCTGGACATATTTGTTAGGCTCCTGTCACTCCACCTGGATTCTGCTGTGAAGGATATATATTATTGCCCAGGTAGAGTAGGGTTAATGCTATCTCCGGAGCAATAAGATCTCTGCATACTTCCCCTTTGTACCTTGGACAGAAGTTTTATAGGACTTGAAAATTTCTTATTTTCTTCACGTTTCCTGCAGTGTGAGATCTACAAGAAAGACGTTACTGACAACCACAGAAGATCTGGCTGCAAATACAGCAAAAAAGGACAACTCCTGAGTCCTCACTCTGACCACCGAGACAGACATGAAGTCCATAAAGGTCAGTGACCACAAGAATTAATGACCTAAAAAAGCAAAGCGGAACATCACAGACCTCACAAACGATCAGGGAGGAAAATGGGGAGCAACACAAGTAAAGGCAAAAAGAAAAGCTCACCATCTAATCCAAAAGAACAACCAAAGGCAAAGAATGAGGAAAAAGGTGAACAAACTCTACAATCAGAGAAACAAACTGAGAAGAAGGCGCCAAAAAGACCACCGCAACCACGAAAGTCACAAGGAGACCAGAAGCCACAGACTGACCCCAATACACCATCAGAGCAACAAACTGAGACGGAAGCACCGATAACAACACCTCTATCATCAAAGTCACAAGATGGCCAGAAGCCACAGACAGAACCGAATACACCATCAGAGCTACAAACTGAGACGGAAGCACCTATAGCATCACCTGTATCATCAAAGTCACAAGATGGCCAGAAGTCACAGACTGACCCCGATGCACCATCAGAGCTACAAACTGAGATGGAAGCGCCAATAGCATCACCTGTATCATCAAAGTCAAAAGATGGCCAGAAGTCACAGACTGACCCCGATGCACCATCAGAGCTACAAACTGAGACGGAAGCGCCAATAGCATCACCTGTATCATCAAAGTCAAAAGATGGCCAGAAGTCACAGACTGACCCCGATGCACCATCAGAGCTACAAACTGAGACGGAAGCGCCAATAGCATCACCTGTATCACCAAAGTCAAAAGATGGCCAGAAGCCACAGACAGACCCCAATACACCATCAGAGCTACAAACTGAGACGGAAGCGCCGATAACGACACCTCTATCATCAAAGTCACAAGATGGCCAGAAGCCACAGACAGACCCCAATACACCATCAGAGCAACAAACTGAGACGGAAGCACCGATAGCATCACCTGTATCAGCAAAGTCGCAAGATGGCCAGAAGCCACAGACAGAACCGAATACACCATCAGAGCAACAAACTGAGATGGAAGCGCCAATAACAACACCTCTATCATCAAAGTCACAACATGGCCAGAAGCCACAGACTGACCCCGATACACCATCAGAGCAACAAACTGAGAAGAAGGCGCCAATAAGACCACCTCGACCACTACATTCACAACAAGGCCAGAAGCCACAGAAAGAACCCAATACACCATCAGAGCTACAAACTGGGAAGTCTCAGGTGGACATAACTCCACTATCTGAGTCACCGCCAAAAGGAAACAGTGAAATAGATAAAACAACAACACAAGACCAAGAGAAGAAAGCGAAGCTTGGGTCAGGTCTAAGGTAGGTGTAAGAAGCTGCATTGTGAGGTCCTCCTGGCTTTTCGACATTTTTTTCAGTGTATCTACAAAATTTATTGATGTAATAGATCAGACAACCAGACTCAATAGCTAATAATATAAGGTTTGATGTAAGGTGTGCTGTCGGATCACATGTCATTATATCATATCAGTGATGTCATCACCGCGGATGGGGCTGACAACCTCATGTATACTGTACAGGCTGGTTGTCAGCCTAATGGAATATTCGTATTATATAGTGTGTGGATTTCATGTGCACTGTTAATGGAGCATGTAAGGAAATTACCTGACTATACTCTTACTGAAGTGTATAAGGAAGTTATTGGAGTTTTCTGAGTTACTTGCTCGTTATCGTGTTGGGCAATTCTCAGGTTGGACATTTCCTTAACGCTCCCAGTACAAAGTACAGTCCAGGATGAATTGGTTTATGTGAGTGCTGGAATGTCACATATGAGAGATACTGAGGCCACGTTCAGGTCGTTCTCCTGTATATTAGGGGGTTTATGTATATGGTCACATCCACGTGTAGCGGACATTATAAGGGTGGTGGTAATGATAGAGCCACAGAGAGCTGCCGTCCGGTCATGGGGCCATAGAAGTTCCTGGTGTAGCAGATATTTTAGTTGTTACTCCCAGTCCTCGGTCATCATCTGCCCAGTCTGGTGTCAGCTCCAGAGCTGCCGGGGCAGTAACCTCCTCAGTCTTTGCGCCTCGTCCTCCCGTCACCAATGATCACCCTTAAGTGTTACAGTTGGTATTAGCCAGATATGGTATGTACGGTGTCGGACTGAGGAGCACAGGGTCCAGCGGAGAACATCATATTTGGTGACCAGTAATATACAAATATATAGAAATAAGACATGACTAAGTCTGCGAGGAGGAGCAGGAGGAAAAGGAGGAGGAGCAGAAGGAGGAGAAGGAGGAGAAAGAGGAAAAGGAGGAGGAGGAGCAGTAGGAGGATGAGGAGGAGGGCAGCGCTGAGCACATTACGATGAAGCGTGTGATACTAAATATCAGAGATTTATTTCCGTTTTCTTATCACTATATGGACTACATTAGATTTCATGGACGACGTTGGAACAACAAGAGACGTAGTTGGGTAACCTCTTCCCGGCCGCCCACTGTAGACAAACGTCAGCAATTGCAGGGCTCTATTCAGTGCTGACGTTTGTTTATGGACAGCGGTCTTGCAGCGCTCAGGGCCCTCATAGTCCTGCAAGCAATGTGATTGCGGTGCAGAGCGGTTGATCTGACTGGTGACGTTGGATCAGGTCCCAATGATGTCAACCCTTTGCAATCTTCCAGATGCCGAGATCAATAGTGATCGCGACATTATGAAGATAATAAGAGAGCAAGCTCCTTCACTTACCTCTCTGGTGCCTCCTGTGACGTAATCATGGGGCAGCCGATGGTTGTCATGTTGACCTCCGTGTCTGCCAGGTATGGTGGCCTGTTAGACTTAGCACGCAGCTGAGTCATAGCAAACAAGTGTTACCACAATCATGAAGCACAATTTGTCCCGAAAAAAACATTCTCAGAATCACTGGGATCCGTTGAAGTGTTCCAGAGTTATGACCTTATAAAGGGACAGTGGTTAGAATGGTAAAAATTGGCCCGGACACTTAGGTGAAAACAGGCTGTGGCACGAAAGGGTTAATAAAATGGTGAAAGAGGACGGTGCAGGCCAGAGCTGTTTTATTTTTTTAATAAAGTATTTTAGTTTTTGTAACCCTTTATTGCAGCGTTAGTAATGGAGGTATCTGACAGACACCTGCTGGAGCTTATCATTGCCGGAGCTTAGCGTCGGCCGCCGTTGTTTTATCTCCTCAAAATTGACCCCCCTTACTATTAACTAATTGCTTAATGCACCGGGGTGTTTGGAAGGAGTAGTTACCCCCAGAAACAGACGTCTAATGTGATAGCTTGTGCCGGGAGCGGCTGCAGCCATTATTTTTAGATTAGGAAGTAATTGGCATCTAAGGACCTTCCCTTCCCGAGAGGACCTCTGACTGGTGGTGGCTTTGTATTAAGGGGTTATCAAAATCTACGGGGACACAAAAACTAATGTAACACATCTAACCAGGGGCTCAAGAAGGCACAAATTCCCTGTTTCAATTCTAAAGACACAGAAATTGTGCCAGTATAGCGGATCCAGACGGCTCGATTCTGCATCAATGGAGAGTGACATACTGCCTAGACATTATTCGACCTCAGGTATTTTTGCTATGGGACCACAAACCACCAATCACTGATATCACTGCAATGGTGCTTTACTAGATCTGTGGAACATTTGTTGCCACCTTCATTGAGCAAAGCATTCCCAGAGGAACACAGCAGGAATAAAGCAACATAGTGGGTCTCATAGTATGTAATGGCACAGTATGACAATGGCATGCCAATAAGGCAGCACCAGTTACCACCATAATTCAAAGCTGACCCATAGTACACATACTAATCAGTAGGTATCTCAGTCCTAGGGTCTAGGTGGCATCAGTCCTTTTTCTTGGGTAGAGGGGGGGAACCATTTTCAACCCTTTTATAAGTGTGAGACTGATGGCGCTGCTCACACGATCTAATTTCTCCATGATGGGTGTGCTTCACTCTTAGAGCGGTGATCTTCTCAGTGGAGGAGGACGATGATATGAAGAGTCTGGTAAATTGGACGAGAAACATCATCCCTGACTGCCAGCTCATCAATCCAACTGCCATCGAAGACTGGAAATCGGTGGTGGAGGACGCCGCCATAGTCATAGTCTACACCACTTCATCCTGTTATGCAAAATTCATAGAGAAGATGGGAGAGTACATGGCTCACTGGAAAGGTTGGTACTAGGACAAAAGGAAGTGAAAGATGTAGATTGATCGATAATTCTGTGTTTCTTTCCTCTCTTTCTGCCGTTCATCTTGTCCAGGATATGAGAAACCAATTGTGGTGATCGGGGACATCCGAACATCAGAGAATGAGGTGAGATCAGAGTGGGATGGTGGACGCTGTCCTCAGTGTGAACTACACTTATTCACAAAGACAGAGCAGCAGTGGATTCGCCAAGACCCCCGGCTGCAGGAGACATCAAAGAAGATACGGGACATCAGGGACATTGTACGTAGAGGTGAGTGAAGGACATCACTGTATGGGGAGAAATGGAGAGGCCCTGTTGTTGGCTTCCATTTCCCTTCGTGATGTGATGCTGACTGCGGTGAGGAGTCCTAGCCGTGAAGCTCGGACCTGGAAATGGTGGCATCTTATATTTCTCACTTTTCTTTCTTCTCATTGACCGTTATTTGACACTGTCCATGGCCCATCTTATACATGGCTGACGTTCCTCTCTCACTTTCTCTAATTTCCAGATTACCAGAAGGAGATAACTTTAAAGGGAAAACAGAAGATCCATGTGAAGCTTGTTTCTATGTCAGACATCCACAAGAACCAGAAAAAAGTATGTTTATTGCACATTATATATCCTGTATATGTTACCTACTGCGCTCAATGCCAAGCAGCGGCTGCAAAAGCAAAAGCAATGCTAAGGTGCAAGAAATCCTGGAAACCGAAACATAATTGAAATGACGTAAGGGGTACACGTGATTCATGTGGACCTTTCTTGCCAATCTCCCATCTACTCCTTAGTTTCTTAGAAAGATTATCTCTTAACCGATAACCTCCCCCTTTTTCACAGAAAACACAAGACACCAAATGAATTAAATGGCCACAGCAGCCTTTTATTAAACATAAATTGCAAACAGTTTAACAATAACCTCCCAGGAGGGATGGTCCTCGGAGCCCAAAATATCTCAACTGCAGATATGTCAATTCCACTTTGGCCTCCAGGATTAGTTTTACCCCCAGCCGCTATGCACCAGCTCGGAGGCAAATAGTAACCAAACCCGGACAAATCCAACCACGTAACAAGCCCCTTAATCATCCCAATCCAAGGGATTAATTGTCCCATCCACTTAAAATCACACAGGGGGAGTCCAGGACCCTTTGAGATCCCCCCCTCCAGTCCGCCATTCCCTAATTCCACCAACTTCGAGGACCTCCCCCCACGCCCCACTGCTGTGACAGATTATACATGACATGCGTACATTTCTGAACCACAGACCACTTTACCAACAAAAAAGGAGGGTGGGAGCTTCTTAGTGTCGCAGGGATCCACGTGGAATGGCTGCCCCTGCAATATGGCTGATCCCCTATGTAGTGCCCCTGTATCCCACCTCTGACCCCTTCTACTCCCATAATCTAACACCCTTACAACACCCTTGCTCTTATATTAACCCCGAACACCTCATAAACCCATAATGCTCCCTATATTCTCACGTTAACCCTGTCATGACAGCCTCCCTTGAAGGCCAGGGGCCCCGTACGGCCTCCCTAGACCTGCAACTGTAGATAGTGCCGTGTGGTATTATGTATGTGTGGAGACTGCTCCATCAGCCAGGGAAGGATTCTTTATAGTAATAGTAGTTACGCTATAATGTAGGTGTAAGTTATATGTATAAGTGTGAAGCTATGGCATAATTGTTGACTGTAACACTAATGCCGGTGCCCCTGCATGGTTCTCCTTTCTCCTCCATGCAGGGATGCCAACATACTCACCAATAAGCTGTGCAGTGAGCTCCCCGTCTTCTGCTTCCTGGTCCTGTGCATGCCACAAGACTTCCCCCCGTTGCACCTAGTGCGATTGCATGCTCCTCTGTTTTCAAAGGGTCAGCATGTGCACTTGGTAAAATGCCCCCAGCTAATTGCTGGGAGGCATTTTGTATAAAGGTCGCCCTCTCCAATAGGCAGGTGCCTAAGCAACATTGTATCGTATCATTAGTGAGATGGTGTGCTACTAGTGAGTTGTTAGATCCCAGTCCCTAAACCCGTGGTACTTGTATGGTCAGGTCCTAAACCTAAACCCCTGGTCCTTGTGCGGCCAGGTCCAGAACCTGAACCTGAACCCGTGGTACTTGTATGGCCAGGTCCTGAATCTGAACTTTTGGCCAGGTCCTGAATCTTAACCCCTAGTCCTTGTGCGGCCAGGTCCTGAACCTGAATCTGAACCAGTGGTACTTGTATGGCCAGGTCCTGAATCTGAACGTTTGGCCAGGTCCTGAATCTTAACCCCTGGTGTTTGTGTGGCCAGGTCCTGAACCTGAACCGCTGTTCCAAGGATGGCCAGGTTCTGAATCTTAACCCCTAGTCTTTGTGCGGCCAGGTCCTGAACCTAAACCCCTCATCCTTGTGAGGCCAGATCCTGAACCTAAACCCCCAGTCCATGTATGGCCAGGTACTGAATTTTAACCCCTGGTCCTTGTGTGGCCAGGTCCTGAACCAAAGTCCTGGTCTGTGTGTGGCCAGTGCCGTATCTGTAACTCTGTGTCAGTATCCATTCTTCCCGAGGATGCAAAACTTGTGTAGTCTGAACAGACCCCTGGGGTCAGTAGCTACAGTATCAGTATCTGCCCAGGACTGGTACCTCGCGACTACCTGCAGCCCAGTCTGACTCAACCATTAGGAGCTCCAGTGAACAGTAGCCGCATAGCTATGCCCCTTTCCGGGTAAGCCCAGATCATGGCACAGTGGGTCCACGAACCACGTGTGCCACCTGTGTGCGTGACATGGATGACTGTGACATAGCCGTATCAGGGCGAGTGTAATGGATGTGAAGTAATACAAGATTCTGCAGCTGGGAGGCATGTAGTAAGTAATGTAATAAGTCATCTAAATTATAAACCCCACAGTGCAGCAAAATAATAAGGGGGAATCAGACACAAATAAATCCATCCCCCAATAAAGCTGCCTAATGTGGGAGTAGAGCAATCGTATCTCTTCGGTTAGGCAGGGATCAAATTAACAGAAATTAAAGGAAGCTGAATTTCATGCTCCCTATTTGGACATTCCGGTTCCACGATTGAAGTTCATGGATCCAGTAGACCTCCCTTCTTCTCAAGGTTAGATGCCACCCTTCCCCTCGGTGCGGCTATGCCACTTTCTCAATCACCTGAGATTTCAGCTGTGAAATGCTGTGGTCCACAGTGGCAGGTGTCCGGGTCCAGTCGAATCTTCCCAGTTACTGAAAGGTTCATCTTTTTGCCCATCCTATAAATTCAGTATCGTTGATTTTGAGATGAATCGCCAGAGATTCTATAAAATGTTCATTTATAAACATATCCGGATCCATCCAGTGAGAGATGAGTCGGGGTAACAAGATCTTCACTGATCTCCCTCTCACTTAGGCCTTGGAAAAGTAACTGTAGACCCTCAGAGGAGCATCGGCCCCAGAACCCATCATATAGGTTGTGTCTCAGGAATTCAGGATATGACACAGAAGATTATATGGTAACACCAATATTTCTTCTATTTACCAACAAGCACTTACTGATTATAGGATGTGTGGGGTCTGGAAGGGTCTGCTTTCCTCAGTGAGGTAAATGTGTCTACAGCTTCTCCATGGTGGGTTCTGTTTGTTCGATCTAACATTTTATTTCTCCATTAGGAAAGCAAGAAACAAACTCAAAGGAAAGGAGATGTCAATGACAACCGAAACCGAGACCTCCCCCATAAGGAGTCATGCTGGCTGGAGACGTTGCTGAGAGATGATGAGAACATGGATTTTAAGTTCTGCCACATCTCAGAGATTAAAAACTTCTCACCCACAGAGAAGGAGACCATCCTCATGTGCATCCTGCAGTTCACCAAGGAAGCCTTCCAGAAGATTATTATCGAGAATAAGAATTCAGATCAACAATATATCAAGAAGCTGAAAGGTAAAGACTGTGCCCCATAACTGCCCCCAGACCTCAGAAAGACGACACCTCCAAAAGATGGGCCCCATCACAGTGATAGCCGCAGACTACAGGCCGTATAAAGGTGTCAGAAGCTCCCCTACGTCACCGGACTTCTGTGTGTCCCACACCATCACTGACCTGTAGGCAGGGTTCTCCCATAAGTCGTAGCCTAGACATAGAGGCCATTATGGTATCAGCCGGGTCCCCCCGTACTTCTCCATGGGGCAGAGGATTGATCATGGCTGTCTGTAGTACTGTACGTTATGGTGTATGGTATGCCAAAAATTAGACCGTAGATTATGACTCGCCCCCAGAGGCCATGGGGAACTCGGTGCCGGGCCCGTTGCTTTCAATGGGAGATGTCACAGAGGCAGTGACCCGGTCCGTGGCCTCAGGCTGTCAATGTAAAAGGGGTAAAGTGATGGGGATAAAGTTATTAAGATGATTCGTGATGCCACCTGTGGTTTCTGCTCAGTTTGACCAGCGCTGCAGGGTTGCTTCTCTGGGACAGATGGTGTGGTGCAGCAATGATGTTGAAGCTCCCCACAGGTGGAGCTGTAGTCCCAGGGCAGTAGTAATAGGTGTTGAGGTGGATGGTGCAGTGTTAGGCACAGAGATGTAGCAGTGCTGAGTGGGTTGGCGCGGGAAGAAGGCAATGAGACAGCTGAGTGCAGTTCCAGTTCTTTTACTCACGTTCTTGGCACAGACAGGTGCTCGCTTCAATGCTGCGGTCTCCAGATCAGGAGGTCAGCCACCTCCCAGGCAGATGGAATCAACCTTTCCAGCTCTCCCTTTCGTGTGCCTGTTCTGAACGTCTCCTCACTAGCGCTCAAACTGAAGTACTTGTAGTTGTGTATTAAACTCAAGTTCCTCCTCTCAGATGTTGCTTAGAACTCTACTCGCATGACAAGCGACTGTAGCCTGCTTCGGGGACCCCATCCGTCATGTCCCAGCTCACGCTTAGGTTGTCACCGTGTCTTCGATTCTTTTGTGGGAATAGAGTGGTCACAGCTCCTAATCCTCCGGTGTCTGCTGCTGGAACATTAGTTTCACAAACAGCCTCGGGGACCGGACCCCGGCCATGCGCTCCAAACTTGAGGAAGGGCTCTGCTCTGACCCTAGTCCTTAGTTCTCTTCTCCTTACGTTCCGCACTAATCTTTCTTGCTTCTGAAGAATCAGGCTTTCTATTGCTCTTTCCTGTGCCAGCAGCTCCAGGTCACTGAAGTCTGCTGCAGCACCTCCCTTCACTCCAACCTTCTCTGGGGATCTTCTCTCACAGACTGACTACTTCCTAACATTCTCCTGCTCTCTTGTGCAGTCTAAGCTCCACCCACCTCCCAGCACTCTTCGTGTTCCAAGCAGGGAGCCATAAAGGTTGCTCTGCTACACTACTAGTGTTTGTTCTGGGTGTGAGTGGTGGAGTCTGGTCAGGTTTAACAATCTTACCTGGGAAGAGGGATACTACACCTCAGGAGGAGGTGCAGTACCTCTGTGGCGACTGATCCCTCAGGGGTGCCACATTCCCCCTCCGTTAACTGCAGCACGTCCGCAGGCTGTAAACAAATGAGAATTAAGATGTTACCAGAACATACAAAATTTTCTTTTTAGATTAACAATGTAAAAATAGCTTCTCTTAAGGAGAGGACTAAAGCTTGAACGTTGCATAACGAGTTTACTGAATACCTATAATTTAACATTTCACCTATTTTAAAGTGCTATTGGCAGTAACTGTAGCCTAGAAGTTCACTGACAGATCAGGTATTACTATCTTTACTTCAACATATTTTCTTTTGCCATTCACATTTCCACATTCTGCTGTTACTCCTACTCTTCTAGAACTATAGGTGACAACCGCTGACTCCTAGTTCATCACCCAGATTCAAATTTTTATTCAAAATTTCACATTTTTATTAAAGATTACTTCTAGACTACTTTCTGCAAAACATCTACTTCTAATACTGCAGCTAAACATTGCCATAAACATTTCTATAAGGCAGAATATAAAGTGCTTTATTTTAAAACAGTAAGGATTCTTGAATAGCAGACACAGTCCCAGCCTGATGTCTTGCAATGTCCCTTTTGCTGGTGGAGGACTCGCCCAAAACCTCCAACGGTGGTCCTGGGTGGGCTGCAGGACTTACTGGTCTTGACTTTCAGACTCAGGATTCGGCCACACCCGCGAGTCTTGATTCTGATCTGAGGTAGTTCTTGTTTGAAGAAAGGTTTGTGTAAAACCAAGAGAGAGCACCTTAAGAGGCGCAAACTATATACAGCAAAGTTTTTGGATCACTCCAAGTTCATGATCACTCAGTCTCTGTATCAGAGCAAATTAATGCCAAACTGAGGCAAGAAAAACAGCAAGAAAAGCAAACAATGAGGGCACAACGGTACCCATACCCTCCTGGGTAACAGTTCAGTTACTGGTAAATGTTCTAGTGATGGTCCCCTCCTGGGGTGGTGGAAGCAAGTTTCTTCTGTTTCCAGGGAAGACTTTCAGGATGTCCGCTACCTGGTGGCATCACATATGGTCCACAGGCCTCCTTTTGGGCTTGTGTAATGGCTGCCTGTGCTGGTGGAGTAACAGTCTGTCGTCGCTTGCATGGTGAAATGCGGGGGATGACAAATCTCTGGTAGGGGAAAGCCGTGATGCATTGGAACACCCCCCAGCAGTTTAGGTTCCTCTGCTGAGATCAGAAGCCGCCGAATGGGACATGTCGGCTCCAACTTTGCTCTTTTCAGCAGGGACTTCTTCCAGTTCTCCATTGCGGTCAGCCTAGCATCTTGGAATTGGTAACACAACTCCTCCATTGGTTCCATGAGGAGAACCGGCCTGTTGCACGCAGTGGTTAATGGAGCTGGTGCTGGATCAGGGTCTGCTGAGGCCTCTGGTGGGACCTGCGCAGCCGTGCCAGGTCCAGGCAGGAACACAGTCTCTGCTTCACATTCAGCTCCCAGGTCCTCAGATAACTCCTCCTGGCAGGCAGTGCCCAGCGGCGGTAGCAGGGTGGAGGTGGTGACAGGCGCTGCCGATGGTATCGCAGCAGCCGCGGGTTCCATAGTTGCTGCCTGGGGGAGAACTGGTGCAGTGGCGGCAGGTACCGGTGGTGTAGGTACCATCTCTGCAGGTCCCTCCTGGGTGCGCTGCCGATCCAAGGTCCACAGAGCCTCCTGCTTCAGCCGCAGACTGCGGTTCAGCATTTGGATTTCCTCTTCCAACTGCTGACGGTCCATCACAGAAGCAGGATTGGAGCCTTCAACTGGAGCGCCGGGGAAGGCAAGCTCCTCTTCCTCGCGCTCTTCAGGCCTCCGTCCTTCCTCCATCATGGTGTCCTGGCGTTCTCGCTTCTCCCTGGGCTCTCTTCCCGCCTCACAGCTCTTCTCCTCCTTCCTGGGGCGGCGCCTCCTTCCTCTTCCTCCATACCAAGCCAGTATATGAACCCCTCTGGGGGTGGGCTATGTTGCTGTTGCATAGAAGTTCAGGCAGGGGAGGCCCAGGACAGTTTTCGCTCTTTTCTTAGGGCCACCCATATTGTCACGCCATTCTTCACCGCGCCGGCGGCCATTTTGAGAGTCCATTTTACAGTCTATCATTTTGGATATTTTGCACATTTTCAACAATTTTAAGTCCAATAAATCTTCAACACACAGGACCCGGTGGTAGCGGGCTTCGCCATCCTGTTCGTGACGCTAAAATTGACTCGTTCCCAGAGGCCGTGGGGTACTTGGTGCCGGGCCCGTTCATTTCAATGGGAGATGTCACAGTGGCGGTGACCCGGCCCGTGGCCTCGGGCGGTCAATGTAAAAGGGGTAGAGTGATGGGGATAAAGTTTTTGTGATGATTTGTGATGCCACCTGTGGTTTCTGCTCAGTTTGACCAGTGCTGCAGGGTTGCTTCTCTGGGACAGATGGTGTGGTGCAGCAAAGATGTTGAAGCTCTCCACAGGTGGAGCTGTAGTCCCAGGGCAGTAGCAATAGGTGTTGAGGTGGATGGTGCAGTGTTAGGCACAGAGATGTAGCAGTGCTGAGTGGGTTGGCATGGGAAGAAGGCAATGAGACAGATGAATGCAGTTCCAGTTCTTTTACTCACGTTTTTAGCACAGACAGGTGCCCGCTTCAATGCCGCGGTCTCCAGATCAGGGGCTCAGCCAACTCCCAGGCAGATGGAATTAACCTTTCCAGCTCTCCCTTTCGTGTGCCTGTTCTGAACGTCTCCTCACTAGCGCTCAAACTGAAGTACTTGTAGTTGTGTGTTAATCTCAAGTTCCTCCTCTCAGATGTTGCTTAGAACTCTACTCGTAGGACAAGTGACTGTAGCCTGCTTCGGCGACTCCATCCGTCATGTCCCGGCTCACACATAGGTTGTCACCGTGTCTTTGAGTCTTTTGTGGGAATAGAGTGGTCACAGCTCCTAATCCTCCGGTGTCTGCTGCTGGAACATTAGTTTCACAAACAGCCTCGGGGACCGGACCCCGGCCATGCGCTTCAAACTTCAGGAAGGGCTCTGCTCTGACCCTAGTCCTTAGTTCTCTTCTCCTTACGTTCCGCACTAATCTTTCTTCCTTCTGAAGAATCAGGCTTTCTATTGCTCTTTCCTGTGCCAGTAGCTCCAGGTCACAGGAGTCTGCTGCAGCACTTCCTTCACTCCATCCCTCTCTTGGGATCTTCTCTCACAGACTGACTACTTACTAACATTCTCTGCTCTCATGTGCAGTCTAAGCTCCACCCACCTCCCAGCACTCTTCGTGTTCCAAGCAGGGAGCCATGAAGGGTGCTCTGCTGCACTTCTGTGTTTGTGCTGGGTGTGAGTGGTGGAGTCTGGTCAGGTGTTCCATCTTACCTGGGGAGTGGGATACTACACCTCAGGAGGAGGTGCAGTACCTCTGTGGCAACTGAACCCTCAGGGGCGCCACATTTATACCAAAGTTTATACTGTAGATTATACCGTAGATTTAAGTATACTAAAGACATGTAACGCCATGCTAATGGAGATCTAGAATGAATGTGACGTATATTGCAATAATAGGGACAAGTGTATACAGTGTGACAGTAACATTATATCATGGCACATAAGACGACTCACAATCATTATATATAATAATCAATAAGTAAATAACAATAAATGTAAATAATATTAATAATGTTGCTACTTTGTATTCGTTACGGACTTTCGTTTTTGGTTTCCCTCCCCGTCTTCTGTATACGGTCACTGTTGATGTTTCTATTACCTGCAGGACAGAAAAATCTGACAGTGGTTGTAGTAGTTGACGATCTGGATGATGAGAGTTCGGAGAAAGTTCTTAAAGCCAACTATGAGAAGTCCAAGTACAAAGATTTGGGGCCGCTGTTCCTGTTCAGGCGGGAGGAGCAGCGGCCGGAGTATCTGGGTTACGTCTCAGCAGAAGCGACGGCCGAGGAGAAATGGTGCAAATTCATGGAATCGATTAAGATGAGAGCGAATGTGCACAAGAGCTGCGACACATCTGATGCCACCAACCCACCCACAGGTAACGGCTGCTGTCCCCCACACCCGGGGGTGCCCTGTCCTCAGTTGTATCTCACAGGCCGGGCTCAGTATCACGACCACTGTCCCCCACTCCAGGGTGTCACCCCCTGTCCTCCGCTGTATCTCACAGACCGGGCTCAGTATCACGACCACTGTCCCCACACCCAGGTGTCACCCCCTGTCCTCCGCTGTATCTCACAGACCGGGCTCAGTATCACGACCACTGTCCCCACACCCAGGTGTCACCCCCTGTCCTCCGCTGTATCTCACAGACCGGGCTCAGTGTCACGGCCGCTGTCCCCCACTCCCGGGTGTCACCCCCTGTCCTCGGCTGTATCTCACAGGCTGGGCTCAGTGTCACAGACGCTGTCCCCACTCCCGGGTGTCACCCCCTGTCCTCGGCTGTATCTCAGAGGCCGGGCTCAGTGTCACGGCCCGCTGTCCCCACTCCCGGGTGTCACCCCCTGTCCTCGGCTGTATCTCACAGGCTGGGCTCAGTGTCACAGACGCTGTCCCCACTCCCGGGTGTCACCCCCTGTCCTCGGCTGTATCTCAGAGGCCGGGCTCAGTGTCACGGCCGCTGTCCCCCACTCCCGGGTGTCACCCCCTGTCCTCGGCTGTATCTCACAGGCTGGGCTCAGTGTCACAGACGCTGTCCCCACTCCCGGGTGTCACCCCCTGTCCTCGGCTGTATCTCAGAGGCCGGGCTCAGTGTCACGGCCCGCTGTCCCCACTCCCGGTGTCACCCCCTGTCCTCGGCTGTATCTCACAGGCCGGGCTCAGTGTCACAGACGCTGTCCCCACTCCCGGGTGTCACCCCCTGTCCTCGGCTGTATCTCACAGGCCGGGCTCAGTGTCACAGACGCTGTCCCCACTCCCGGGTGTCACCCCCTGTCCTCGGCTGTATCTCACAGGCCGGGCTCAGTGTCACGGCCGCTGTCCCCCACTCCCGGTGTCACCCCCTGTCCTCGGCTGTATCTCACAGGCCGGGCTCAGTGTCACGGCCCGCTGTCCCCACTCCCGGTGTCACCCCCTGTCCTCGGCTGTATCTCACAGGCTGGGCTCAGTGTCACAGACGCTGTCCCCACTCCCGGGTGTCACCCCCTGTCCACGGCTGTATCTCACAGGCCGGGCTCAGTGTCACGGCCGCTGTCCCCCACTCCCGGTGTCACCCCCTGTCCTCGGCTGTATCTCACAGGCTGGGTTCAGTGTCACAGACGCTGTCCCCACTCCCGGGTGTCACCCCCTGTCCTCGGCTGTATCTCACAGGCTGGGCTCAGTGTCACGGCCGCTGTCCCCCACTCCCGGGTGTCACCCCCTGTCCTCGGCTGTATCTCACAGGCTGGGCTCAGTGTCACGGCCGCTGTCCCCACTCCCGGGTGTCACCCCCTGACCTCGGCTGTATCTCACAGGCCGGACTCAGTGTCTTTGCTTTATGTATATTAAAACAAATGAGACATATTGCAAATAATTCTGACTAATTCCGTTTTGTGTCTACAGCTCTTATTCTAACCAATGCGTCTCCATGGCGACACAAAAACTAGAGGCCTGATCCTGCCGTCATGTGTTACGTGTTCTGCCTCCTCATCTGTGGGTTATCAGAGATGAGAAGGGAGAAGTAACACACGACTGCAGAATATGAACTGGCACCTGGCGACACAGGAGCTGTGTACACAAAACGGTAGAAGACTTTTACTGAGGACTAATTCATAGCGCCCAATCATCTAAAAATCAGCGGGACTGTCCTAATTGGAGGGTTCGGTCC
Source organism: Dendrobates tinctorius (assembly GCF_039654945.1). Classification (NCBI taxonomy): domain Eukaryota; kingdom Metazoa; phylum Chordata; class Amphibia; order Anura; family Dendrobatidae; genus Dendrobates; species Dendrobates tinctorius. Next base: position 151,943 of record NW_027361968.1, read on the forward strand.
CACGGTCCATTTTGTCCCGACTTCCTCTTACTCATCTTCATCGCTCTGTATCTCCTCCTCAGCGGTGGGGCCGCATCTCTCCTCTGTACACACTTCTATTAATTATATAATGAATCCTTGTGATCTGGTATCCCTGGGGATTGAACCCACGACCTGTATCACTGCAGATTATACTGATACATAGAGCTACATATGTACATAGCAGTGTATTTCTATGTCCCTGTATTCTAAGTGTGAGGAAAAACAGATTTTTTTTTTACTACAAAAATACTTAAAAATAATGAAAACCAATTACAAGAATGATATTTTTACTGCGTTTTTTAAAATGATTATAAAGATCACAAATCAGCAAATAACAGAAATATTTATGTCCCTGTAGTCGTAGCGATGCGCACAACACAAAAAATGGCACAACTGAGTTTTTTTTCTCTCCGTGAAACCCATAAAAATGTAACACTGAGGCCGTGTTCACACGTGCCATAAAGGCTGCACTTTTTCCAGACAAGAACAATCTCTGATTATTGTGTTTACTGCATTCTGGTGATCATCGTCAGTCACGTGTCAGGAACATGGGGTCTGCACACATCGTCGGGGGGGTCACTTACTTAGTTAATGTTAGGCATCGGGTTCCTGTTGCTGCACAGCGGGAATCCCGAGCCTTGCTTCCAGCGGTCTCCCATTCCTCTCCAGCTGCAGAGGAGCTTGCTCAGCAGGCTCGTCGGTCCCGGCGCTCTGCCCAGACCAGCTCCATGGGTTTGCTTACTGCTGCCACCTCTGGCACAGTTACGGCAATGCAGGCTGCTCAGCAGCGAGATTCTCCAGGGACTAAGTCCCCATGTTGGGCCACTGAGCATGCCCGTGGAGTGATCTCCCATTGGAGATCAAAGGTCACGTGCTCAGGTCCTGCTCGTGTTCGGATTGACCCATCTGAGAAGCCAGGAAGGTCCCGGACGCTCACGACTATAAAAGGTTTGCATGGCCACTCGCCCATGCGCTAGGATAGACTGTATTTTCAGACTATGAGGAGTGAGTGATGAATGCACGTATGAATGTCTCTGGTGACTGACTCATTAAGAAACCCCTACCCTTGGCACGCATGTGTTGTGCAGCCTAGCCTGCTAGCGCCCAGGCTTAGGTAGGTCAGAGTTTGAGTCAGGCATTAGTCCTCACCAGTGACTCGGCACGCCTCAGTGCAAGTGCTCCACACTCCATAGCCAGCGTCTATAGCGGCGCTCGTGGCAGCGACACCGCGCGCTCAGTGGGCCTAGAGGGACTCTAACCCCATGTCCTTGGGGTAGAGGTCTGTGGCCGTACACTGTGCGCTCTTTGGCCGGGCTCTGTGAGCTAAACAGGCTCCGGCATCCACGTTCAGCGGCTGTGCGGCTCTGTGAATTAACAGAGTTCTCTCCTATTCACATTGGGTGACGTAACCCACGTGTGACTGTTTTCACGCCGCTCTATTCTTCCGCCATTGTCTAGCAGCAGTGTACCACCTCTGCCCGGTGGACCCCAGGCTGCGAACGCACCTACTACTACTTTATAATTTGGTGCGTTCCGCCAGCCCTAACAGTTACATGGCGCAGTGTGATGTCATTAATAAAATGGTAATGTTTTATCTTTGTGTTCAGCAGATAATAAAAAAGACTCAAGAACTCCAGGGGTGAGAACCGTCTGATATTTTATCTATCTATCTACTTTATCTATCTATGTATCTATCTATCTATCTATCTATCTATCTATCTATAATCTATCTATCTATTTATCTATCCCTCCCCACTGACTGACTGTCTATCTATCTATCTATCTATCTATCTATCTATCTATCTGTCTGTCTGTCTGTCTGTCTGTCTATCTATAATCTATCTATCTATAATCTATCTATCTATTTATCTATCCCTCCCCACTGACTGCATTCACCTCTACCATGGCTTACCCTGGGTCCTCAGCACTGTGCCCCCTCTTCCCCTCTCTGCACTACCCTATCCCTCCCCACTGGCTGCATTCACCTCTACCATGGCTTACCCTGGGTCCGTAGCACTGTGCCCCCTCTTCCCCTCTCTGTAGTACCCTATCCCTCCCCACTGGCTGCAGTCACCTCTACCATGGCTTACCCTGGGTCCTCAGCACTGTGCCTCCTCTTCCCCTCTCTGTAGTACCCTATCCCTCCCCACTGGCTGCATTTACCTCTACCATGGCTTACCCTGGGTCCGCAGCACTGTGCCCCCTCTTCCCCTCTCTGTAGTACCCTGTCCCTCCCCACTGGCTGCATTCACCTCTACCATGGCTTACCCTGGGTCCTCAGCACTGTGCCTCCTCTTCCCCTCTCTGTAGTACCCTATCCCTCCCCACTGGCTGCAGTCACCTCTACCATGGCTTACCCTGGGTCCTCAGCACTGTGCCTCCTCTTCCCCTCTCTGTAGTACCCTATCCCTCCCCACTGGCTGCAGTCACCTCTACCATGGCTTATCCTGGGTCATCAGCACCGTGCCCCCTCTTCCCCTCTCTGTAGTACTCTGTTCATCCCCACTGGCGCTGCATTCACCTCTACCATGGCTTACCCTGGGTCCGCAGCACTGCGCCCCCTCTTCCCCTCTCTGTAGTACTCTGTTCCTCCCCACTGGCGCTGCATTCACCTCTACCATGGCTTACCCTGGGTCCTCAGCACTGTGCCTCCTCTTCCCCTCTCTGTAGTACCCTATCCCTCCCCACTGGCTGCAGTCACCTCTACCATGGCTTACCCTGGGTCCTCAGCACCGTGCCTCCTCTTCCTCTCTCTGTAGTACCCTATCCCTCCCCACTGGCTGCATTCACCTCTACCATGGCTTACCCTGGGTCCTCAGCACTGTGCCCCCTCTTCCCCTCTCTGTAGTACCCTGTCACTCCCCACTGGCTGCATTCACCTCTACCATGGCTTACCCTGGGTCCGCAGCACTGTGCCTCCTCTTCCCCTCTCTGTAGTACCCTATCCCTCCCCACTGGCTGCATTCACCTCTACCATGGCTTACCCTGGGTCCGCAGCACTGTGCCCCCTCTTCCCCTCTCTGTAGTACCCTATCCCTCCCCACTCTCTGCAGTCACCTCTACCATGGCTTACCCTGGGTCCGCAGCACTGTGCCCCCTCTTCCCCTCTCTGCAGTACCCTATCCCTCCCCACTGGCTGCATTCACCTCTACCATGGCTTACCCTGGGTCCTCAGCACTGTGCCTCCTCTTCCCCTCTCTGTAGTACCCTATCCCTCCCCACTGTCTGCAGTCACCTCTACCATGGCTTACCCTGGGTCCTCAGCACTGTGCCTCCTCTTCCCCTCTCTGTAGTACCCTGTCCCTCCCCACTGGCTGCAGTCACCTCTACCATGGCTTACCCTGGGTCCTCAGCACCGTGCCCCCTCTTCCCCTCTCTGTAGTACTCTGTTCCTCCCCACTGGCACTGCATTCACCTCTACCATGGCTTAACCTGGGTTCACAGCACTGTGCCCCCTCTTCCCCTCTCTGTAGTACTCTGTTCCTCCCCACTGGCGCTGCATTCACCTCTACCATGGCTTACCCTGGGTCCGCAGCACTGTGCCTCCTCTTCCCCTCTCTGCAGTACCCTGTCCCTCCCCACTGGCTGCAGTCTCCTCTACCATGGCTTACCCTGGGTCCTCAGCACCGTGCCTCCTCTTCCCCTCTCTGTAGTACCCTATCCCTCCCCACTGGCTGCATTCACCTCTACCATGGCTTACCCTGGGTCCTCAGCACTGTGCCCCCTCTTCCCCTCTCTGTAGTACCCTGTCCCTCCCCACTGGCTGCATTCACCTCTACCATGGCTTACCCTGGGTCCTCAGCACTGTGCCTCCTCTTCCCCTCTCTGTAGTACCCTATCCCTCCCCACTGGCTGCAGTCACCTCTACCATGGCTTACCCTGGGTCCTCAGCACTGTGCCTCCTCTTCCCCTCTCTGTAGTACCCTGTCCCTCCCCACTGGCTGCAGTCACCTCTACCATGGCTTACCCTGGGTCCTCAGCACCGTGCCCCCTCTTCCCCTCTCTATAGTACTCTGTTCCTCTCCACTGGCTGCATTCACCTCTACCATGGATTAACTTGGGTTCACAGCACTGTGCCCCCTCTTCCCCTCTCTGTAGTACTCTGTTCCTCCCCACTGGCGCTGCATTCACCTCTACCATGGCTTACCCTGGGTCCGCAGCACTGTGCCTCCTCTTCCCCTCTCTGCAGTACCCTGTCCCTCCCCACTGGCAGCAGTCTCCTCTACCATGGCTTACCCTGGGTTCTCAGCACTGTGCCCCCTCTTCCCCTCTCCTCATTAGCAGCAGACCTGTTCCCTTTCCTACATCCCCCACATATTTCAGATGGAGCTGATGGTGGAGTATAGGGCCGGTTGTCCAGGCTGCCTCTTCCCCCGCTGTCCCTTTCATCTCCCGCAGGGTGAAGGACCTTTGGTCTTGTGACTGTGATGGCACCTTGGTCCTTCTCATCTTCTAACATTGGAAACTGCTGATAATGGAGGTCTGGACACTGGGCATGTTGATCACATATCACCAGTAGTCACCCATTGTTTTTGTTTCTTTCAGAACCTCGGGATTGTTGGGATTTTCTCTCGATCTTCTATCACTGATTACTCCTGGATAGAGAAGGAGCTCACGTCTCCAGATCTGAGTCCGGTGGTCTCCGGGGTCAGACCCTTTTATATATCAAATAACCAAACTGGGAAGTTTTATGAAGAACTAGGCCTCTGTTCCTTCGGGTTCCTGTATCACACCAAGAACAGGGGCAGGGTGAATGTGACCAACGTGACGGACTCCCTGTACGACGAGGAGCTGGAGGCCATGAGGCTTATTCTCAGTAAGTGGCAGCAATGACTACAGGGGAAGTCATCACAGGCACATCTGGTATATACTGAGTGCTCACAATGTCCCACATCTTATGTCCTCAGAGAGGGAAAATGTCATCGTGGTGATCGATGATCTGAATCACCGCAGCTTAAAGGAAAAACGGCGGATTCTAGAAACTCAGCCGGACATTGATGAAAACGCCTTCGACCTGCTGCTGTTCACCGAGCAAGATAAGAAAGATGGTGTACACATAGTAAGACTGAGGCGGGCGATTTTATCACTGGCTGCTGGGAAGAAGACAGAAGGTATGTGTGTGTATATACTGTGTATGTGTGTATACTGTATATATGTGAGTGTATACTGTGTCTGTGTGTACTGTGTATGTATGTATACTCTCTTTACATAGATACATATATGTGTGTATATACCGTATGAACTGTGTATGTGTGTACTGTGTATGTGTGCGTACTGTGTATGTGTGTACTGTGCATGTGTGTGTGTACTATGTATGTGTGTACTGTGTATGTGTGCGTACTGTGTATGTGCGTACTGTGTATGTGTGTGTACTGTGTATGTGTGTGTACTGTGCATGTGTGTGTACTGTGTATGTGTGTACTGTGCATGTGTGTGTGTACTGTGTATGTGTGTGTGTACTGTGTATGTGTGTGTAAGTGTATGTGTGTGTACTATGTATGTGCGTACTGTGTATGTGTGTGTACTGTGTATGTGTGTTTGTACTGTGTATGTGTGCATACTGTCTGTGTATATATAGATAGATGTGTATGTGTGTACTGTGTATGTGTGTATACTATCTGTGTATATTGTGAGACAGTGACCGGCATTATTGTGAATGGCCGGTATGTGTCACAGAGGCAGAGGTCCTCTGCACTGTAAACCTGGAATGTTTCCCTGGGACCTGTAGTTCCACGAGCCTTGCTTCGTTTATGTGGGCTGTGCTAGCAGGTTAGCCGGAGAATTGGGTGGACCTGGCTAACCACACACCTCCCATCAATGGCTGTGTTTCATGGGATATAATGAGACTGTTGTTTGGTCACATGGTCTCTGTGTTGGAAGGTCTTGGAAGAGAACAGGTTTCCTGGAGAGCACATGGAGGAGTCATGTGCCTGCAGAGTCTGTGACGGCTATCTGTGTTGGGGAAAGCTACCGTCCTTCTGAGGGTCTGGAACTGACGGGTTTGAGCTTGTCGAGCAAGCCATAGTACAGGTCAGTGATCCCAGTAAGGCAGCTTCCCTGGAAGTCAGGACTGACAAGAAGTCAGCGTGTGGAGCAGAGTTCCTGGAAGGTAACCTCGGACAAGGGGGTTGTAGAAAAGGCAGATGGGTGTAATTGCTATTGGAACAGACTGGTGGTCGCAACATGTTTGTTGATGTAATGAAATGGACTGTACTTTATGCGGGTTTATGCTGTGTCTAAATAAACCGCATGGACTGTTTAAGTGGAAAATCGTTCCTGTGTGCCTTAATCACTCTGCCAAGTGAGCGTCCCCCAACACATTCAGTGAGCGCTATCTCACAATATATAGATAGATATGTGTATATGTACTGTGTATGTGTGTGTACTGTGTATGTGTGTACTGTGTATGTGTGTGCTGTGTATGTGTGTGTTTACTCTGTATGTGTATGTACTGTGTATGTGTGTACTGTGCATGTGTGTGTGTACTATGTATGTGTGTGCTGTGTATGTGTGTGTGTACTGTGTATATGTGTGTGTACTGTTTATGTGTTTATGTGTGTGTACTGTGTGTGTGTGTACTGTGTATGTGTGTACTGTGTATGTGTGTGTGTACTGTGCATGTGTGTGTACTGTGTATGTGTTTATACTGTCTGTGTATATACAGTATATATATATATATGTGTATTTACTATGTACCCTGTCTCTGTATATATAGATATACACTACCGTTCAAAAGGTTAGGGTCACTTAGAAATTTCCTTATTTTTTAAAGAAAAGCACAGTTTTTTCCACTGAAGCTAACATGAAATGATTCAGAAATACACTCTATCCATTGTTAATGTGGTAAATGACTATTCTAGCCGCAAACGTCTGGTGTGTAATGCAATATGTTCATAGGTGTACAGAGGCCCATTTCCAACAACCATCACTCCAGTGTTCTTATGGTACTTTGTGTTTGCTAACTGTGTAAGAAGGCTAATGGATGGTTAGAACACCCTTGAAAACCCTTGTACAAGTATGTTAGCACAGCTGAAAACAGTTTGGCTGAATAGAGAAGCTAGAAACCTGACCTTCCTTTGAGCTAGTTGAGAATCTGGAGCATGACATTTGTTGATCCATTAAACTCTCAAAATGGCCAGAAAAAAAGAACTTTCATGTGAAACTCGACATTCTATTCCTGTTCTTAGAAATGAAGGCTATTCCATGCGAGATGTTGCCAAGAAACTGAAGATTTCCTACAATGGTGTGTACTACTCCCTTCAGAGGAGAGCACAAACAGGCTCTAACCAGAGTAGAAAGAGATGTGGGAGGCCCCGCTGCACAACTGAGCAACAAGACAAGTACATTAGAGTCTGTAGTTTGAGAAATTGACGCCTCGCAGGTCCTCAACTGGCAGCTTCATTAAATAGTACACGCAAAACGCCAGTGTCAATGTCTACAGTGAAGAGGCGACTCCTGGATGCTGGACTTCAGGGCAGAGTGGCAAAGAAAAAGCCATATCTGAGACTGGCTAATAAAAGCAAAAGATTCATATGGGCAAAAGAACATAGACATTGGACAAAGGAAGATTGAAGAAAAGTGTTATGGACAGGCATATCCAAGTTTGAGGTGTTTGGATCACACAGAAGAACACTTGTGAGCCGCAGAACAGCTGAAAAGATGCTGGAAGAGTGCCTGACGCCATCTGTCAAGCATGGTGGAGGTAATGTGATGGTCTGGGGTTGCTGTGGTGCTGGTAAAGTGGAAGATTGGTAGAAGGTAAAAGGGATTTTGAATAAGGAAGGCTATCACTCCATTTTGCATCGCCATGTCATACCCTGTGGACAGCGCTTGATTGGAGCCAATTTCACCCTACACCAGGACAATGACCCAAAGCACACCTCCAAATTATACAAGAACTATTTAGGGAAGAAGCCGGCAGCTGGTATTCTATCTGTAATGGAGCGGCCAGCGCAGTCACCAGATCTCAGCCCCATTGAGCTGTTGTGGGAGCAGCTTGACCGTATGGTACGCAAAAAGTGCCCATCAAGCCAAACTGACATGTGGGAGGGGCTTCTGGAAGCATGGGGTGAAATTTCTCCAGATACCCCAGAAAATGAACTGCTAGAATGCCAAAGGTCTGCAATGCTGGAATTGCTGCACAGGAGCATTCTGTGACGAAAGCAAAGTTTGAAGGAGAAAATTAATATTTCAAATAAAAATCTTTTTTTCGAACCTCGCCAATGTCTGGACGAGATTTTACATTCATTTGGCAACTCATGATTAATAAAAGTCTGAGTTTTCATGGAAAATGCAAAATTGTCTGGGTGACCCCAAACTTTGGAACGGTAGTGTATGTATATATATATATATGTGTGTATATACTGTGTATACTGTCTGTGTATATATAAATATATATGTGTATATCAGTATACAGTATATATTTGTGTGTATGGAAGTTAGTATATACCTTATATGAGTATATACAGTATATGGAGCTGCTGCAGCCGGTGAGCGATCAGGTGATTATGGAAGTCCAGTGCATTGATTAGTATGCAGATCATCATGTCACCCCATCACTAGTAATCTGGTAATCTTGTGATCTCATCGTATGATTGGGTGGAGGGATATTCAGTGATGTGACTTCTATTTTGTGTGGCCAACATGATAACTCCAGCCCGGCTCCCATATGTCGGGGTTATTTAGCAGTATCGTAATTATCTTCCGCGCAACATGGCCCTTTAGCTTCTCCTAGACTCCGGGGCCCCGGGACACCTGCCCTCCGGTACCCACCAAGACTATTCCACCAGGGACATTTCACGTATCTACGACCTACAACCAATGTAAGAACAGTTGTCATATGGACGGCGTCCAGGTCATAACTGTGACCCTGCACGGTGTGACAATGATCATCTCTATCATGGACACTGACCACCATACTGTAACAGTGGAGCAGGGGGCACCTGGCCGGGGTTCAGTCCCTACCCCAAAACTTGTCCCCGTTTACTGCAGTATAAACAATGAGGCAGATTCCTGATAGAGGCCACCGTACATCCACGACCCACCACGTCTACATCCCTGCAGACTCTTCCCTACATCTGGGGGTCAGTATCTGTCAGAGGAGGCTCGTCATCGGCGTCACACTCCTGACTCATGTTTTCTGTTCTACAGACACAAGCAATTCACATAAAGATCAGCCTGAAATTAAGGAAAAGAACACCGACGATCAAGACGATCAAAGTAACGATGATGAGACGGCGTCAATGTGTTCCTCTCTGTAACCCAACACAAAGGACGGGTAAAGTGTAGATTCAGCGACTTCATATCCTGATGGACAAGATCTGGATCTGGTTATTAGTTATTCTACAAAGAATAAAAAAGAATCAAAAGAAAATATTCTAACTTTATATATTGATCAATGATTGACATCAGAAATTGGACAAAATGTAAAACAAAGAAAACACAACACAACACACATAACCAACAAAACACACGCTACAGTCAGAAAACCAGCACAGCTTGACACACATTGGCACCTAAATCACCAAAATGTTCGTCATTGCAAGGGACACAAGGAAATCCAATGTAATGAAAGAAAGTGCAACACAATACACACAAAGCAGCAATGCACAACACAGTGCACAACACAATGCACAACACAGTGCACAACACAATACACACAAAGCAGCAATGCACAACACAATGCACAGACACTGGAAGAACCAAAAAAGGATGCTTATGTTTTCGGTACGTTTTTGAATTGAAGAGGGAGAATGAAAAAAGCCAAGGTATATCTGTAAATGTCAGATTTGATTGTTGACCCAGAGAAAAAAAGCTTTTGACTAATGGCTGGGACAGTCCCTGGAGCAATCGTGGCTCTCCTCACAGCACAGAGCTTCTAATGAGGATGGATTGGGGCAAAGTCTTCATCCTTTGGAATCAGTTTTGAGCTGATTTATCCCACAAACAACATAAGAAGGCTTCTGAGGAATTACACGGGATCAATGGTTTCTTCTTGTGGTCTCATCAGTTATTGTAACGTTATATGGTTGCAACTTTTCTGCAGATGGTCGGGTCTATTCATACATCCTGGACTGTCTATGAAGGTGTGAACATGGACACATGAGGGCTGGTGGCATTTCTTTTCCCCTTGTGGTTAAGGTTTTGAGAGGCTCCTCTATTCTCCCTCCATTCTTCTTCTCCCTTCTCTTCTCCTTTGTTAACTGTACATGTTTTTCACTTCACCCTTTTCCTCCTCTTTCCTACCCCTGTTCTCCCCTTTCACTTGTTCTCACTTTTCCATTCCTTTTTCTTCCTCCTTTTTGCTGTTGTTTTATCCATTCTTTTTCTTTAGCTCCTTTTCTTTTTTTAGTTTCCTTGTTCCTGTTTTAATTTCTTGTTCTCTTTTTTCCCCTTAGTTCTCCCTCTTTTCTCTCTCTTCCCATCACTTGTTCTTCCTTACATTTCCCTTCCTTTCCTTTTTCCCTTCCCTCTTTCCAGCCTTTTTCTTTCCCTTCCTTCTCTCATTCTGCCCTTTACCTTATCTGCTCCTCCAGCTTCTGTTTTTCTCCCGTCACTTCCCTTGTGGTTGTGTTTCCTTTTCTCGTAGATCTCCCTACGTTCCTTACTCTTCCCCTCACTTTGTTCGCCCCTTTCTTTCCCCCGTCTTTTCCTTGCTCTTTTCTTTATCTACTTCTCCCCTTTTTTCCATTATTTGTTCCCTACCCTTATCCCTTCCATACTTTTCCTTCCTGTTTTTTTGTCCCTTTTCTTGTTTTCACACCTCCCTTTCTTTAGTTTCTCCTTCTGGTTTCCTTTTTTGCTCCCCGTGTTCTTTCTCACTTTCTTATCTCACCGGAGTGATCATTATTATTAGGGCACTTGGTCTCTTTCGTTAATTTCTCGCTCACAGACGCTCGTACACTCGGTCAGTCCAGGGCACCGGTTGATGTTTTCTTTCATTGAGTAGAAGATATTAATATATTACAAAATAAAAATCACTTGGAAACCAACAATCCTCTTGTAATCATCTTCACACATAAGGAACAATGGTGGATAATGATTCCATGGGGAAAATGAGTGGAAGCTGGAGCTGTAAACGGAACCTGATCATATCCTCCTCTACGTGTGTGCGCCTTGTATTGCTCAGGATTATTGTACTTGTCTATGTATGCCCATTTTTCACATGTAAAGTGCCATGGAATAAATGGCGCTATAATAATGAATAATAATAGTAATATAAAGGTGCATGGGAATGTCTCCTCATTACATTTCACATTCATTGAGTAGATCATATAATTGCCACTTACTTGCACTCTGAGCAGAGTTCTGACATTCACTTACACAGTTACGGGGCCGCCTGGGGTCATAAGTGTTTAGGAATGTGCACAATCCACCCCATGATCTAAGTGCTGGAGGACACAAAAGCTCAGTCGCCTCCACCTAATGAACTGAGTGCTGGTAGACACACACACTCAGTCACCTCCACCTAATGAGAGGACTGCTAGTGGTTACACATGCTCAGTGACCTTCACCTAACTGGCCGAGTGCTAATGGACACACACTCTCACTCACTTCCACCTAATGAGTCAAGTGCTGGTGGGTACATATGCTCAGTTTCTTCCACCTAGTGAGCCGACTGCTAGTGGACACACATGCTTAGTAATCTCCACCTATTGAATTGAGTGGTGGTGGACACACACGCTCAATCACCTCCTCCTAATGAGATGAGTGCGGATTAACACCTGCACTCAGGCACCTCCATCTAATGAGTCAAATTCTGGTGGATACACATGCTCAGTCATCTCCACCTAATGAGGTGAGTGCTGGTGGACATACGCACTCAGTCACTTTCATCTAAAGATCCGAATGCTGGTGAAAAAATACACTCAATCACCACCACCTAATGAGCTGAGTTCTGATGGACACACATGCTCAGTCACCTCCACCCAATAAGCCTAGTGCTGGTGGTCACACATGCTCAGTGAACTTCACCTAGTAAGCAGAGAGTGCTGCAAACACATGCTCACTCACCTCCAACCAATGACCTGTATGCTGGATGAGACACATGCTCAGCTACCTCCACCTAAAGAGCCAAGTGCTGGTGGACTTACATCCACAGTCTTCTCCACCTATGTAGCTGAGTGCTGGTGGTCATACACACTCAATAATCTCCACTTAATTAGTTGACAGCTGGTGGTTAAAAACAGTCACATCCACCTAATGAGCCAAGTGCCAGAGGACACACAGACTCAGTGACCTTTACCTAATGAGCCAAGAACTGTCACAAACACATGCTCAGTCACCTCCACTTAATGAGACAAGTGCTGGAGGACACACACGCTCAGTGACTTTCACCTAATGAGTCGTGAACTGGCAAACACAAGCTCAGTCACCTCCAACTAATAAGCCGAGTAGAGATGAGTGAATCCTCATTTTTCAAGGAGAAGATTGATAACATCAGACACAGTTTTGATCGACAACCCCCAGTCCCCTTCCTCCTAACTGCTCAGCCCTCCTCCTCCAAAACCAACTTCTCCACCATTACAGAAGATCGACTCTCCACTCTACTTTCAAGATCACATCTCACTACCTGTGCACTTGACCCGATCCCATCCCACTTCATCCCAAACCTCACCACAGTCTTCATCTCAACCCTAACCCACCTCTTCAACCTGTCACTAACAACTGGTGTTTTCCCCTCAAGCTTTAAACATGCTTCCATCACACCTATCCTCAAAAAGCCCTCTCTTGACCCATCCTCTGTATCTAGCTATTGCCCTATATCACTTCTCCCCTATGCCTCAAAACTACTGGAACAACACATCTATCTTGAAATGTCCTCCCACCTCTCTTCTTGCTCCCTCCTTGACCGCTTACAATATGGTTTCCGGCCACACCACTCCACTGAAACTGCACTAAGGTCACCAATGACCTACTAGCGGCCAAGGCCAAGCAACACTACTCTGTCCTCCTCCACCTGGACCTGTCCACTGCCTTTGACACAGTGGACCATTCCCTATTACTACAGACTCTCTCATCTCTTGGTATCACAGACTCGGCCCTATCTTGGATTGCGTCATACCTAACAGACTGGACATTCAGCATCTCCCACTCGCACACCACCTCCTCACAGCGCCCCCTATCCGTCGGAGTCCCGCAAGGTTCAGTCCTCGGGCCCCTGCTCTTCTCCATTTTCACCTTCGGCCTCGGACAGCTCATAGAATCTCATGGCTTTCAATATCATCTCTATGCTGATGACACACAGATCTACATCTTTGGACCAGATATCACCTCCCTACTAAACATAATCCCTCAATGTCTGTCCACTATTTCATCCTTCTCCGCTAGATTTCTAAAACTTAATATGGACAAAACAGAATTAATCATCTTTCGCCCATCTCACATGACCCCCCCAATGGGCCTATCCATTAAAGTAAACGGCTGCTCACTCTCTCTAGTCCCACAAGCTCGCTGCCTCGGGGTTATCCTTGACACTGATCTCTCTTTCAAACCACATATCCAAGCCCTTTCCACTTCCTGCCGACTTCAACTCAAAAACATTTCACGGACACGTACATTCCTCCACTAAGATTCTGCAAAAACCCTAGTCCATGCCCTCATCTCCCGCCTTGACTACTGCAACTTCCTGCTCTGTGGCCTCCCCTCTAACACTCTCACACCCCTCCAATCTATCCTAAACTCTGCTGCCCGACTAATCCACCTGTTCTCCCGCTATTCCCCGGCCTCTCTCCTATGTCAATCCCTGCACTGGTTTCCCACTTCCCAAAGACTCCAGTTCAAAACCCTAACCATGACATACAAAGCCATACACAAACTGAGTCCTCCATACATCTGTGACCTCGTCTCCCGGTACTTACCTGCACGAAACCTCCGATCCTCACAAGATCTCCTTCTCTACTCCCCTCTTATGTCCTCTTCCCACAATCGCATACAAGATTTCTCCCATGCATCCCCTCTACTCTGGAACTCTCTACCACAACATATCAGACTCTCTCCTACCATGGAAACCTTCAAAAAGAACCTGAAGATCGACCTCTTCCGACAAGCCTACAACCTGCAGTAACCACCGATCCACCAAACCGCTCCACGACCAGCTCTACCCTCGTCTACTCTATCCTCACTGTAAGAGAAAGTTCTTACTGAGAGCTGGAAGAGCTGGAAAAAGATGTAGACAATCTTCTTATCAAGCTGAGGTTGAAGTCTATTAGAAGATACACGGCAGAACAGGCACAGATAGTCAGGGAAGTTGAAGCATGCTGGCACGAAAACAGGAATTCAGACGGGCAGAGATTCGCTAGGAAGTCTGGTGGTGAAAAGGCGTCGTGATAGATCGTGGTGTGGCACATCGGCATGATGGCGGTGAAATGGCCCCGAGCAACAGTTACAGGGGCTTCTTTTACATAATGAGAACAAAGACAGCTGCATTTTGCCACAGAGGGCGTTTACATGATAATTCTACAGAAACCTGTATTTTAGAACAAGGAATATAATGACATAATACAAAGACATTAATTAAAGTTTCCCCAAACAACACTAAAACCCATAAAAGTCTTTAATATCTATAGCTACTGTCCTTAATCTTATCATTGCTTCCAGGCTTGGTCCATAAATTCATGCAATTGACATTTTAATGAGTTTGTTCTCCACCAACACTATCACGTATACACACATTGACCGTATATTTGTTAACCCTATTCCCCTATTGATACAATTTTCCTATCTAGCAGACATAATCTCATTTTACATCCTCCATTTCAAAGTACATTGTATTAGTTCTTTAGTAAAAGTTGAATATTTACCTAACTTTCACAAGATGGCTGCCTAGCTCATCATGGCCGCTCAGTATATTATGGCTGACCATTCTCTTACACTCACCCATCCCTTTGTAGATTGTGAGCTCTCACGGGCAGGGTCCTCTCTCATCCTGTACCACTCATGACTTGTATTGTGTAAGATTACTGTACTTGTATGTATTATGTATACCCCTCCTCACATGTAAAGCGCCATGGAATAAATGGCGCTATAATAATAAATAATAATAATAATAATCCAAACTGTAAAGTTCGGGGTGCGTACTGGTCACCTAGTGTCTGTGCTGAACGCAGACTTTTTTCCATAAGTCTGCTAAACTTTTCAGGTTTAGTGACAAATAAAGTTGTTGAAACACTGCAGCACAGCCAATCAACAAGCTTTTAGGCTGGGGGCACTTCTGGAGCATTCACAGTCATGTCACTGAAGAACAGCTTGTCATTACCTCTATGTAATTTACAAACACAAAAACAAAACAAAAGATAGAAAATAAAACACAAAAACAGTGTTGGCTACCTCCTTCTCCGCCTCTTCCACCTACTCTGCCATGTCCACCTGCACCTTCTCCTCAACCTTCTCCTGCACTTGGACCTCCGTCTCCTGGTTCTCGATTTTTTTTATTATTCTATGTTATTTAAGTAATTTCCCTAAAAAAACCCTCAAAAAGCACAAAAACAATGTTGGCTACCTCCTCCTCTGCCTCTTCCACCTACACCTCCAAGTCCAATTCCACATAGTCTTCCACTTGGACCTCCATCTCCTTGTTCTAGAATGTTATTTTTTTATTTTGTTAGTTTAAGTCATTTTGGGTCCCCATTGACTCCTATGGGGTACAAGGTCAAGTTCTGGTACCCAAACCAAACTTTGGAATACAATTCTTCCGAATCCAGTGAAATCGAACGTCTACGGGTCCGCTTATCCCTAAAGCCGAGTGCTGGTGGACACAAATGCTCAGACCCCTTCACCTAATACACTAAGTGCTGGTGCAATCACACGCTCAATCACCTCCACCTATTGAGCCAAATGTTGTTGGACACACACGCTCAATCACCGATACCTAATGACTGGAGTGCTGGTGGTCATACATACTCCATGTAATGAGCCGAGTGCATTAATTTAATAACTCTAGGACTACAAACATTTTTAACTTTCCCTATGATAATTTATTGTCTTGATGTTTTCCAGCCTCTGTGGTGCTCACATTAGGAGACATCCAGTGATGTCCATCAGTAAATACGAGTACAACTTTCCGATAAACCGGTTGAGGAGATCAATCTTTCTACTGTAAAATAGAAGAAACCCAAAATAACAAATCGCTTGTTCCATTGGTCACATTAGTCATGTTGTTCCCAATATTCTGCTGATTTTTGTGACTTCATGTTGAACATTTTCCGAGGACTGAAACCTATCGAGTCATTGCTGAGTCCAGGAGCATTTACGTGAAGGAGAGAGACCGAAGCACGTGATCTGATTGCAGGATTCATCGGATCCTTCACGTCTGGTGATCCGTCCTCCGGCCATGGAAGGAGTTCAGCATCTCGGCAGAATTGTCTTCATAGTCACTGTGATCAATGTCGTCTTCATCTGAGAACCATGGGATCGTATTATGCCAGGTGCTCACACCCCTGATGAGACGGTAGATCCTGGAACTAAGCAACAATGGAGACTTAATATCATATTATACTTTATAGTATTTAAAGATCTCTCCGAAATCAATTATTAAAATGTGAAAGACGTTTTGCAATCTTTTTTTCAATGCAAATATCTGATGACTTGAAGTTTCAGGCGTTAATGTGACGCCGCACTAGTGAGAGAACATCTAATTTAGGTGTGGAATTTTCATGGAGATCATGGGCAGATCAAAGCCTGCAATGGGTACATCGGTTTGGCTTCATGAGTGGCAGTGTTGTGTGTATATGTGAACATTAACGGATTTGGTGATGGCGTGTGCTCAGGTCTCAGCGTAGAAGGATGTTTTCATGAGGATTTTATAAACTGTCTTGTGATACAGCAATATCAAATTCACGGTCCTTTCTAGCACCATGCAAGGAGTTAATGAAGGCCATGTTGTGTCCGACCCGATGGAAGGTTCCCAGGACAGCTGAAATCTGTGACATGGACATACCTGCACCTCGGAGAAAAGCCTTTAGTTGATCAATTATCATTCTCCGTAACCTCGGGTCCATCTTATCATCATGTGACACCAGAATTAAGTCTTTGGCACATTTTGCAATGCTATGCTGTTCCTGCAGGATGCCCTTTTTCCGGTAATCACCACTATCCTCCAGGTCATCAATGATCACCAGTACATTCCTCTTCCCTGTACACAGAAGAACTTAAGTCAGTCGCAATTTTCATGCTGTGATGGCCATTTTGCAAAATTGACAAAATGAAGTGCCGCCATATTGGTTGTCAATTTTAAAGTAGATTCTTATAAAGCAATATGAATGTAGAACCACTATGCCTGCCTGTCCAGAATCACTGCAAAAATGGCCATAATTTATGTCGAAATCATCTCTAGTGGTCGTCTTCATACAGATTAATACCTTGGACCGTTCACTATGGCGGGTTTATGGTGTTGGCTTGTTATGTCTTGCACTATATTACTCTCTGTAAGCTGACTGTGACAACCCATGAAATAAATTACTATAAAGTAGAACCTGTCCATCCATATCTCATCTCTTACCAAGTATCATGTGAAGCGTTTCTAGTTCTTGGTCATACAGAGAATCGGTCACATTGGTGACGTTGACTCTTCCTCTGTTCTTGCTGTGATAAACGATCCCAACTGTGCTCTGATTGATGTCATCTATGAAGTCCTGGAACTTCTGACTGTTGTAGATTAAGTAACTATTCACATTTGCAACAAGAGAACTGAGTTCCTTAGATCTGAGTATGTCCACCAGCCAGGAGTAATCCCTGTCAGTTGATCTGGAGAAGATTCCCACACAGTGATGTTTTATTACTGGCCCCTGATAAGAGATAGAACAGATAGATGATGCTCAGGGGTGGAACATTGGGAAACTCAAATGCAGTCACATCACTCCTCAATTCTTAATATCAAGCAATGAACATCATTATCGATTGCATTGTGGATTTTCCCAAATCTCAGCAAAAGTGCCCTAAAACCACTAATGCTAAATATTAAAAGTCACAAGTGTTCACTATTGACCAGGGCTACTGTTTATGACAACATATTTTGATTTCAGGAACTAGAGACTAGGGGTGGGTAAACCCGTACAATAAGGTTCGGTGTCCGTACCGAACACCTAGTGTCCATGCGCGGACCCCGAACACGGACGTCTCCAGGAAGTCTGTGTCACTGTTTGGCTTTGGCATAATCTGTGTGACAGTCTTAGAAACATCATCTCTGATCAGCGGTAAGTTCATTACCGCCAGTCACAGCTCTGCAGTTCCCATACTGTCAAACAGATGACAGCATGTGAGCCAGCAGCTCTGACTGGCGGTAAAAAGATTACCCCTGGTCACAGGCGTCGGCTGATGAGAGTACTACTCTCATCATCGTAGGCCTGCTCTCAGTGATAGCAGTGAGAGCAGGTGAGGCTGATGAGAGTATTCACCAGCCAGTGCCTGTGCAATATAAATAAGCATTCGTTTGAATGGGGTCCACGTTCAAGTTCTGGTACCGTTTTGGTACCCAAAATGAACTTTAAAATATTCGGCGGAACATACATGTGTTCGCCCACCCCCAGTAGAGACCAGATAGTATCTAAAAGTGTTTTTTTCACAAACAAATCCCATGTCCTTATGAACTATTTGTGCAATTCAGAGTCACTATGTCAGCAAGAAAATCCCGATTGATTAGTTGCTTTATCTCGATAGCAAGTAGAACGTCAGAGAACTCTCGTTATAGCTTACAAGAACTCATGCCATCTTACCTGTGAGGAGAGAGGTCCATGTCCTGTACCTGGGGATTAAAGTGATAGGATGATTGCAGTTTTATTTTATTAGCATATGATTCTAAGATTTACATGAATAATTATTACAGACCTTTTGAAATTTGAGTTTAGGTGTATATATATATATATAAAGGAAAAAAAAATGCTCATTTCAGAGTGAATCGATTTGCTGCAAACCTCAATACTGCAAAACCTCCGATTGCCCTGAAAGGATATTTTTAACACTCTGAGGTCTATTAGGACTGTATCCAACTCTTCAAACTCTTTTACCACAATCACAGCCTCAGTAATGTCAGTGTCACAGTGATCTCATCATAGAAATAGTAACCAGGTAGTGACCAACACCTCATATAATAACAGTGCAATGACAGACTTTTCATGTTTTTAAATTATAAAATCAGTCCAAAAAGTATCCTTCTTAGTCAATTGTGACAAGGCTGATCATTCTGGGTAGAACACTGACTATGTCGCTGTCAGAGGTAACATCCTCTCGCTGAGGCTGAGACGAATGATGTGCCATATATTTGATAATGCCCTCTACTTTGTCCCCACAAATGCACTTTCCAAAGGAAAAGGAGGCCAATTATGACCTGCGTTTGGTAGTACTACTGCCCAAGCCACTGGTGTCAGTGGTGATACTACTGATATATCCATTGCTATTGCCACTTTTTCTTTTTACCATATATTTTGGACAACACTATAATTAAAGCGTTTGCCCACTACTTTTCTATTGATGGCTGATCCTTAGGATATCCATCAATATCTGATACGACACCTGGCGCCCCCACTGATCAGCTATTACCGGCAGTGGTCATAAGTTCTCCGATGCTGCTAAGACACAGCAGCTCCATCAATTTTTTAGTGGCTGTGTGGATGGTACTTCCGATACACCTTCTATTCAAATGAAGAGAACCGGCCGCCCCTTGTAACAGCTGATCATTAGGGGGGCCGAGTGTCATGCCCCCACCAATCAGATATTGATGGCCTTTCCTAAGGATGGGGTTAGGGTTGACAATATTTTGCACCCCCATTATTCAATTCTTGACAAAAAATAGGTAACAACAAACAATAGGTTGGTTCACATCCTGTCTTGTTTCTGCTTTTCTTGTTCATTGAGAAGGAAGATGCCAGCTCCTCCATCACATACGCTGACTGATCATATGGCGGTTGGCATCTCTCCTATCTCTCTGCTGCTATCACTTGAATCTCTGCTTTTTTCGCAGAATACTTTGCTCATCTTCTTCACTGCTGCACTTGTACCACACACGCAGTCTGGCCTCTTTATCCAATGTTTTAGAGCTTTCTCTTCATATCTCTATTGTTGAGCTGTCAGCTCTGACATCTGCATCCTATCCCAGAATAACCCTAAAATGACTGCTGCATTCCCTGCCCTGCCTTTTTTACAGGCTGTCTTACTCGCTCCTGATTGGCTGAAATATTCAATGTGATGTGATAGCTGCAAGGCATTATGGGGGACCGGTGCAGTCACCCCTGAGATCTTTTGAGCCTTCGGTGGCTGATACAATCTTCTATACATAGTCGGAGGGCTTTTTCTTTGTGATCTACACAAATCGAATTGTAAGTTCTTCAAATTTCCTGGACCTATGACTTTCCTAAAATTATAAATTCTACTGAATTAAATTTGCATCAATATTTGTATGATCATAAATATAATGAATGAGATCTTTACCAGATGTAGGAAATGTTCTCGGTGCATCATTCGTTCTCTGGTCACAATTGATGAATTCTGCAGAGGAGACATCACACACAATGGAATAAGTAACAACGGGGCGAACATTTCTCTGCAGGACACCAAATGTCTCTTATAACTTATCAGATTATCATCATACCGACAGCACAGCACTCAGCATTACTATCTGAGTGTATCTGTGACCTGGGGTTGTCGTGTGTAAAAAAGGTTCCTGGGACACTTTGGAAAAATGTCGTCAGGACAGGTTGTACCACTCCTAGGATTGTGGTGGCAGGGCGGCATAATGTACTATAGCTGGACCCCTCTAGTCTTTATTTCAGGTGCACTGACAGCTCGGCCTCACATGGATTTGTTGGTGGAACCAGTTTTGCTGCCATTTCTCCAAAGGAGCCGTTTTACAACACAACATCCCCCAACCACATGTTCTTCAAACAACTGTGAGCTACTTGTGCCGCCTAAACCTGCTCCCATAGCTGCAGCATTTCTAGTCTTGTCTCCATGAAGCACATCGGGGACGTCATTGGTCGGTGATTATACAGGAGCTGCCGGCAGTGTCTCCAGACTGGTCTCCATGAAGCACCTTGGGAAGTCATTGGTCGGTGATTACACAGGAATTGCCGGCAGCATCTCTGGACTTGTCTCCATGGAGCACAACGGGGATGTCATTGGTCGGTGATTATACAGGAGCTGCCGGCAGCGTCTCCAGACTGGTCTCCATGAAGCACATTGGGACGTCATTGGTCGGTGATTACACAGGAGTTGCCGGCAGCATCTCTGGACTTGTCTCCATGGAGCACATCGGGGAAGTCATTGGTCAGTGATTACACAGGAGTTGCCGGCAGCATCTCCAGACTGGTCTCCATCGGGCACATCAGGGACGTCATTGGTCGGTGATCACACAGGAGCTGCCGGAAGCATACCTGGACTTGTCTCCTTCTTGGTGATGTATTTTCAATGTTGAGGAGTGTGTAATCAACACAGATAGCTCCAAATGTTTGTGTTGTCAAACTGAGCCCCCCCATCTCATGACCACATTGGTAATGTACATGAGTACACCTATCCTCCAATACCAATACTGAGGCCGACAAGAACTATGAGCCTCCATCACCTGAACCTCGCCGCTGCATCCTCAGTTCCATCTTTACTTTTTCCATCCGCCTCTTCTCCATCTTGTCTCGGTAGGATACAAGTAGTAAGTTACCGGCCCGTTCTGCAGCCCGGGGATGTGTGGCCAGGATGTGGGACTTCTCTCGATCACTGTTGTCCTCCACGTCATCAATGATAATGGCCACATTCTGCTTCCCTGTAGACAGCAAAGGTCACAGATCATGAAGGAGGCAGAAATTAATGTCCTCTGGCGTAGTTTTTATTTTTTGTTTCATATATCAATATTTCACATCAAAAAAGCAACTTTGTAATATATTTTATCAGAGAAATTTGCTTCTTTCTCTGCCAAAATTGATCAGTCATTATCTAAACTCTCAATTTTGAGTTGAAATCCGTATTCAGTGATGACTTTCCCATTTCTGAGATAGGAAATGGCAGTTGGTATGGATACCATTTTATGTTGACAGTAGAAGGGAGGAGCTAGAGGCGGGGCTAGAGATGAGCTCCTCCCCCTCCCATCTAGATAGAATCTTATCAGTGTATTCTTCCAACGATGTCACTATCAGTTTCCGTAGAGTGACATATGGCTGTCATGGTGGTTATGCCGGTACAGGAGTTGAGTCCATACAATTCCTGCCGGTAGCTCTGCCTAAGTGACTGCTGAGCTCCTGCTGTAACAGCCAGCGCCAGTGTCCACACTACACCTGGTTGTTTAATCCTCTAAAGGCCTCAATCAAAATCGATGGCAGCATTTAGAAGATTGTGAGAAGGAGGGAGCTCACTCTCATCGGCCCCCTTGCAATGCAGTGATGGCAGCTTCGGTGGCCTGTTAGACCATGCCATATGCCAGGTCTAAAAGGTGCTCCATTGCTCTGCCACAATGACGGATCTAATACATTAAACCGGTGATCAGAGAAATAAAAGTTGAAGTTCCGTAAAGGGACTAATTATAAAGTAAAAAAAAAAAAGAGTAAAAATGTGTTTGTAAAATTTAAAAAATACACAAAAGAAAATTAAATAAATTGTGAAAAAAATATACCAATAAATACAAATATTTGTAAAAACATAAAATAAACAAAATCCTGCGCATATTTGGTATTACCGCATTCAGAATGACCTGATCTATAAAACGGTCAGATGGTGAGCGCATAAAAAAAATCCTAATTTGCTGATTTTTATACCTTCTGCATCCGAAAAATCGGATTAGAAAGTGCTGAAAAAAGGTTATGAGCCCAAAAATGGTACCAATAAAATCAACTTATCCTTCAAAAAGCAAAACCTCACATGACTGTCAATAGAAGAATATCCAGGAAAAAACTGTAAATCTGGGATCGCTATAATTGTAATCACTTATATCACACGACAAACGGCATGCAAAAATTAAAATAAAGGCAATTCTTGAACTGCTGATTCTTTTTTCATTCTGTCTTCCAAAGATCACAGTAAAAGGCTCTGTACACATTTATCCTGTGATCTACACTCAGCGCATACATCAGGGTTTCCATGTAAATGTTAATGCTTGAGACTACCCCATTGTGGGAGGGGCTTAGTGTTAGGGCAAGTGACTGCTTCCTGGAGATAGTGAGATAGAGTTGGAGATAGAGGGGATAAGTGAGCTATAGCAAGAGGAGACTAAGGCCCCGTTACACGCAACGATACTGTGAACGATATCGTTGCGTGTGACACGTAGAAATGATCAACGATCAGTTGGCTGATCGTTAATCATTGCCTAATGGTCTGGGCCATAAATCTATCGTTGGTCTCCCGCTGGGCAGCACACATCGCTGCGTGTGACAGTGAGAGACCAACGATCAGCGAGCTCCCAGCGCCATACAGCAGACTCTGAGAGCTGGTATCCAGGGTAAACAGAGGGTAACTAAACGCCACGCGGCTCTTAGTTACCCACTGTTTACCCTGGATTCCAGCATGCTCGCTGGTCCTGATCGCTGGTGAGCTGTCACATAGGCAGACTCACCAGCGATCAGGACCAGCGAGCACGCTGGTATCCAGGGTAAAGAGCTAACTATGTCCCAGCGATCCCATCCATGTTGGATCGTTTGTGGGATCGCTGGGACATTGAAGCATGGAACGGGGCCTTAAGATAAGGGATAGCAAGATCCTGGATTTATTGATAAGACAGAGTGGCCTTCAAGAACTGGGACCTTTGATAGGATGACGAGTCATGAAGAACCCTGAGCTTGTAAACTCCGAAGGTAATGGACCTAAACAGGACTGAGATTGTGGGACTAGTGGAGGTCCAGAGAAGTAGATCCAGGACACCAGTAGTGGAATAAATGGGACATGGAACTACTGAGCGAGCAGAGAGACTTGTATCTGGGTTGTGACGAGGTAGGGTGATACAATGGGCTTCATTGGCCCTGGAGTAAACTACAGAGGAAGGATGTGAATGAAAATGCTTCTTACTGTAAAGGAAACGTCCATAAGACTTTGTTCCTGCGACCCCTTGTACGTAACCCTCACTAAGTTACCGTTCAGTAAAGACTGTGCTTTAGAACAGGAGTCTCCTTTATTGAACTGCGGAATCCTTGGTCCTGGCCAGCTGCCACCATTGGCTACAGGCGGGCTGCACAGGTGCAAGGTCCTCATGGCACTAACTCACAAACCAAGCCAGGACCCACACTTTCATATAGCGTGCCGGGACGGCGTAAAAAGAAGAGACGAGTGCCTTGTCTGAAGCAACCACCCTGCGACACGCTGCACATTTACTCCTGCTACCTTTCCAAAAATGAAAAATTTTGGCTAAAGCAACAGTTCCTTGAAAAAAAATGTAATATTTCATTTTTATGGTCCAATAATACAAAATTCTGCAAATTACCTGTTATTTTACAATGCTTACAGGGTATAGATAAATAAATTCCTAGAGAGGTGAAGTTTACAAAATGGAGTTATTTCTTGGCAGCTTCTCCTGTTCTGACACCTTAGGGGATTTCAAATGCAACTTGGTTTAGTCGTAGAAATAGTGACATAAAACTAAGTTAATGCATTTAATTAATAACACGGACAATTTACACCTTTCGATTGAAATGAGAGACTGTAGAGGAATGCATTTTTTATCTGTCAATGATGAGAATGGTACTTACAGTTCAATCTGGATTTTTACATACAGCTATGTCGAGAAGGTCAAAGCATAATGAGACAGTACGTTGCAAATTATATAGAGACTCTCTTCATTCCAATATCTCTTACAGATCAGGAATTCAAGATGTATGTTATGGAGAAGCTCCAAATGGCTATGACAGTTCTTGGTGCCGGAACCCTATCCCTAACCCTAACCCTGCCTTGTTGTAAACTTCCACATTTGGGGTGCTAACTAGAATTGATCGAATTTGTTCGGGTTCCCTCTTATTCCTCAAGTAGGTATGGCGAGGCAGGGTAACTTTTCAGAAATTTCTGAACAACTAGGTTCAGCACGTGAGCCATGCATGGCATGTGTACCAGCGTGCCGACCTTTAAAGCCGCCACCAGGTTACACCCGTTATCACAGACCACCAGACCAGGATGGAGGTGCAGCAGGGAGAGCCACTGATCGGTCTGTTGTTTTAAAGCTTGCCACAGCTCGGATGATGTTTGGTCTACTGCTTTGCGTAGGGCACTAACCACTTGTTCCAGTGGACTAATGTGGACAGCAGAAGCCAGGCTCTGACCCCAAAAACAGCGGGGAAAATAGACCGGTGCATTAAAAAAAGGCAGCACAAAATGCTAGAACTCACTGTGCTGGGAAAATATTGCTTTGCCTCTAAGGCTGGGGTCACACTGCGTTAATGCAGTCCGTTCAGTGCATAGCGTTATGCTATACCGCTAGCGCAGATGCTGCAGCCCGCGTCCGAGAGTCCATCACAGAATGACGGCACATCGCTAGCACATGCCAATTATGACATGCTGTAGTGAAACCTCCACCAGGGGGAGCTGGTGAGGGAGGAGAGGTTACACACTAAGAGCAGCAACAATGAGCAACAGCACAGGTGCCACAGGTAACGAGAGAGAATAGTCAGACAACCGAGTCAGAAACTAGCAGGAGCAGACGTACCAGAAGGAGCAGCAATACACGTAGTCAAAATACCAAGCCGAGAGTCAGAAAGCCAGAACATGAGAACGGGGTCCAAAACGTGAGACGAAATACGTGGTCGGGGTACAAGCCGGGGAGTCAGATGCCAGAGAGGGAACGTAACAGCAGAGACGAATACCAAGAGACGGGGTCAGAGATCAGTCCGGGTCATACACGTGAATATCAGTCAAAGGCAGGGTGGATAAAAATCAATGTTTTTTTAAAAAAAATCAAAAAAATCGGATTTTTTTGATTTAAATCGGATTTTTTTGATTTAAATCAGATTTTTTTTAAATAAACTGCTTTTTGAGGAAAATATTTTACCATCCAAAGGTTCTTCCATCATGAGATAAAGCTGAGTTGTTTAACTCAGTAGAATAAAGGCTGTATATGTGTAACATTCACAATGCCATGCTCTTCCAGAGGTTTCTGTAGGATTAGTGGGCAGTTTCTCTCCTATATTATCACAGACGCTCGCTTTACTTACGCAGTTCTCAAAACTGAATTTGACTCCGCAGAGGTCCCAGCCTCTTCTTCACGGCAAAAATGTTACAACATGAACAGAGTTGAGAAAAAGACCTTAATCCTATTGTTCTACAAACCTATAAATACAGAATCAACCCCTTCAGTGCCAAGTCCAAGAAGTTAGACAATATGTTTCTGATTGTTTGGAGTGGAATAGATCTGCACAACACAAGAAGAATGTGAATCTAAGTGTGAGGAGGAGGAAGGTCAAGCAGACAAGAAAATGAAAGTGAAACTTTGAGCACAATACTGCAGCATAGCCACAGACAGACAAGTCTGGATCTGTTTGTGTGTACGATCTGAGGTTTATTACATTCTTTCCTTATAATGGCAGCAGGCCGTAAAAGAGACCCAGTTTGGGAATATTTTAATGAAGCTCCTTCGCCTATCGGTAAGGCAGGCATGCGTGCAAAATGCAAACGATGCAACAAAGAGATGCAAGGCCTGGTGGCGCGAATGAGGCAACATCATGAAAAGTGCGGTGATGAAGATGACCAAAGAAACACTTCTGAACAGGCAGGATCTTCAGGTTGGTAAACATTTTTATTGAATCCTATTTCTAAAGACTGAACTGTCATGTGTGAGAAAAATTATATTTATTATTATTACTGCATGTTACTGTCATTTGGTACAGTTATGAAGAAAAACAAATATTCCTTTTGGGGCAGGGGCAGTGATGTGTTGTGTACAATAAGCAGAAATTGTATAAACAATAAAATAACAGCATTGACTTTTTTTGTTTAGGGGAATTCATGGATTCTGGAAACTATCCACCTCCAAGATCACCATCATCCTGTTCTACAGTTTCAGAGTTATCCATCCAGGATAGTGCTTCATTAGCAGCAGCAGCATCATCATCAGACACCCACAGCCACATATCACCATCACCCAAAAGGAAGAAAAAACCTTTGCCTCCTGGAACCACCATAGATAGGTTTGTGATAAGAACTAGAAGATTAGAAAAAGAGTTGATTGATGAAAAAATTGCCCAGTTTATTTATGCAACGAACTCTTCTTTCCGTCTGACTGAGAACCCACATTTCATTAATATGGTTCAGTCACTGAGACCAGGATACAGTCCACCCAGCAGAGCTGATGTTGCAGGGAAACTGCTGGATCAAGTGTATGACAGAGAAATGGAGCAATGTGCAACAGCTCTGGAGGGTAAAATTGTTAACCTAAGTATTGGTGGGTGGAGTAATGTCCACAATGATCCTATTGTATGTGATTGTATAACAACAGAAGAAGGTAAAGTCTTCCTTGCACAAACAACTGATACGTCAGGAAATGCACACACAGCAGAATACTTACAAGAAGTGGCAGTAAAAGCTATAACGACATGTGAACAAAAATTCAAATGTCTAGTACGCAGTTTGGTCACTGACAATGCTGCAAACGTATCCAAGATGAGAAGAGATTTAGAAGAGCAGGGAGGGAATGCAAAGCTGCTAATAACATATGGTTGCAGTGCTCATTTGCTGCACCTCTTAGCCAAAGACTTAAGTGTTCCAGAAATAAAGGCTAATGTTGTTGAAATTGCTAAATACTTCCGTAATAATCATTTTGCTGCCGCAGCTCTGAAAAGGATGGGTGGAACCAAGCTAACGCTCCCACAAGATGTTAGATGGAACTCTGTGGTGGACTGTTTTGAGCAGTATATCAAAAACTGGCCTATTCTGATGACACTTTGTGAAGAAAATCGAGATAAAATAGATGGCACTGTCACGGCCAAAATCCTCAACATTGGGCTTAAGAGAAATGTTGAACATATGCTGAGCTTCCTGAAACCCATCTCTCAAGCTTTAAACAAAATACAGAAAAATAGCTGTTTTATTGCGGATGCTGTTGAAATTTGGAAGGAACTGAGTGAACACTTAAAAACAGAACTACACATGGACAGAATTAAATTACAAGCAGTAAACAAACGAATGGGACAAGCACTGACTCCAGCTCATTTTTTGGCAAATATTGTCAATATCCAATATCAGGGTCAAAACCTAAGTGCTGAGGAAGAGGAGTTAGCTATGACATGGGTATCCAGCAATCATCCATCTTTAATGCCAACTATAATAAACTTCAGAGCTAAGGGGGAACCATTCAAGAAATATATGTTTGCTGAAGATATTTTAAGGAAGGTCACACCAGTAAACTGGTGGAAGTCACTTAAGCGCTTGGATTTAGAGACTGTTCAAGTAATGATTTCACTTTTAACAGCAGTAGCTTCTTCTGCAGGCGTTGAAAGAATATTCTCTTCCTTTGGACTCATTCATTCTAAATTGAGAAATCGGTTGGGACCCAATAAAGCAGGAAAGCTTGTTTTTCTTTTCCAGATTATGAATAGGAACAAAGAAGAAGATGATGATGAAGATGACGACAAGTGAGCTACAGAGGACAGCAGGGACAGTAGTATTTAAGTTTTTCATGTGTCGGCTGGGCTGACAGTCTAAGTTTCTTAAAATATATATATATTTTGTTTAGCCAAATTAGTTAACAAACATGGATGTTTGTTTAAGCAAATAACTTATGCTGTAATGTTGTTATTGTTTCAGTTGAATAAATCTATTTAAATTGTTATTAAGGTCAGGATTATTTTTCTCCTTCCTAAGTACAACAGAACAGTGGTGTCCAAATATGAATGATTAACCCATTAAACTGGGGAGAAAAAAGCAATATAAAAAGTGATTCTAAAAATCTTCATCTACTTGCATGTTAAAGTAGAAAGAACTAGTTTAGGTAGAAACTTTGATTTAAATCACTGATTTAAATCAAGCCTTACTGACTAGTGATTTAAATCGTGATTTAAATCAGTTAGATTTAAATCAAATCCACCCTGGTCAAAGGCAGGAGGATCACCAGGGTACAAGGGTCAGCGGCTCTAAACTGCAAGCTTGAGCTATCACTAACACTGGTCAGCAGGCTGTGAGGGATTGAAATAGCCCAGCTAGCTCCAGAACGAGGCTGATGAGATTAACTCCCGCATGACCAGTCCGGAGTGAAGACAGCAGAAAATAAACTCCGGACTGGACCATGACACATGCGTTAGCGATGCGCCCAATAATGGGAGTGAATGGCAAATACTGGCAATGCAACGAGTAACCAAAATACCGAACTGTCCGTGCGAATAGTAATGAACACACTCGCTCATCACTAGTGCTGACCATTCTTCATGGACTGCTACATAATAAAAAAAGAGAAACTGATGAAACTCGGAACAAACTCTGATAACAAAACCGGATGAATCGCTGTCTGCCCGAACGTATAGGATCAGTGTTCTCTCTGATCTCAGCAATCCAACCCCTCATATGCCGCTGTGAATGTGCGGTAAAAAAATAGTTTCAGCAATTAAAAAAATGTAAAATATTAATGTTTTATTACATTTTTTTAAATATTTACATGTATAAAATATGAAAAATTATTTTAAAAGTTTTGTTATTTTTCAGCTCTAAACACTAGGGGATCAGCTGCTGCTAATTGCCATGAAACAAGACAAATAAGCAGAGATCATTAAACCACCAAAAATCAGTAGTGTAGTGGGAAAATCGGTAATATAAAATGTAGCTTTTAATAATACTAACATGTAAAATATTCTAACCAAAATTGGACTAAAGTGCAAACAGTGCAACACCGCACCAACCAGAACTACCACATATACATATAGTACGTCACCAGTACTGACCAACATACAGGACCATGGGTCCCGGCAGTAGCAGACTAGCGACAAAATACGACCTGATTAGAATCAGTCATCCAAAGCGTGCCTCTGTTATGAACACTAGTATACACAGACATGTGGCCTGCCCTAATGGTCCCACAATAATCCCAGTATATATTAGGCATCACATAAAAAAGGAACCCTCTCATCCAATCAGCAGTATGGGGTTAACGGGGTAGGCGCATGTGGTGATGGTTGGGGATGTAGATAATTCGCAAGGGTGCGCGTTTCCTTTCTGTAGAATTCTTCATCGGAGTCAAAACAACGAAACAGCCGCAGTAACCTGCTGGTATTTGGCACCATTTTTCTCCTTTCTACAGGCGGGTGCCCACTGTTTTTCTAAAGATTTCCTTTAGAGAGTAACTAAACTTTTAACAACTGTTTTATATTTTTAAACTTGTTCATCTTGTATTTTACCGAGCGTATCATAAAGGGTCTGCAGCTCCAGGTCATACTTTATAGTGGTCACCGTGTTCCTCTCCGTCTTCTGGCTTTGGTAGAGGATCCCGAATGTGCATTTCCTGACTTCTTGTTTGAACTCCCTGACTTTGTCTTTAGACATATGGAAGTTTTGGACATGACTAATATGAGGGCGGAAATCCTCAGATCTGAGGATCTGCACCAGCCAGGAGTAATCACTGTCACTGGATCGGGAGAAGATTCCTACTCGGTGTCTTTTTATCACCTGATAACAGGAGAAACACATGAGGTTCAATATGATGAGATCTCGGGGGCAGTAACATGTACTGAGAGTGGAATCAGAACTGGGAACAATATCCTGGAGGAGATGAGGAAGAGGAGTAGGAAGAGAGAAGGAGGAGTAGGAGAGGATGAGGAGGAGGTGTAGGAAGAAAGGAGGTGGAGGAGTAGCAGAGGATGAGAAGGAAGGGTAGCTGAAGATGAGGAGAAGGAGTAGTTGGAGATGAGGACGAGGAGTAGCTGGAAGGTGATGAGGACGAGGAGTAGCTGGAGAAGAGGAGGAGTAGCTGGAGATGAGGAGAAGGAGTAGTTGGAGATGAGGACGAGGAGTAGCTGGAGATGAGGATGAGCAGGAGTTGGAGATTAGGAGGAGGAGTAGCAGGGGAGGAGAAGGAGTACCTGGAAATGTGGATGAGGAGTAGTTGAAGATTATGAGGAGGTGTAGCAGAGGATAAGGAGGAGTAGAAGATGACGAGCAGTAGCAGAAGATGAGGATGAGAAGAGCAGCAGGAGATAAGGAGGAGTAGTAGCAAGAGATGATGAGGAGGACTTGCTGGAGATGAGAAGGAGGAGTAACAGAAGATGAGGTGGAGGGGAAGCTGTAGATGAGGAGGAATAGCAGTGGATAGGAGGAGTAACGGGATAAGGAGGAGTAGCAGGAGATGAAGAGGAGGTGTAGCAGTAGATGAGGAGGAGAAGTAGATGAGGAGGATGAGGAGCAGGGGAGGAAGAGGAGGAGTAGCAGATGATGAGGAGGAATAAAGTTGACCTTTATTATTACTGTTTGGCATTAAAGTGTTAACTCATTAATGGAGATTCTCTTAACATTCTCCCACAGTATACAGGATAAATGATAGATTTGTGGGGTCTTACCACTGTGACCCTTATTGATTGATAGAGAACCCAGACCCCGATCTCTTACCTGGGAGAAATGTTCACCAGCGTCACCTGTGGAGGAGACAGAGAAGATGAGACGGCGCCTTCACTATCAGACCAAACTTTCTGCCATTTTATTTAAAAGAGGAAACAGAAATTAGACCCAGCTGTGACCTTAAGGCTGTGTGCCCACGTAAGCGTTTTTTTTGCATTTTTTAAGCGTTTTTCCATGCAAAAATGCTTAAAAAACGCGTACATTAAGCATTCCATTCTTATAATGCATTCTGCAATTTCTGTGCACATGATGCGTTTTTTTCAACAGACAAACGCATCGCGGAAAAAAACGCAGCATGTTCATTAATTTTGCGGAAAAAAACACATTTACAACTATATTCAATGAGAATGTGGATGCTCCGGGAAAAAAACGTAAAAAAAACGGGCAAAAAAATGCGCAAAAAACTAGCAAAAGAACGCAAAAAAAATGTGGTTTTCCTGGGAAGGAGTCCGGTTTTTCTCAGGAAATTTCTGCATACGTGGGCACATAGCCTTAGTGTCAGGATTTAGCATTTTCCGCTTCTGCTGCAGAGCGCCGTCTATTGTGACCGATTCTGTGGTTACTAAAACATCAGTCCAGAAAATAAATGATTCACAAACTGAAGACTGGAGGCTTCATAGATAATGAATATTACTGTAGAGGGAAAAGGAAAGAAAGGGAAAAAGGAAAGAAGGGATGAAATGGAGGAAAGAAAGAAAGAAGGAAAAGGAATGATGGAAGAATGGAAGGAAGGTATAAATGAAAGGAGAAAAAGGGAGGTAGAGATGGAGGAAAGAAGGAAAACTGAATAAAAGACGCAAGAAAAAATAAGGAAAGAAAGGTTGAAGATAAGAATGGAAGTAGAAAATATCTACGATATGATGGGGAAAAAGAGGAAAACACTGGTGAAAGGAAAAAGGAAGAAAAGTGAGATGATCACATAGTTATGATATTTCACCTGCGTTGTCACGGTATCCGGTGTTTTGCGGCTCCTGGTGATGGTGATCGCTGCTGATGAGTTCCCTGGTTGATCTCCTTCCCATAGGACGTCTCCCTGAAATGACCCCACATATAATGAAGATGGCGGCACTGTGCCCTATTACATCAGTTATACTGTCAGGAATAACACCATCAATGGTGACTGGTTTATGTGGAATTGTTGATGTTGATTTTTTTTTTACTTAAAGTGGATCTGCCACCAGATTATACCATATAAATTGTATGCAACATTACAAAGATCTCTTAGGCCAGATGAGGCTGGGATATTTGCTTTGAAAATAGAACATTTTACTTGGCTACTGACATATTGTTGGATTACCTGCAAGGACTGTTTCCCACATGATCAAGGGCTTTACATTGTTTTTTCACTTACGGTATATGACAACGTTTCTCACAATCTGGAAGAATATGGGCTCATAGCAGTTGAATATTTATTAATACCCATTAATGTGTCCAGGTAGCTGGAGCCTCAATGGGCTGAAAACTCTCTGAATGCCTTGTTATTATATTTATGTCATGGTGGGAAAGTCAGTGCTTATTACGGGCAGATGTGTCGCTCAGTGGAGCGTTCTTCTGCTTTGGTCGTTACATTGATGACGTCCGTATAATATACGGGGCCCCGATGTGACGACCAAACAAGTCAATACATCAATAATACTCTTCACCTAAAATTCACAGTGGACATAAGGAAGCAAATCTACTCAGCCTGAAAATGCCAAGTGATATCTACATTCTCACTACACAAGATGATTCCTGGTCATCCAGGACATGTGATAAAGCTGATCCAACAGGAAAATTTACAGGAGAAAAAGCAATAATGTGAGAACATTGATGGAGCGGAGTTACTCTGAATGGGGCAAAGAAAGTGGACTAAGAAGAGAGAGAGTGGTAGAAGAAAGGTGAGTCCAAATATGTTTTATGCCACGGCAAATAATGACATACAAATCAATCAGATTAATAATATAATATCATTTTTTGTAAAAAATAAATAAATCCAAAGACATACTGATAGGGAATTTAGATTGTGAGCCCCATCGGGGACAGTGATGATAATGTGTGCAAACTGTAAAGCGCTGCAGAATATGTTAGCGCTACATAAAAATAAAGATTATTATTATTATTATGTAACAAGATAGAATTATAGAAGAGACGCTACAAAGAGATATAAAACGGTTCCTGGAATGACACTGACCAATGAACAGGAGCCCGAGAACAGCACTGACCAGGAAGAAGCAACAACGAAACGCGCGTCAGAGTCTTCCCTCCTGAGCACCCTCATCCATACAGGTATTGACAGCACTCTTTACAAATCCCGCTGTTGTAACTCTATGGTCCCTCTGCACCTTTAAGCATTTGCACTTTATTATAGTGGGTATTGATTGTGTTGGACGTTATTTTTTACCCTATCACATGCAATATATTAATTTTACACTCACTGTTTCATCTTATGCATGGGTTGATACTTAATACTTAATATTTATTCACACTTTCCAAGTGCTTTGCTAGCATAATTTTATAATTTTATGTCTATTTTTATATTTTTGTATTACAACTGTGTTGACAGTCATTTTTCCACTTGGTTGATATTATTATTTTATTCACAGTGTTTGTACAGTATATATATATATATATATATATACATTTTTGACATAATTTATGTACTTACCTGCTTTATTTGAATTTTAATTATATGGTTGCTCGGCGGTCACTCTGTTTCATGTTCTATGTCCCTTTCTATTATTTTTTCATGAAATTTATTTTTATTTTATTTACATCAATAAAATATTTATATTTTATTTTGGGTTGCGCACTTCCTTTCTTTTGGGCATATTATGTATCTTTGGAAGTTTCCCTCTTTACTCTCTTATATGGTCTTTATTTTGTTTTTTGAAGGATTTATACTAGTTTGCTTTATGTCTGTTCCCAACATGTCGGGGAAGGGTGTAAGGCTTCAACGTCTAATTCTGTGCTGGGTGAGACTCAGGAGGTTTATACTGTCTGTTTTGAATTAAAGGGGTTGTTCACTTACAGTTATGTCCAGAAATATTTGGACGGTGACACAAGGTTTGGAATCTTAGCAAGTAAAAAAGGGGTTAATCAGAAGTGAAGGTTTCCTTACAGTCCAGATCGATGCGCCGGATTTACTTACAGGATATACTGAAGAACGACTTCTTCTCAGAGCCACGGACCTGACGAGTTTCCTTCCTGTTGATCGGCAGAATGGCTGACATTTTTTGCTTACCTGTAAGAAAAGAAATGGAATGGCGGAAGGAAGTAGGTAAGAAAGAATGGAGTGACAAGAAATGGAGGAAATAAGTCAAAGAGGAAAGTAGGAGGGAAGAAAGTAAGAAATGATAGGAAAGAAGTGACAGAAGGAGAAATGAGGGAAAGAAGTGAGAGAGAAAGAAAGGAAGGAGTGAAAGAAGCAAGAAAAGGAGGAAGAAGAAACAGTGAGGATGTAATGAAGGAAGAAAGGAAGGTGGAAAAGAGAAAGAAAAGGAGAGACAGAGAGAGAAGGAAGAAAGAATGGATTAAATAAGAAGCAAAAGAAGGAATTGAGAATGGAAGAAGTTAGACAAGAAAGAAAAGAAGAAATTGAAGTAAAAAAGGAAGGGGCAGGAGAAAGTGAAGAAAGTCAGAAAGAAAGGAAGGGAGCAAGGAAAGAAGTAGAGAAACCAAGGATGGAAGAAAGGAAGGAATTGTGGGAAGAGGGGCGGAATGAAGGAAAAATATGAATATTTACTTTCTTTCATTGATGTACGGTGGAGAATTTACTTATTTGTGAGATTTTCACCTTTTCCGTTGTCGCAGTTGATGATTTCGGGCTCCTGGTGATGGTGATCGCTGCTGAAGAGATTCCTGTCTGATCTCCTGCCCATAGATTGTGTCCCTGAAATGACCCCACAGATAATGAAGATGGCGGCACTGAGCCCGATTACATCCGGTGTAGGATCAGGAAACATCAATTGTCACCATTTTTTTTACATTAAAGGGTGGGCCGTCTTTGGGGACATTTTACGTATCTTGGGCTGAAATGTTTCCATTCGGTTTTATTACACGTTTTACAGTCTCTTTGTTTCCTGCACATTCAGCCTTCATGAGGAATCAGCGGAGACGAGCTCAGAACACGACGGTGACGAGTTCTCAGAGGTCCCGAACCCTAACTCTAACCCTAACCCAAAGCTGCACCACAAGAGAAGGTGGCCGACCTCTGACTGAGAGCCGTCAGCGAGCCCATCCTGAGAGGAGACTTTGGAACTCTTGTATCTTTCTTTTTTAGCTCCTCTCAGCTGATTTCTGACCACAGTCTACATTAAAATTGAAAAAAAAGCAAAGAGCCTGCAAAAGCCAAACAATACATAATTTGTAATGAAAACAAATGTAAAAATAATTTGTATTCCAAAATAAATGCATTTAATTTAAAACAAAATGCTCTTAAAGGTGGGCAACCCCTTTAAGGATGTCGCACATTATTGTCTTTATTTCCATTAATAATACATAAAAAATGGCATGTAGAAATGTAAGTAGTGCCGTTCATTTGTTACAATAAATGTAGAAGGGTTTCTCCCAGTAACAAAGTTGATTTTAATCAATAGATCTTAAAAAATAATTTCCACAATTGATGTTAAAAACAATGTTCCTGTGCTGTGATAATCTTATAAATGTGCCCCTGCTGTGTACTGTGTAATGGCTGTGTCTGACCATGTAGAGCTGCTCCAGTTCATGGTCGGCACATACCCCAGCTCATGTCCAAGGGAAGAAGCATAAGAAAATATACTCATGACGTAGCAGCAGGGAGTCACAGCCACTCATTTCTCTGATTTGTTTTATCACAGGAGCGAGTGTCTCTGCCTTGTCACCAAACCTCTGAGCTCATCATAAACCAAGTCAATAACACATGAGCTCAGCCGCTTCTTAAGCTGCTAAGTCACTGGCTTGATTTATGATGAGTGCAGAGGACCAGAGATGAGCCAGAAATACTCACTCCTGTGATAAAAAATGCAGAAAAATATGCCCCCTCACACAAAGCAGCAGCTGTGCGCCCCTGCTGTGTCATCAGGATACTCACTTATGTTTCCTCCCCTGAACAGGAGCAGTGGTATGTGCTGAGCATGAACTGCAGCATCTCTACATGGAGAGACACGGTCAATACACAGTACAGCAGGAGACATTTATAAGATTATCTCAGCACAGGAACATTTTATTTACACACACTCAATTGTGGAAATTAATTTTATTCCAAGATCTATTGAATAAGATGTACTTTGCTCATTGGAAAACCCATTTATTCATCCCTGGTGATACAAATCACTTAACACATGAGAGTTTACACCTTATAATAAATACATTTGTTTAATAAAAGCTCTGACATTTAATGTGGATTTTTCAGTGATTACAATGTTCTCCATATCTAACCTTTCGTCTTCTTTTTCACACTCCCCTGATGATGGTCATTCACTAAGCGACTCAGATAATCAGCACGTAGTTCCACTTTGCTGAAGAGAAAGACTTTGTCCTTGTATTGGACCCCGTTTCCATGTTCTCGTAGGATTCTCTCCTTTTCCCTCTCGCTGTTGTCCTCCAGATTGTAAATAATGATGATCAGGTTCTTCCGCTCTGCACAGAAAACATCACAGGATAAAGTAAAGATTCAGAGACTAAGAACATCGATGGCAGACATAATGTAAGGAGAAGACCCAAGACAGGTGTACCTTTTCCGTGACGGTTCCTGTCACCTCTGTTGCATGGAAAGCTTAATGCCCTGGACCAACTTTTGCAGCCGGTGATAGAGGGCACAGCTAAGCTAAAAAGGCTGCAGCGCGTGGGAAACAGGTCAGACTTGGCAGGAACGGGCAGCGCACAGGTAGACATTGTGAGTGCTCTAACCTCAGAGCATAGCGTCGGAGCAGGTCCATGCTGCTACTGTTGACACCTTTGATGTCACTGACTCCTCTGACAGTGAGTCATAAGGCCCGTGGGAAGAACGTAGACACGCGCCCGTACCGGCAGGATAGCTGGGTGACCCATTTTGAACTGTGCCCTGATAAGTCCGCATATAGTTGCTGCGCAGTGATAAACACTGCCCAGGATAGAGACTTTGGCCTTTCTGTTCCCTCATCTTCCGGACCCAAGA
Source organism: Dendrobates tinctorius (assembly GCF_039654945.1). Taxonomy (NCBI): domain Eukaryota; kingdom Metazoa; phylum Chordata; class Amphibia; order Anura; family Dendrobatidae; genus Dendrobates; species Dendrobates tinctorius. The sequence goes on from NW_027361968.1 coordinate 189,558, forward strand.
CCTTCCCTGGGACCATGAGGAATCATCGCCGTCGTCAGGATCCAGGACGCCATCATCTCCAGGACCACGCTGGACCCCATACGCACCACGGCCTTGGCGCCAACGTTTACACCCAGGACTCCAACTACTGAAGTCACTGGTTAGATAAGTTTAGCACTTCGGAACTTCTTGCCTAATTTGCCTAAACCTGTTTTTCCTAGTTATAATACCCTCCGCTGAAGTAAGCCCTTTCCCCCCACTTCTCCCTGCGTGGAGGATCCACTTTATTATTAAACCAACTTTAACCCTTGCTCTGCCTCTAGTCCGTTACTGCATCCCACGTTCCTGCTGTATCCTACAATAACACTGACTATTTGGTGACAATGGCGCCTGTCAGGGATGGATGGGTAGAAATATATTGGGCAGCAAGTGAACAGTCAGTTCTTGAACCTAATAATTGGAAGCAGAAACAATAGACAAGAGTGAGGATCTGAGGGGCTTTATCATAAGTGCAATTGTGATGTCTGGATAACTGGTCACCTCCAGGGCTTTGTGGAGTGTTCCTGTTATACAATGGGTCTTGCAGTGTGCTCCCTGTATACAGTAGGTCTTGTGGGCTTTCACATTATACGGAAGGTTTTGTAAGTGTTTCCAGTACCTGGTGGTCTTATGGGGGGTTCCGAGTATTTGGTGGGTCTTGTGGGGGGTTCCCAGTATTTGGTGGGACTTGTGGGGCGGTTCCCAGTATTTGGTGTGCCATGTGGGGTGTTCCCAGTATAGGATCGTTCTTGTGGGGGGTTCCCAGTATTTGGTGGGTTTTGTGGGGGTTTCCCAGTATTTGGTGGGTCTTGTTGGGGGTTTCCAGTATTTGGTGGGTCTTGTGGGGGTTCCCAGTATTTGGTGGGCCATGTGGGGTGTTCCTGGTAAAAGGTCAGTTTTGTGGAGTATTTCCATTACACAAAGGATCTTGTTGGGTGTTTCTGTTATGCATGAGTTAGTGGTTACCAAAAGTAGTTCGAGGAAGCTGAATTAGTGACAGGGACATGGGCGTGCAAAGCTCTCTGATTTGTGTAGTCTAGCCCATCAGGTTTGATCTCAAATTATATAAACTGTAGTTGAAATTGCTGAAAAGCTAAAGAAGTTGTCAGAATGTTAAGAAAATGGTGTGAGAACATGGAAAGTTATCAATTATATATAGTGGGGAAAATAAGTATTTGATACTCTGCCAATTTTGCAAGTTTTCCCACCTACAAAGAATTAAGAGGTGTGTAATTGTTATCGTTGGTACACTTCAACTTTGAGTGAATCTAAAAATAAAATCCAGAAAATCACATTGTAGGATTTTTAAATAATTAAATTGCATTTTATTGCCTGAAATAAGTATTTGATAACCGACCAACCAGCAAGAATTCTGTCTCTCACAGACCTGTTAGATTTTCTGTAAGAAGTCTCCTACTCCGCACACATTACCTGGATTAATTGCACCTGTCTGATTTCATCACTTATATAAAAGACACTTGTCCACACACTGAATCACACTCCAACCTCTCCACCATGGTCAAGACTAAAGCATACCTCCCAACTTTTGAAGAAGGGAAAGAGGGACAAAGGTTGTTGCACGGGCAGGCCACGCCCCCTGATCACACCATTTAACGACTAGTCACACTCATGTCCACGCCCCACCACACTGGTACTGAGGGCACAGTGGCTGGCATTATGGTCACAGTGGCTGGTACTGTGGGCACACTGACTGGTACTGAGGAAAGGAAAGAACAGAGAGAGAGAAAAAAGAAAACAGATAGAGAAAGAAAGGAGAGAGGAAGAAAGAAAGAGAACAGATAGAGAAAGAGAAAGGGGAAAGAAAGAAAGAATAGAGAGAGAGAAAGAAAGAAAGGGGGGGAGAAAGAAAGAACAGAGAGATAGAAAGAAAGGGGGAAGAAAGAACAGAGAGAGAGAAAAAAAGGAGAGAGAGAGAAAGAAAGAAACAGAGAGAGAAAAACGAGAGGACAGAAAAAATGAATAAAGAGAGAGAGAAAAAAGAAAGAGTGGAAAGAAAGAACAGAGAGGGAGAAAGAAAGAACAGAGAGGGTGAGAGAAAGAAAGAAAGGAAACAAAGAACAGAGAGAAAGAAAGAACAGAGAGATAGAGAAAGAAAGAACAGAGAGAGAAAGAAAGAACAGAGAGATAGAGAAAGAAAGAACAGAGAGAGAAAGAAAGAGCGGACAGAAAAAAAGAACAGAGCAAGAGAAAAAAGAATGAAGGGAAAGAAAGAACAGAGAGGGAGAGAGAAAGAAAGAGGGGAAAGAAAGGACAAAGAAAGAAAGAACAGAGAGAGTGAAAGAACAGAGAGAGAGAGAAAGAAAGAAAGAAAGAAAGAAGGGAAAGAAAGAGAACATAGAGAAAGAAAGAAAGAAAGAGGGGAAAGAAAGAGAACACAATGAGAGAAAGAAAGAACAGAGAAAGAAAGAAAGAGGAGCGAAAGAAAGAACAGAGAGCAAGAAAGAGGGGAAGAAAGAAAGAAAGTGGGGAAAGAAAGAACAGAGAGAGAGAGAAAAAAAGAGGGGAAAGAAAGAAGAGAGAAAGAAAGAAAAAGAACAGTGAGAGAAAGAAAGAGTGGACAGAAAAAAGAACAGAGAGAGAAAAAAGAAAGAGGGGAAAGAAAGAACAGAGAGGATGAGAGAAAGAAAGAGGGGAAAGAAATAAAGAACAGAGAGAGAAAGAAAAAAGAAAGAAAGAGGAGAAAGAAAGAAAGAACAGAGAAAGAAAGAAAGAGGGGGAAGAAAGAAAGAACAGAGAGAGAAAGAAAGAGGGGAAAGAAAGAAAGAACAGAGAGAGAAAGAAAGATGAGAAAGAAAGAACAGAGAGAAAGAGAAAGAAAGAACAGAGAGATAGAGAAAGACAGAACAGAGAGAGAAAGAAAGAACAGAGAGATAGAGAAAGAAAGAACAGAGAGAGAAAGAAAGAGCGGACAGAAAAAAAGAACAGAGCAAGAGAAAAAAGAATGAAGGGAAAGAAAGAACAGAGAGGGATAGAGAAAGAAAGAGGGGAAAGAAAGGACAATCTGAAATATAATCCTTCAAGGGTTCTCAAATAAACTCATATATTAAATCCCTAAAACGATACTTTATTGTTTAAAAACCACAAATGTGGTACACACCAGAAAAAATGTGACAGAAGTTGAAAATTAGTGTTCAAACATAGCCCACACTAAGGTAACCCCTACGAGTCCCTAATTCGTTACTAAGCTGTACCCTGCCTGGCTGCGGAGGTTGGCACCCTAAGGGGGGAACGTTGTGGCGCCCCCGCTCACGATGGCTATCCCTGGGGGCCCTAACAAACCCTACAGCCACTAGTGGTCCCTTCTACCCGATACAAGGGAACCCCTAATTCTAAACAGAGATCAAACCTACTCTATAGAGGACCCTGTGTCCCAAGAAAAGAGGTTAAAATAAATTTAGAACACACATGGCATTAGGTGGTCATATTAAAGTCCCACAAAAAAGCAGACAGCCATAAGGCAACCCAGTGGGATAACTCAGTTCAAATAATGCCTAAATCTTGTACAAAAGATTCATAACCAAGAGAGGCATCTTTTACATTGACTCAATAATAAGCCATAGCCCAAAAAGATGATTGAGAAATGACTATAAAGGCCATCAGCAGTCTCCCACTGTTAGAAATATATAGGAAACGCAGAGCTGCAACAGCGGTACTTATCTGCGTTTGTCGCCACCTGCCATCAAACAGTTAATGCCTCAACGCGTTTCGCCTTCCAGGGCTCATCAGGAGGCCTGATGCTGCGATAATTCGTGTCCCATAATGGTGCAAATAGCTTACCGATGTTCCATACTGCTCCACTCTTTAAGCCTGCCGCGCAGAGCCTAAGCTCCGCCCACTCCAATCCCATTGCATCTCTGAGCACCACCCATTTACTGCTGCCCCAATCGGCTAACAGATCTCTAATGCACCGTCATGATGACCAATCACGTGTCCTCACACACAGGGTTCCCCAGAGCTCTCCAGTCATCCTGGCTTAGATTGGTTACTGCACCTGGCGTGCATACAGCGTCACTGCTGACCCACCAGTCACATGTCCTTAGACAGAGAGTCTCACGGCAATCACCAATCACTGCACCCCAGACATATTGTCATCTCTGAGGTTTAACCCCATACACACAGTAAACGCTCCACTGACCAGGCATATATATCCACATCGCTATATTTGACCTAAAGAGCTCATGCCTGACGATCTCATTTAATATGTTACCTACATTACATTGATAGTTAGCGTTTTGCTCGGTATATAAAACCGCATCATAACCTTCAGCAATGTGAGCAGGCGTCTATAAATAGCTACCTCAATATATGTAATCAACATATGACATATAATCCCATGTTAGACAGTCTGCTTATGATATGGTAACTGTATTAAAGTCATACTTCGCACAGAGCTAGATATAAATCGCGTCATAACCTTTAATAATGTGAACAGACGTCGATATGCAACTACCACATCAAATTCAAGGTATCCGCTCTCCCAGAATAGTCACTGTGAGAAATATGTGTATAAATATCTTACTTCTTACTATCTTCAGACAGTATACGCATTCTAAAGATGATCCAAACCATAGATCACTTGAATATTATAAATATGCGACTGCCCCATCAGAGTAATGTAGTGAGGACCTTATTAATAGGCAACAGGGGTTCAAATTAAAAATGCTCCTAGATCCTATAGGGATATATATCTACGGCAGTAAAGAGGGACTTTCTATATATTCAATATTCCACGACAATACATAGAGATTCCACTATAGCAGGGAACCAACAGAACAAAACCCAGGAGGCTGGTATCCTCCAGAAAAGGAGCATATAATTCAATTGTGGCTCATAAGAAACAGGCATATGACAGTTGCTCATTCAGCCCTCTCGGTTCGAGTGACTCCATCCTGAATATCCATTCACACTCCCTCCTAAGAATCACTTTATCCACATTCCCTCCTCTTGGGTTCACATGGACTACCTCTACAACACAGAATTTTATGTCACCGGGGTCACCTTTATGACACATCCACATGTGCTTAGCAAGCGGGGTTTCTCTTTTGTGTCTGATGTCTCCAAGATGTTCTCCCACTCTTCTTCTGAATTCTCTCCTGGTCTTCCCTATGTAATTTTTTGGGCATGAACATGTAGCCATATAGATGACCCCTGCAGTTTTGCAATTTGAGAAGTCACGTTGAAAAAACACCCTACCAGTGCTCGCACTGCAGAAAGACTTCCCCGGTCTCATATATTTGCAAAAACTACAGTCCCCGCATTTAAAGAAACCACATGGTCTCCTGTCTAGCCAGGTACCACCAGCCAATGGTCTCCTTTATTGGCTGTGGACCAACATGTCCCTGATTGATTTACCCTTTCTGAAGGTAATATTGGGACGCTCGCCAATTATATTTTTCAAATCTGGATCCAACCTGAGAACATCCCAATGCTTAGATAGGACCTTTCTGACCTCCTGATGGTTAACATCAAATGTCCCAATCACTCTTATTAATTCTGTCGAGTCTTCAGTCTCACGTTTCTGCAGCAATTTAGCCCTGTCTGCTTTTCTTGCAAAGTCATACGCAGTGTCTAGAACATGTTGCGGATACCCCTTGTTCTTAAACCGACAAAACATATCCCCAGCCTGTTTTTGGAACAGGTCATTCCTGGAACAATTCCTCCTCAACCGTAGGAACTGTCCCTTCGGAATGCCTCTCTTAAGGGGGACTGGATGGTGGCTCTGCCAATGTAACAAACTATTTGTACTCGTAGGTTTCCGAAATATACTTGTAGAGATGCCTCCCATCCGATCTTTTTGGATTTTAATGTCCAGGAATGGTATTTCCGTTTTCTGAATTTCTGAGGTAAATCTCAAGTTAACACTATTTTGATTCAGCTCTCTCACAAATTCTTCAAATTGATCTTTATCCCCTGTCCATACCATAAAGACATCATCTATGAACCTGTACCACATAGAGATCAAGCAGTGCCACCACTTCTCCTCTCCTCCAAAAACAATGGTCTCCTCCCACCAGCCCAGGAACAAATTTGCATACGAAGGGGCACAGGGGCACCCCATCGCGGTGCCCCTGAGCTGGTGGTAGAATTTGCCATCAAAACAGAATGCATTGTGGGTCAATATATACTGCAAAAGAGAGGACAAAAAATTATTGTGCCCTCTACAGGCTATTGACCTCTGACTAAGAAAGTGTCCCACACCTTTAATGCCTACATCATGTGGTATATTACTGTAAAGTGCTTCTATGTCAATAGAAGCCAACCAAGCATTCCCTTCCAGATGCACGCCCTCCAATTTTAGCAGTAGATCTGAAGTATCCCTCAAGTATGACGGCATACAAACCACAAAGGGGCGTAGTATCTGGTCAATGTACAGGCCACTATTTTGTGTCAACGAGTCCACTCCTGATACAATCGGCCTCCCCTTCAAGGGATTCAGGCCCTTATGTATCTTTGGTAATGCATAAAACGTGGCCACCAATGGGAACTTAGGAAGAATAAAATCAAATTCTGTCTTTGAGACCATACCCTCTGCTAAGGCCCCATTGAGGATCAACTGCAGTTCCTCTCTATAAGAGGCCATAGGGTTCTCTTTTAACACCTCATATGTTGAATTGTCCTGCAAAATAGCATAACACATTTCACGATATTCAATGTGGTTCAGAATTACCATATTACCCCCTTTGTCGGAGGGTTTTACCACTATTTGATCATTTTTCTTTAAGGCCTCAAGTGCTGATCGCTCACTGGCCAACAGATTATCATTATTTTCCCACTCTGGTCCTGTTAATTTCTTAAGGTCCCTCTCCACCAAGCTGGCAAAGATATCGATATTTCCCATATCACCTAAAGGCGGCATCTTTTCACTTTTATTTCTTAAAGTAGTGAAGGGGCCCTTCCCAGCAGTGGGAACTCTATCATTTTCATTCAAAAGTCCAATGAGCGCCTCATATCCTTCAATATCTTCCTCATTGAGGCCCTGTTGTCTACAAGCCTCACGGCTATTGTGTCTAAAAAACTTTTTCCACTTGAGTTTTCTGCAAAACAAATTCAAATCTTTGACCCATTCAAAACAGTTGAACCTGTTCACTGGCACGAAGTTTAGGCCTCTAGAGAGGACACTCAGCTCATCCCTAGTGAGGACGTGCGAGGACAGGTTCAAAATCTGACCTTTTATTGGTTGAACCGAGTTCTTAATTGGTAACCCGTTCTCGCACCTTGTTCCAAAAAAGAGGTAGAGGAGACAGTTGGAGTATAAGGCTGAGCAGAACCAGAACCAGATATCGAATTGGGGCCTAAAAAGGGAGTTGACACTCGTGTACCTCCCCTGTGCGGCCCTCTTCCCTTTCTCATGGATCTGCCTCTCCCACCTTGCCATCTCTGTTTCGACAGCGTATCTCTATACTGATGTATACCCCCTGGTGCCCTCTCCGTCCTTTCTGTGTCGGAGGTATCAATATCAGATGACGAAGCCTCAGACTGTCTTTCTTTCTGGTAGTTGAACACCTGATTATCACTAAAGTCCCTCAAATCTCTATGGAACTGGAGATGCTTTCGCTCTTTTAATAGGGCCTGATATCTCTCAACAGAGGTTTGCAATACCCCCTCCCTTCTATTAAAATCGGGATCCCCTTTAAACTTCAGGACTCGTTCGATCAATTTATTCAAATCCCCAGTAGCCCTCTCAAGCACCTTTTTTTCTTCTGCCAACAAAATTTGCATAAATCTGAGGGATGACTCGATGGATTCCTTCATCCACACATTCATAAGCTCAGGTGAGGAAATTCTAGGGGAGGGGTTGATGTTTATCCTCAGGCCTCTTGGAATTATCCGATTTTTTATATAATTTTCAAGTGTCCTGAGTTCCCACCAGGATTTCAAAAATTCTTTATAACCTCCATATACTTCATTGAACAGATTCTTGAGAGCCAAAGGGCCAGTATTGCTCTCAGACGACCCTGCTATGCTAAATGCCTGATTAGCATCTTCTATCCACAAATCTGAATTAATAGGACCTGCAAGGAAACCAGCCATCCCAGATTCGAATATTAGCAATCTGAAATATAATCCTTCAAGGGTTCTCAAATAAACTCATATATTAAATCCCTAAAACGATACTTTATTGTTTAAAAACCACGAATGTGGTACACACCAGAAAAAATGTGACAGAAGTTGAAAATTAGTGTTCAAACATAGCCCACACTAAGGTAACCCCTACGAGTCCCTAATTCGTTACTAAGCTGTACCCTGCCTGGCTGCGGAGGTTGGCACCCTAAGGGGGGAACGTTGTGGCGCCCCCGCTCACGATGGCTATCCCTGGGGGCCCTAACAAACCCTACAGCCACTAGTGGTCCCTTCTACCCGATACAAGGGAACCCCTAATTCTAAACAGAGATCAAACCTACTCTATAGAGGACCCTGTGTCCCAAGAAAAGAGGTTAAAATAAATTTAGAACACACATGGCATTAGGTGGTCATATTAAAGTCCCACAAAAAAGCAGACAGCCATAAGGCAACCCAGTGGGATAACTCAGTTCAAATAATGCCTAAATCTTGTACAAAAGATTCATAACCAAGAGAGGCATCTTTTACATTGACTCAATAATAAGCCATAGCCCAAAAAGATGATTGAAAAATGACTATAAAGGCCATCAGCAGTCTCCCACTGTTAGAAATATATAGGAAACGCAGAGCTGCAACAGCGGTACTTATCTGCGTTTGTCGCCACCTGCCATCAAACAGTTAATGCCTCAACGCGTTTCACCTTCCAGGGCTCATCAGGAGGCCTGATGCTGCGATAATTCGTGTCCCATAATGGTGCAAATAGCTTACCGATGTTCCATACTGCTCCACTCTTTAAGCCTGCCGCGCAGAGCCTAAGCTCCGCCCACTCCAATCCCATTGCATCTCTGAGCACCACCCATTTACTGCTGCCCCAATCGGCTAACAGATCTCTAATGCACCGTCATGATGACCAATCACGTGTCCTCACACACAGGGTTCCCCAGAGCTCTCCAGTCATCCTGGCTTAGATTGGTTACTGCACCTGGCGTGCATACAGCGTCACTGCTGACCCACCAGTCACATGTCCTTAGACAGAGAGTCTCACGGCAATCACCAATCACTGCACCCCAGACATATTGTCATCTCTGAGGTTTAACCCCATACACACAGTAAACGCTCCACTGACCAGGCATATATATCCACATCGCTATATTTGACCTAAAGAGCTCATGCCTGACGATCTCATTTAATATGTTACCTACATTACATTGATAGTTAGCGTTTTGCTCGGTATATAAAACCGCATCATAACCTTCAGCAATGTGAGCAGGCGTCTATAAATAGCTACCTCAATATATGTAATCAACATATGACATATAATCCCATGTTAGACAGTCTGCTTATGATATGGTAACTGTATTAAACTCATACTTCGCACAGAGCTAGATATAAATCGCGTCATAACCTTTAATAATGTGAACAGGCGTCGATATGCAACTACCAAGGTAGTACTATCAAGGTATCCGCTCTCCCAGAATAGTCACTGTGAGAAATATGTGTATAAATATCTTACTTCTTACTATCTTCAGACAGTATACGCATTCTAAAGATGATCCAAACCATAGATCACTTGAATATTATAAATATGCGACTGCCCCATCAGAGTAATGTAGTGAGGACCTTATTAATAGGCAACAGGGGTTCAAATTAAAAATGCTCATAAATCCTATAGGGATATATATCTACGGCAGTAAAGAGGGACTTTCTATATATTCAATATTCCACGACAATACATAGAGATTCCACTATAACAGGGAACCAACAGAACAAAACCCAGGAGGCTGGTATCCTCCAGAAAAGGAGCATATAATTCAATTGTGGCTCATAAGAAACAGGCATATGACAGTTGCTCATTCAGCCCTCTCGGTTCGAGTGACTCCATCCTGAATATCCATTCACACTCTCTCCTAAGAATCACTTTATCCACATTCCCTCCTCTTGGGTTCACATGGACTACCTCTACAACACAGAATTTTATGTCACCGGGGTCACCTTTATGACACATCCACATGTGCTTAGCAAGCGGGGTTTCTCTTTTGTGTCTGATGTCTCCAAGATGTTCTCCCACTCTTCTTCTGAATTCTCTCCTGGTCTTCCCTATGTAATTTTTTGGGCATGAACATGTAGCCATATAGATGACCCCTGCAGTTTTGCAATTTGAGAAGTCACGTTGAAAAAACACCCTACCAGTGCTCGCACTGCAGAAAGACTTCCCCGGTCTCATATATTTGCAAAAACTACAGTCCCCGCATTTAAAGAAACCACATGGTCTCCTGTCTAGCCTGGAAGGTGAAACGCGTTGAGGCATTAACTGTTTGATGGCAGGTGGCGACAAACGCAGATAAGTACCGCTGTTGCAGCTCTGCGTTTCCTATATATTTCTAACAGTGGGAGACTGCTGATGGCCTTTATAGTCATTTTTCAATCATCTTTTTGGGCTATGGCTTATTATTGAGTCAATGTAAAAGATGCCTCTCTTGGTTATGAATCTTTTGTACAAGATTTAGGCATTATTTGAACTGAGTTATCCCACTGGGTTGCCTTATGGCTGTCTGCTTTTTTGTGGGACTTTAATATGACCACCTAATGCCATGTGTGTTCTAAATTTATTTTAACCTCTTTTCTTGGGACACAGGGTCCTCTATAGGGTAGGTTTGATCTCTGTTTAGAATTAGGGGTTCCCTTGTATCGGGTAGAAGGGACCACTAGTGGCTGTAGGGTTTGTTAGGGCCCCCAGGGATAGCCATCGTGAGCGGGGGCGCCACAACGTTCCCCCCTTAGGGTGCCAACCTCCGCAGCCAGGCAGGGTACAGCTTAGTAACGAATTAGGGACTCGTAGGGGTTACCTTAGTGTGGGCTATGTTTGAACACTAATTTTCAACTTCTGTCACATTTTTTCTGGTGTGTACCACATTTGTGGTTTTTAAACAATAAAGTATCGTTTTAGGGGAAAGAAAGGACAAAGAAAGAAAGAACAGAGAGAGTGAAAGAACAGAGAGAGAGAAAGAAAGAAAGAAAGAAGGGAAAGAAAGAGAACATAGAGAAAGAAAGAAAGAAAGAAAGAGGGGAAAGAAAGAGAACACAATGAGAGAAAGAAAGAACAGAGAAAGAAAGAAAGAGGAGCGAAAGAAAGAACAGAGAGCAAGAAAGAGGGGAAGAAAGAAAGAAAGTGGGGAAAGAAAGAACAGAGAGAGAAAAAAAGGGGAAAGAAAGAAGAGAGAAAGAAAGAAAAAGAACAGTGAGAGAAAGAAAGAGTGGACAGAAAAAAAGAACAGAGAGAGAAAAAAGAAAGAGGGGAAAGAAAGAACAGAGAGGATGAGAGAAAGAAAGAGGGGAAACAAATAAAGAACAGAGAGAGAAAGAAAAAAGAAAGAAAGAGGAGAAAGAAAGAAAGAACAGAGAAAGAAAGAAAGGGGGAAGAAAGAAAGAACAGAGAGAGAAAGAAAGAGGGGAAAGAAAGAACAGAGAGAGAAAGAAAGATGAGAAAGAAAGAACAGAGTGAAAGAGAAAGAAAGAACAGAGAGAGTGAAGCAACAGAGAGACAGAAAGAGCAGAGGGAGGAAGAAAGAACAGAGAGAAGGAAAGAAAGGGGAAAGATAGAGAACAGAGAGAGAAAGAAAGATTAGAGAGAGAAAGGAAGAGGGGAAAGAAAGAACAGAGAGAAAGAAAGAAGAGAGGGGAAAGAAAGAACATAGAGATAAAGAGAAAATGAAAGATTAGAGAGAGAAAGAAAGAAAGAACAGAGAGAGAGAGAAAGAAACAAAGAGAGAAAGAAATATTCTATAAAGATACTATAGCAGCCCGGCTTCCATTGTAATACCCACCTGAGCCTCCTGATGCAGGACATATCATGAGCCGCTCACATGGCCGGCATCCCCGATTTCAAGGTGATCCCGCTGTCCGTGCTGTCGGAGGAGGACACGGTGATGAATCTGAAGCATTCCCAGAAGTGTCTCCATGGTTCTGTCACAATCTCCTCCCGAAATTACCTCATTTCCGGTCAGCTTCTAGCACGTCGCTTCCGGTGGAACGTCACGTGCAAATTTTAAAGTGCTCCTCGGGGCTCCGCCACGTACTCCTGAGTCTGCAGGAAAAGTAAGCTCCCGACTGAGACAGTGGGGCAGAATCTCTCTCATAATCGGTTACACATATCCGCTCCGTACACCTTGTACACACACACGGCTCCACTCTGCACATCCCATATACACATGGCTCCGCTCTGTACACCTCGTACTCACACACGGCTCTGCTCCGCACACCCTATACATGCGCGGCTTCGCTCCGTACTCCCCGTACACACACATCACCGCTCTGTACACCTTGTACACACACTGCTCCACTCCATACACCTCGTACACATGCTGCTTCGCTCCATACACCTCGTACACATGCGGCTCTGCTCCGTACACCTCATACACACACACGGCTCCGCTCCGTACACCTCTTCACTCCGTACACCTCATACACATGTGGCTCCGCTTCGTACACCTTGTACACACACACAGCTCCGCTATGTACACATTTATGCTCCATACACCTCATACACACGTGGGTCTGGTCTGTACACCTCATACACACACATCTCCGCTCCATACACCTCGTACACACACACACGACTCCGCTCCATACACCTCATACACATGTGGCTCCGCTCCGTACACCTCGTACACACGAGGCTCTGCTCTGTACACCTCATACACACGGCTCCGAACCGTACCTCGTGCACACACATCTCCGCTCCGAACACCTCGTACTCACACATGGCTCCGCTCCGTACACCTCTCCGCTCCGTACACCTCATATACATGTGGCTCCGCTTCGTACACCTTGTACCACACACACGGCTCCGCTATGTACACATCTATGCTCCATACACCTCATACACACATGGGTCTGGTCTGTACACTTCATACACACACATCTCCGCTCCATACACCTCATACACATGTGGCTCCGCTCCATACACCTTGTACACATACATCCTCGCTCCGTACACCCCGTACACACGTGGCTCTGCTCCATACACCTCATACACACACGGCTCTGCTCCGTACACCTCGTACACACAGATCTCCGCACCTTGTACACGAGCCGCTCCGCTGCATCCACCATGTAAACCCCTCCTGACCCCACACATAAACTTCCCCCATCTAGCACCATGACAATCATCACAGCAGAGTCCTACATACACCGAGGCTTCTGATCATGTGACCCTTGACTTCTCCCCTCCAGTGACCTCATCACAGGTCCTGTGTGCACAGAAGAGAACAGCCTAGCGACATCATCACAGGCTGTGAGGGGCTGCGGTGGGTCTCTGGGAAGGCGAGGATGGGTCGGTGCATGAGGGGGCATGTTCCTTTTCAGTGCAGTGTGAGAAAAATAAGCCCCCGTCTGGGACAGCGGGACAGGCAGTCAAAAACGGGACTGTCCCGTTAGATCCGGGACAGTTGGGAGTCATGACTAAAGAGCTGCCTAAGGACACCAGGGACAAAATTGTAGACCTGCACGAGGCTGGGATGGGCTACAGGACAATAGGCAAGCAGTTCGGTGAGAAGGCAATGACTGTTGGCACAATTGTTAGATAATAAAAGAAACCCAAGATGACTGTCAATATTCCTTGGTTTGGGGCTCAATGCAATATCTCACCTCGTGGGGTGAGGATGATTCTGAGAACGGTCAGGAATTAGTCAAGAACTACACAGGAGGACCTGGTCAATTAGTAACACACTATGCTATCATGGATTAAAATCCTGCAGGACACGCAAGGTCCCTCTACTCACACCAGCACAGGTCCAGGTCCACGTGACGTTCACCATTGATCATCTGGATGATTCAGAAGAGGCATGGGAGAAGGTCATTTGGTCAGATGAGACAAAAAAGAACTTTTTGGTATCAACTGCATTCGCAGTGTTTGAAGGAAGAAGAAGCATGAATACAACCCCAAGAACACTGTCCCAACTGTGAAGCATGGCGGGGAAAAGATCGTGCTTTGGGACTGCTTTTCTGCAAAGGGGACAGGATGACTGCACTGTAATGAAAGAAAGATGTATGGGTTCATGTATCACGAGATTTTGACCGGCAACCTCTTTCCCTCAATAAGAGCATTGAAGATGGGTATGGCTGGGTCTTCCAGCATGAGAATGACCTGAAACACACAGCCAGGGCAACTAAGGAGAGGCTCCATAGGAAGCATTTCAAGGTCCTGGAGTGGCCTAGCTAGTCTCCAGACCTGAACCTAATGGAAAATCTTTGGAGGGACAGCCAAAATCCCTGCTGCAGTGTGTGCAAACATGGTCAAGAACTACAGGAAACGTCTGACCTCTGTAATTGCAAACAAAGGTTTCTGGACCAAATGTTAAGTTCTGTTTTTCTATTGTATCAACTACTTATTTGAATAAAATAAGTAACAATCCTACAAAGTGATTTGGATTTTATTTTTAGATTTTGTCTGTGACAGGAGAAGTGTACCTACGTTATAAATTACACACCTCTCCATTATAAAAATAAAGATTACTAGTTTATTATTATTATTTGTAAGTGGGAAAACTGGCAAAATCAACAGTGTATCAAATACTTATTTTCCCCACTGTATATACATTGTATCTATATACCTGTTAAATCCCTCTCTTGTTCAGTGTCGCTGCTTCTTCGATTCTGCAGAGAAGTCGTCATATAAAGCATTCATGCGGACATTGAGGCCATTGATTGGCTGCAATTCTCACATGAATAAATTACATGATGTCATGACTGTAAATGGTAGGAACCACTGGAGCACTGGCACTGGCCTGGTCAGGGATTAAATGGACAAATGGGACTGATGACATAGACCCTTTCACCTGCAGATAGTGCAGAGCCCATCCTCACTTGCAGAAGATGTGGAGCCCATTTTCACCTGCAGAAGGTGTGGAGCCCATCCTCACCTGCAGAAGGTGTGGAGCCCATCCTCACCTGCAGAAGATGTGGAACCTATCTTCACCTGCAGAAGGTGTGGGGCCCATCCTCACCTGCAGAAGGTGTGGGGCCCATCCTCACCTGCAGAAGGTGTGGAGCCCTTCCTCACCTGCAGAAGGTGTGGAACCCATCCTCAACTGCAGAAGGTATGGAACCCATCCTCATCTGCAGAAAGTGGGGAGCCCATTTTCACCTGCAGAAGGTGTGGAGCCCATCCTCATTTGCTGAAGGTGTGGAGCCCATCCTCACCTGCAGAAAGTGTGGAGCCCATTCACACCTGCAGAAGGTGTGGGGCCCATCCTAATCTGCAGGATGTGTGGAGCCCATTCTTATGTGTAAAAGGTGTGGAGCCCATCTTCACCTGCAGAAGGTGTGGGGCCCATCCTCATCTGTAGAAGGTGTGGAGCCCATCCTCACCTGCAGAAGGTGTGGGGCTCATCTTCATCTGCAGAAGGTGTGGAGCCCATCCTCACCTGCAGTAAGTGTGGAGCCCATCCTCACCTTCAGAAAGTGTGGAGCCCATTCTCACCTGCAGAAGGTGTGGAGCCCATCCTCATCTGCAGAAGGTGTGGAGCCCATCTTCATTTGCAAAAAGTGTGGAGCCCATTCTCACCTGCAGAAAGTGTCGAGACCAAGCCCATCCTGCCCCACACTCTGTTTCCTTTTACCTGTGTCTCTTGATCTACTTGTGAGCTCCTTAAACCTGGTCAGTGGAATATTTAATCATGGATGCTTTTCTGGATATTCTGTACAACCTTCATTAATTTATGATTTTTGTTCTGTGGATTAGTCTGCTGATCTCTTACCAATCAAGAACCCAATTCTCTGTGTTATGGCTGGAAATGTCTCACGATTATATCCGTTGTTCATGCAGATGTAGAAGGTGCAGGAAGACATCGTTTTTAATATCTTCTTTGTGTCATTATTAGACGTGTCAATGAATTCGATCTTCTTTATTATTTTTGAGAAGTAATGAGTACTCAGTGCTGCACGCAACCATCCAAAACTATTCTCTGCCAAGACGTCAGTGAAGATCCCAACCTTGTGTGCTTTATGTGATCCCTGTGCAACAGAAAAAATGGAGGCAAGGAAAGAAAGAAGGAAGGACGGAAAGATATCTGAAAGGATTTATCATTCTTACCGTCCATTTTGTTCCAGTTTCTGTCAATCAGAGGAGAATATCTCGATAAATGACATAGATCATTATATGACATAATGTACAATATATAATATATAAAGCTGTATATAGCGTGCAGGATCAATGAGTCTATAATCCGGGCAGAGACTGTCAGCAGCAGGCGCCATTATAGCCGGAGGCCATTCCACAGATATGTTAGAGTCATATATGAATGTAGACTTATTTGCACCATAATTATGGGGTTTCCACTCCTATTTCCCCTGTCATCAGTCTATCTCTTCCTACAATCACTTTTCTAATATACTTCTATTCCCTGCACTGTTTCTATGAGCGTCTCTGTGTGGTCACATAACACTTTCTTGTCACGTAGGACATTCGATCTGGACACGAGAGTTGGACAAGAGCAGGTGACAAGTAGTCAGCCTTTCAGGATGGACGGGGGTCTGATTGTGGATGCTCAGGTCACTGACTTCACTGTCATCCTCTGCCTGGATCTGGTCAAAGCCTTGGCACGCCAGCTCTACAGTATGTGCGCTCAGACCCCTGTCCATCATTGATGGACAGCCCACGTGTCACCTCCCCTTGTCGTATTGTCCAACTTCCATGTCTAGATCAAATGTGCCAGAGCAGGAAGCGGAGGAAACAGGATACATGACAAGAAAGCGTTACGTGACCCCACAGAGAAACTCATAGAAACAGAGCAGGTAGTCGACGTGTATTAGAAAAGTGATTGCTAAGAAGACATAGGACTTATGAAAGGGGAAATAGTAGTGGAAATCCCCGTAAGTATGGTCAATTATAGTGCTCTTACAATGCCCCAGACCACCAGAGATGTTATCGTTATCTCCGTCACTTCCTGAGACCACCAGGGAATTTATTATAAAACTACTAATTACTCTGCCACCAGGGATAGTAACATCCTACACCTGGGAATTTGATGTAAACTTCTTCATTACTCTAAGCGACCAGGGTCCTCGTTCTCAGCCTCCTCACCTCCATAGCCCATAGGGAGTCTAGTAATTGCCCCGCTGATGCCTCACGCTGTCATATACTTCACCATTATACTGTTACTACAATCCACCACTAGTGATGGCATCACTCTACTAGATTACGACAGATGTGTCCATGGTAATTCAATAAGCGCCTATCACTGACCTAAGCTGCCAGGACGGCCTCCATTAAACCCTTCTTCTCCACTGATCACCAGGGATTTGGCCAGATAACTGCTCTATGATTAACTACACGGTGGCAGGAGGTCATGTTCCTGGGAGAACTTGATGGGACAAGATGAGGACTTGCAGAGTTTTCTTGACAGAGGTTATATGAAGACATCATGAAAATGACTAAACCTCACCCATGGTGTCTTTGATCTGTTGAAACTTCTTTAGAGTCTCTTGCTCCATCTTGATCTGATAGATCGATCTATTCAGGAGAAAGAACATTGGGTTTTATGGAAATGAGATCCTGAGAGCCGTCACTGTGTATCCATTTATCAGTAATCGCAGCATGGCCTGCAGATCGGTGCAGAGATCAGGCTCACTTTACTGCCTTCTGTTCTCATTAGTCCACCTACAGTATTATCAGGAAAAGGGCTGAGTCAGACGGCCGTGTAAGGCAGTGTGCCCACGTTGCGGTTTTGTAAGCGTTTCCGCAGCGTTTGTGGCGGCTCAGACGCTGCAGAAATGCTTACAAGATGCTTCTAATTCATTTGCATGCGTTTTTGGCTTTTTGTGCCAATGCATGCGTCTTTAACCGCTCAGGAATCGCTTAGCGGCTAAAAACGCAGCATGCTCAATAATTTCCGCATAGCTGAGCGTTTTTAGCCTTCCCCAATGTTCCCAGAAAACGCGCGGCTTTTTTGCAAAAAACGCGCAAGAAACGAGCGGAAAAAAGACGCGCGTTTTCAGGGAAGGGGATCAGTTTCCTGAGCGTTTAAAAATGCTAGCGTGGGCACATAGCCTGACTCGTGCGATAATCGCATTGCACTGCACGGACTGGCCGGATCCTCTCCTGACCTGAGCACATCATGGATTACTATGTCAAGCTCAGGTCAGGAGGGCCGACAGCCATTTCTAGTTTTACAATGTGATTCTCCCACAGTGTGTCTCTACCCAAAGGAGGAGGTGCGAGAGTCATACACCTGGGCCCTGGTATATGAGGGGCCCCAAAGGTCCCTCTACAACATAAGAATACACCAGGAATATGACCGACACATGGCCGGGGGCAGCTGGTTATGGGTTTTGCACTAGGGTCCAGGAGCTTTGTAATGCCCCAACCTTGTTGTGTACCTTTAAGATGGAGCAGAGCTAGCAGCTGCCTCATTATGATTGCACAGTGTTCACATTTCCATTGCAGGTGATATGCCATAGAACCCAGGACATAGAAGGGGTTAAATATGCATCAAGTGATGGACTTACTATGTTCCGCTACCAGGAGGTCACTAAGGAGTTAACAATTCAACCCTGCTTTCCATATATGGCAATAGGTCACATGGTTAGACCACATGACCAGGGCCTGAGCTTAGATGAAGAGAAGGAGACATCTTGTGTGTGACTGTGCACATATAGTGTCTCGGTCTCTGCAGGTACATGAGAGACCACAGCCTGAGCTGCAGGCAGTCGTGGGAGAGACTGTGCATATAACCAGAAGATCACACTCAGGCCTCTGCACCACTTATGTATCTGCATTACTAAACTGGAGAATGACTGAGGCTGCTGCATTGGAACCGAATCCCTGCTGAACCATTGTCTGGATTTACCTCTGTAACAAGTAAAGCTGTTGTGAGTTCATTTTCCCCTTCACCATTGAGGTCTGATGAACTCCCTCTTCTGGTGAAGGAAGGTAGTGAGGCTGATTACAAAGCACCTGAGCAGAATGATGATGACTGGGTGACTGGGATTGCTGACTGGATATAAGGCAGCCGACGCCCTTCTGCCCTGCGGGTGATTACTCTGAGGGATTCTTGGAGACCAGTCGGATTCCTGCTCCTCAAAAGCTAAGTTTTCTGCTCTACTTTTTGCATTTGTGTTTTGGTTTTGTTTTGCCTTGTTTTTCTGGATTTCTGCCTTTCCCTGCTGGGTGAGCTGAATTCCTTTTTGCTCTGTCTTCAGATAATACCTGAGTACTGATATAGTCTTTTTGAAGCCTAGCGTCTTCAGGGCTTTTCTTCCCTATCAGTCTGTTGGCTCTTGTTTTCGAGAGGGTTTTGGCGGATTGCAGACAGCAGCTTTTCTATTCTGTCCTATTTAGTTAGCTTGGGCCTCATCATTTGCTCAGCCTATCTTTCTATCTGTGTGAGTGTTTTTTCATCTTGCTTCACCGTCATTATATGTTGGGGGCTGCCTATTGCTTTGGGGTCTGCTCTGGGGCAGTTTAGATTTCCCTTTCTGTCTTTAGGCTATGTAATTCTCCGGGAGTGATCGAGGGGTCTAGGGCACCGTAGGAACCCCCCACGGCTACTGCTAGTTGTTGTTGTTAGGTTCATGGATCTGCAATCCGATAGCTGCCAACTTCTCTGGTTTTCTGGACTTAGCTAGTATTTCTGTTTTTGCCTCCTACGGTGACTCACTCATAACAGAATCACCCGCCTTCCCGCAGATCCTAGGGTACTCAATAGCAGGAAAGAATTGTAAAAAAAAAAAAAAAGTGTGTATATTTTTTCCTCTATATCTCTGAGGCTGTAGGGGGATTTTTTTTTCTCTCAATGGAGATAAAGCAATTGTCTGATCGTGTGGAGCAGCTCGCTGCGGAAGTGCGGGGAATTTCCACCTACCTTGCTCATTCACATGCTGCTGAACCAAAGATCCCTACACCTGATGTGTTTTTTTGGGGATCGGTCTAAATTTTTGAATTTCAAAAATAATTGTAAATTATTTTTTGCCTTGAAGCCTAACTCGTCAGGGAGCTCCACGCAGCAGGTTAGAATTGTCATCTCTTTGCTGCGTGGCGATCCCCAGGGTTGGGCATTTTCTTTGAAACCAGATGATCCTATTCTGACTAATGTGAACGCATTTTTTCAAGCCTTGGGGTTGTTGTATGACGAACCTAATGCTATTGATCAGGCTGAAAAGACCCTGTTAGCATTGAGCCAGGGTCGAGATTCTGCAGAATTGTACTGTCAAAAATTCTGAAAGTGGGCGGTCCTTACTACCTGGAATGATAATGCCTTGGCAGCTCTCTTTCGGAAGGGTTTGTCAGAAGCCGTAAAAGATACTATGGTGGGATTTCCTGTTCCCTCTGGTCTTGACGATTCTATGTCATTAGCCATTCAGGTTGATCGGCGTTTACGTGAACGCAGGACGTGAATCTCTTATCCTCCAGACCATGGGTACCATCCGCACATGATCCGCTTAAAGTAAGCCGATCAATGCATTCCTATGTGTGCGGAATCACCGCGATTCCCCAAAAAGAATGAGCTGTTGAACAAGTGTCTGAACCTATGCAATGTGACAGAGTTTTGTCCAGGGAGCAACGTCAGGAGTTCAGAAGGCGTAATAAGCTGTGTTTTTTTTGTGGAGATGCCTCGCATATTATTTCTGTCTGTCCTAAACGAGAGAAACGTTTTGCACACACGTTTTCTGTGGGTGGTGTTCAACCTAAGTTTCTTCTGGCAATTACTCTGATCTGCTCCCTGTCCACATTTTCCGCCAAGGCTTTTGTGGATTCGGGAGCAGCCCTGAATCTAATCGACTTGGATTTTGCTAAACGTTGTGGATTTCCGATGACACCTCTGCGGACGCCTATCCCTTTGAGGGGGATTGATGCTACTCCTTTGGCGAAAAATAAACCTCAGTTTTGGACCCAGGTGGTAATGCGGGTCGCCCCAGACCATCAAGAAAATTGCAGATTTTTGGTGTTGCATAATTTGCATGATACCATTGTTCTGGGGTTTCCCTGGTTGCAAATTAATAATCCAGTTTTGGATTGGAAATCTGTGTCTGTGGTGAGTTGGGTTTGTCGGTGTGCCCTTAGTGAGGCTCCAGTTTTTTCCACCTCTCCTAAGTCGCATGTTGTTCCTGACTATTTGGCGGACTTTTATGATGTATTTAGTGAGAATGAGTCTGCATCTTTGCCTCCTCATAGGAGTTATGACTGTGCAATTGAACTGAGCCCGGGGTGTAAATTTCCTAAGGGTCGGCTCTTCAATTTATCTGTACCAGAGCACGAGGCTATGCGATCCTATATTAACGAGGCATTGGAGAAGGGTCATATTAGACCATCCTCTTCACCCTTAGGTGCCGTTTTTTTTTTCGTGGCCAAAAAGGATGGTTCATTAAGGCCTTGTATTGATTATCGTGCCCTCTACAAAATTACTATTAAATATGAGTATCCGTTACCCCTGATTTCGGATCTATTCTCCAGTGTTAAAGGTGCTTGCTGGTTTACCAAGCTTGACCTCAGGGGGGGCGTATAATCTTATCCGCATTAAGCATGGGGATGAATTGAAGACGGCGTTTAATACTCCGGAGGGACAATTTGAGTACCTGGAGATGCCTTTTGGGCTCACTAATGCCCCTTCTGTCTTCCAGTGCTTCATGAACGACATTTTCCGAGACTTTGTGGATAAATTTTTGATTATCTATCTGGATGATATTTTGATCTTCTCCAAGGATTGGGATTCTCATGTGGAACATGTTTGGACTGTGTTCCGGATCTTGAGGGAGAATTCCCTGTATGTCAAAGGATCGAAATGCCTTTTTGGGGTACAGAGGATTTCATTTTTGGGATTTATTTTGTCTCCGTCAACTATTGAAATGGACCCGGCCAAGGTACAGGCCATTTATGATTGGGTTCAGCCCACTTCTTTGAAGGCCCTCCAGAAGTTTTGGGGTTTTGCTAATTTTTATCGGAAATTTATAGCAAAATTTTCTAGTATTGCCAAGCCATTGACTGATCTGACTAAAAAGGGTGCTGCTGATGTGTTGAATTGGTCTCCGGAGGCTGTTTCTTCCTTTCAGGTGCTGAAGCGAAGATTCACTTATGCCCCTGTTTTGCGGCAACCTGATGTCTCACTCCCGTTCCAGGTAGAGGTGGACGCTTCTGAGATTGGTGCAGGAGCTATTTTGTCCCAAAAGGATCCTGTAACATCTAAAATGAATCCCTGTGCTTTCTTTTCCCGAAAGTTCTCTCCATCTCAACGTAACTATGATGTTGGGAATCGGGAACTGTTAGCCATGAAATGGGCATTTGAGGAGTGGAGACATTGGTTGGAGGGAGCTAAACACCAAGTCGTGGTCCTCACTGACCACAAGAATTTGATTTACCTGGAGTTGGCCAAACGCTTGAACCCTAGACAGGCTAGGTGGGCCTTGTTTTTTACACGTTTTGATTTTGTGGTCTCTTTCCTTCCTGGCACTAAGAATGTCAAGGCAGACGCCCTCTCTAGGAGCTTCTGTGCTGATTCTCCTGTGGTGACCAAGCCTGCTACCATCTTAGGCGAAGGGGTAGTTCTTTCTGCCATCTCGCCCGATTTGAGACGTGCTCTGGAAGAGTTCCAGGAGGACAAACCTGAGCGTTGTCCCAGTGGAAAGTTGTATGTTCCTGACCAGTGGAAGAAGAGAGTGATGTCTGAAGTTCATTGCTCTGCATTAGCTGGTCATCCAGGTATTTTTGGTACTAGAGATCTGGTGAGTTGGTCTTTTTGGTGGCCCACCTTGTCTCGTGATGTCAGGAATTTTGTGCAGTCCTGTGGGACTTGCTCCCGGTCTAAACCTTGTTCTCGCTCTAGTGGGTTGTTGATGCCTTTGCCGGTCCCCAGGAGGCCATGGACCCATATTTCAATGGATTTCATCTCTGATATGCCTGTCTCTCAGAGAATGACTGTTATTTGGGTGATTTGTGATAGGTTCTCTAAGATGGTTCATCTGGTACCACTCCCTAAGTTTCCATCTTCCTCTGAGTTGGTGCCCCCGTTTTTGCAACAGGTGGTTCGCTTGCATGGGATTCCTGAGAACATTGTATCTGACAGAGGAGTTCAATTTGTGTCTAGATTTTGGAAGACTTTCTGTTCCAAGCTGGGAATTCAGTTGTCCTTCTCCTCTGCTTTTCACCCTCAGACCAATGGGCAAACGGAGAGAACAAACCAGACCTTGGTGTCGTATTTGAGATGGTTTATTTCCGCCGATCAGGATGATTGGGTTTCATTTTTGCCCTTGGCCGAATTTGCTTTAAATAATAGAGCTAGTTCTGCCACTTTGATGTCACCTTTTTTTTGTAACTTTGGGTTTCATCCTCGATTTTCTTCAGGGCAGGTGGAGCCTTCTGCCTGCCCAGGTGTTGACACTGTGGTGGAGAGAATGCACCAGATCTGGGACCAAGTGGTGGATAAGTTATCTCTCTCCCAGGAAAAGGCCCAGCGGTTTTCAAACCGACATAGGACCATTGGTCCCCAGTTTAAGGTTGGTGATATGGTTTGGTTATCATCAAAAAATATCGCTATGAAGGTGGCTTCTCCTAAGTTTAAGCCTAGATTTATTGGACCTTACAAGATTTTGGACATTATTAATCCGGTCTCTTTTCGTTTGGCTCTTCCTGTCACATTTAAAATTCATAATGTGTTTCATAAGTCCTTGTTGAAGAGGTTTGTTGAACCAGTTGTTCCTGGGGTGGCACCTCCGGACCCTGTATTAGTTGAAGGTAACATGGAATATGAGGTAGAGAAGATACTGGATTCCCGTCTGGCTAGATGGAGACTCCAGTATTTGGTTAAGTGGAAGGGTTATGGTCAGGAGGATAATTCCTGGGTCTCTGCCTCTGATATTCAAGCCAAAATATTGGTGCGTGCCTTTCATCAGGCTCACCCTGATCTCCCTGGTGGCGTGGATGAGGGTTCGGTGACCCCTCCTCAAGGGGGAGGTACTGTTGTGAGTTCATTTTCCCCTTCACCATTGAGGTCTGATGAACTCCCTCTTCTGGTGAAGGAAGGTAGTGAGGCTGATTACAAAGCACCTGAGCAGAATGATGATGACTGGGTGACTGGGATTGCTGACTGGATATAAGGCAGCCGACGCCCTTCTTCCTTGTGGGTGATTACTCTGAGGGATTCTTGGAGACCAGTCGGATTCCTGCTCCTCAAAAGCTAAGTTTTCTGCTCTACTTTTTGCATTTGTGTTTTGGTTTTGTTTTGCCTTGTTTTTCTGGATTTCTGCCTTTCCCTGCTGGGTGAGCTGAATTCCTTTTTGCTCTGTCTTCAGATAATACCTGAGTACTGATATAGTCTTTTTGATGCCTAGCGTCTTCAGGGCTTTTTTTTCCCTATCAGTCTGTTGGCTCTTGTTTTTGAGAGGGTTTTGGTGGATTGCAGACAGCAGCTTTTCTATTCTGTCCTATTTAGTTAGCTTGGGCCTCATCATTTGCTCAGCCTATCTTTCTATCTGTGTGAGTGTTTTTTCATCTTGCTTCACCGTAATTATATGTTGGGGGCTGCCTATTGCTTTGGGGTCTGCTCTGGGGCAGTTTAGATTTCCCTTTCTGTCTTTAGGCTATGTAGTTCTCCGGGTGTGATCGAGGGGTCTAGGGCACCGTAGGAACCCCTCACGGCTACTGCTAGTTGTTGTTGTTAGGTTCAGGGGTCTGCAATCCGATAGCTGCCAACTTCTCTGGTTTTCTGGACTTAGCTAGTATTTCTGTTTTTGCCTCCTATGGTGACTCACTCATAACATAAAGCTCAACAATAGCCTATTGGGCTTTCTGTGTCTCTGGACAATTGTTACATTACATATCATCACACTACCAGTAAACAAGTGACTGTAGTGCACCCCAGCTTCACCAGGAGACAGAAGTGACTACAGGACACCCCGGCATCACCAGGAGACAGAAGAGAATACAGGACATCCTGGCGTCACCAGGAGACAAGAGAATACAGGACACCCCGGCATCACCAGGAGACAGCAGTGACTACAGTGCACCCTGGTATCACCAGGAGACAGCAGTGACTACAGTGCACCCCGGCATCACCAGGAGACAGAAGAGAATACAGTACATCCCAGCGTCACCAGGAGACAAGAGAATACAGGACACCCCGGCATCACCAGGAGACAGCAGTGACTACAGTGCACCCTGGCATCACCACGTGACAGCAGTGACTACAGTGCACCCCGGCATCACCAGGAGACAGAAGAGAATACTGGACATCCCGGCATCACCAGGAGACAGCAGTGACTACAGTGCACCCCGGTGTCACCAGGAGACAGCAGTGACTACAGTGCACCCCGGCATCACCAGGAGAGAGCAGTGACTACAGTGCACCCGGGCATCACCATGAGACAGCAGTGACTACAGTTCACCCTGGCATCACCAGGAGACAGCAGTGACTTCCGTGCACCCTGGCATCACCAGGAGACAGAAGTGACTACAGTGCACCCCGACGTCACTAGGAGACAGCTGTGACTACAGTGCACCCTGGCATCACTAGGAGACAGCAGTGACTACAGGACACCCCGGTGTCACCAGGAGACAGAAGAGAATACAGGACACCCCGGCGTCACCAGGAGACAGCAGTGACTACAGTGCACCCCAGCATCACCAGAAGACAGCAGTGACTACAGTGCACCCTGGCATCACCAGGAGACAGCAGTGACTACAGTGCACCCCGGCATCACCAGGTGACAGCAGTGACTACAGTGCACCCTGGCATCACCAGGAGACAGCACTGACTACAGTGCACCCTGGCATCACCAGGAGACAGCAGCGACTACAGTGCACCCCGGCATCACCAGGAGACAGCAGTGACAACAGTGCACCCCAGCATCACCAGGAGACAGCAGTGACTACAGTGCACCTTGGCATCACCAGGAGACAGCAGTGACTACAGTGCACCCTGGCATCACCAGCAGACAGCAGTGACTACAGTGCACCCCAGCATCACCAGGAGAAAGCAGTGACAACAGTGCACCCCAGCATCACCAGGAAACAGAAGAGAATACAGGACACCCTGGCGTCACTAGGAGACAGCATTGACTACAGTGCACCCTGGCATCACCAGGAGACAGCAGTGACTACAGTGCACCCCAGCATCACCAGGAGACAGCAGTGACAACAGTGCACCCCAGCATCACCAGGAAACAGAAGAGAATACAGGACACCCTGGCATCACCAGGAGACAGAAGAGAATACAGGACACCCCGGCATCACCAGGAGACAGCAGTGACTACAGTGCACCCCGGTGTCACCAGGAGATAGCAGTGACTACAGTGCACCCTGGCATCACCAGGACACAGCAGTGACTACAGTGCACCCCGGCATCACCAGGAGACAGCAGTGACTACAGTGCACCCTGGCATCACCAGGAGACAGCAGTGACTACAGTGCACCCTGGCATCACCAGGAGACAGAAGAGAATACAGGACACCCTGGCATCACCAGGAGACAGCATTGACTACAGTGCACCCTGGCATCACCAGGAGACAGCAGTGAATACAGTGCACCCCAGCATCACCAGGAGACAGCAGTGACTACAGTGCACCCCGGCATCACCAGGAGACAGCAGTGACAACAGTGCACCCCAGCATCACCAGGAGACAGCAGTGACTACAGTGCACCCTGGCATCACCAGGAGACAGCAGTGACTACAGTGTACCCCAGCATCACCAGGAGACAGCAGTGACTACAGTGCACCCCGGCATCACCAGGAGACAGCAGTGACTACAGTGCAACCCAGCATCACCAGGAGACAGCAATGACTACAGTGCACCCTGATGTCACCAGGAGACAGCAGTGACAGCAGTGCACCCCAGCATCACCAGGAGACAGCAGTGAATACAGTGCACCTCGGCGTCACCAGGAGACGAAAGTGACTACAGTGCACCCCGGCCTCTCCAGGAGACAGCAGTGAATACAGTTCACCCTGGTGTCACCAGGAAACAAGTGAATACAGTGCACCCTGGCGTCAGCAGGAAACAGAAGTGAATACAGTGCACCCAGCCGTCACCAGGAGACAAGTGAATATAGTGCACCCCAGTGTCACCAGGAGACAGAAGTGACTACAGTGCACCCCGGCATCACCAGGAAACAGAAGTGAATACAGTGCACCCCGGCATCACCAAGAGACAGTAGTGAATACAGTGCACCTCGGCGTCACCAGGAGACAGAAGTGAATACAGGTCACCCCGGTGTCAACAGGAGACAGCAGTTAATACAGGTCACCCCGGCGTCACGAGGAGACAGCAGTGAATACAGTGCACCCCGGCGTCACCAGGAGACAAAAGTGAATACAATGCAACCCGGCATCACCGGGAGACAGCAGTGAATACAGGGCACCCCAGCGTCACCAGGAGATGGCAGTGAATACAGTGCACCCAGGCGTCACCAGGAGACAGGAAGGACTACCGTGCACCCCGGCGTCACCAAGAGACAGCAGTGAGTACAGTGCACCCCGGCATCACCAGGAGACAGCAGTGAATACAGTTCACCCCGGCGTCACCAAGAGACAGCAGTGAGTACAGTGCACCCCGGCGTCATCAGGAGATAGCAGTGAATACAGTTCAGCCTGGTATCATCAGGAGACAGCAGTGAATACAGTGCACCCCGGCGTCACGAGCTACATTTTCTTTTACTTTTGTTCCTGCCATACCGAGGTGTTAACATTTGCACACCACATGATGTGAGGCCTATGGCAGAGTAGTGCATCACTGGTATTACAACTTAACATTATTTGAGCATGAGATGGTTATTCCGGGATTTACCTACCTTCTCTATTATTCTTGGGTTGTTCTGATCCCTCACAGTTCAGTCATGGAGGATGATCTGCCTCAGGTTTTCTGCACCGTCCTCCCTGGTTGTGGCCTTGTAATGTCTTGATTCTGTGCCGGGAATTGTTCTTATCCTTCTGCTGCCTACCTACCACCGGAGACTGATGTTTGTAGACCTCAACCTGAGAAGATCCTCATTCTTATCTGTCCAGGAAATAGAGTTTTCTTGGATGAGTCCAATGTTCAGTCCTAAACCAGAGATAAGACAGAGATGTCAGCAGAGGAATTCATGGGAGGGGAATTCACAAACATCTCAACATAAGACGAAGGCCCAGAGGAGGATGGAGGAGAGTAACCAAAACTATAATCATACAAAACACCACCAGTGCAAAGTAATCTGCACCGCCAAGACACTTTTAATGACGGCACAACCTCCTTGTGCTAAGGCAACAGTCAGACTCCACACCTGGAAATACTTCAGGTGCTCACCCAAAGAAAGTAACAATTGCAGAATCATCATACGTAGAAAGATGAATTGCACTCACCAGTCAGGATGAAAAACTTTATTGAAGAATCTTCAACGGAAGATTGTGAACAGGGGTGCAGGAATGACAACGGCCATTTCGCGCACAGATGCGCTTCTACGGGTCACCCTGATTGGTGAGTGTCATTCATCTTTTTACGTATGGTGTAGCCAAAACTAGGACAATAGAGGGACATGAAGCCATTGCCCCAACTTACCTCCAGATGACAGTAGTGCATAAAGTGTTTGTTATATTCAATATTTTAATGAGGCCCGCCAGTTGTTGCCTTTCAGTGGACCTTCATCATATTTTTTGTCAGGCTTTGCACTTTCAAAGCCTTTATGACATTTTAAGTACATCTGATAGACGCCGAGATTCTCACACTGCGCCGGATAGATCCCAAGCATTATCTGGTGCTGTGGTCTCCCATTCAGGTCCAGCCGCTGGGACTCCTGCTCTGGGTGGACATGAGTCCCAGCGTCTTGCTCGAGCTCATGATATACATTTACTTACCGCTGGCTCTCCATCAAAGCCTGTGGTAACTAGTGATATTCAGGTGCAGCCTTGAGCTTTGGAGTCTAAGTCCAGAGATCACCTTACTGCGCATGTCCGTGATGTGGCGAACTCTCAATGGTGGTTGGACGTTATCTGTTCTGGTGATGTGGCAGCTCCGGATTGTCCCGCAGGCAATGTCATGTCCGGCTGGGTGTGAGTGTTTGTCACGGAGCCTAGCACATAAAAGACTCTCAGTGGCGCGCACGGGTGCGCCAGTATCATTCAGGTTCGGTGTGTGAGAGGATAGTCTACCACTCTGCATTTTTTGTGCATCTTTCTTCTCTCTGGGACTGTACGTGTTGGCACGCAAGTTGCACACTTATGCGGTTACGTACCCATGTGCTATATTTCTCTGTGAAGTCAACAGGGTATTGTATCTAGGATCTTATAAATTTTTCTGCTTGGCTTATCATCTGTTTCGCTCGTGTGCGATTAGCACAGTTCAGTTACAGAGCAAGATCAACCCATGTGCTATACTTCTCAGTGAAGTAGTCAGCAGGGTATTGTACCTAGCGTCATATGAGTTATTTCTCTTGACTTAGCATCTGTTTAATTCATGTGTGCTGTTACCACAGTTCAGTTACAGAGCAAGCTCAACCTTGTGCATTACCTCTCTGTGAAGTTAACAGAGCCAGGTACTCTGCGTTCTGTTCTTACTGTGTGGAGTTAACGCAGTCTGTGTAAGGTGAACACTTGCTGTTCTGTCATTGTTCACAATAGCAGCAGATATACATCTCTGCACGGTGGACCCCGGGTTGTAATTGCACTTTATTTTTTATTTAGTACAATCTGTCAACCCTAATAACATCAACTACACTTTTGAAATATTTTCGTTCAAAATGTTGTTATGGACTCAATGACTCATCCATACAATTTAAGGCTGTGTGCACACGCTGCGGATTAGGTGCGGATTCATCCGCGCGGATTTTGTAAAATCCGCAGGTGAAACCGCAGGTCAAAAGACCTGCGGTTTTACCTGCGGATTGCTCTGCGGTTTTGCCCTGCGGAGGAGATGGCAAACCGCAGGGGAATCCGCAGAAAGAATTGACATGTCAATTCTTTCTGCGCATTGAAAACCGCAGATAATCCGCGCGGAAAATTCCGCACCATCTGCACTGCGGTTTTTGATTCCCATAGGGAATCATTGTACTGTACACCGCAGCAAAAACTGCTGTGGGTCCGCAGCGGCCAAAACCGCTGCGGAACCGCAGCAAAATCCGCAGCGTGTGCACACAGCCTAACACAGTCATTGCTGCATTACAGTGGTATGTAAAACGTCCAAAAAGCGTAGAAAAATATTTCTGGATTAGATTACTCATCCATACAGTATTATATGCTTTCTGTCACATTTTTGTGGTATATAACAGTAGAAAAAAGGGTTTGAAAATTTTGCTTGTTTCTTCACATTTCTTACTGTAAGAACTTATAAGCCTGACTGGAGTTGAATCAAAGTTTGTACTTCCAGGAGACTTCAAAAACCGCAGGTGTGGCTGAAGAGAATGGTCTGTGTGCCCTTTAGCCAAACCCAGGGACGATACCTCAAATTGAAAGTTGGTTTGGGGCGGTGATCCACCAATGCACTGTTCGAACGTTTGTATAATGTTTTTATATTTTTTTCTTATGTAATGTTTGTTATTATGAACATGTGTTAATTGTTAATAACTTGTATGTCTTTACAGTCCAGGATTTACTGTGATTCACTAGGATGGAATATGGCACCCCTGCGGTCTGGCCGCCACAATATCACCTCCCTAACCGGTAGTGGTATCATGTCTAGAAGTAAATGGAGCTCCCTACACTAAGTAAACCACGCATCCACTCACAAACCCATCCCTGACAAGAAGGGGGAGCAAAAGCCTCTAGTTTGTATAGTGACTGCCTCTTCTGGCTGGGGGGGAGGTGTAAGTAGGGAGGATAGTGTAGTGTGAAGGAATGGAAGGGAGGAAGGGAGCACATGGAGTTTCCCAGGGTCAGGGCGATGGATGGCTCACCCTTGGATTAAAAAGAGGACAGGAGACCAGACTCCTGGGTGACCTGTGATTGCAGATCCTGGAAGCAGAATCTGGAGACAGAGGGACTGCAGGTCCTTGGGTCACCCCTTTGCAGATCCAGAAGCAACACATTATAGAGAGTTCAGAGCTGGAACAAGAGAACAGCTTGCAAAGAATTTGCAATGTAGGCTGGCTGTAGCTGCCATAGAGAACACAAGCAAGGATTACAGATCAGCTCATAAGCTGTTGAATCTTCAGAAGGACGAGCAAATAAAGGAAGGCTCATTATACCCACTTAGTGGAGTGGACTTCAGCTGCTTTCAGACTGGCTGAACCCTCGACCTAGTGATCAGAAGCCCTGGATTCAACCTGCATCTACCATCCCCTTTCAGTTGTCTGATCAGGGCCACGGTGCTGGGCAATCGTCATTGTGATATCCCCAATAGACTGCCTGCCTGTCTACCAAGTACCCCCGGCCCGCGCGACTGCGACACGTGCCTGGAATTACATCTCAGGGGTGAGCTGAAATTTACTTATTTTTTTACTTATATAATCTTTCTGGCCCTAAGAGACAAAGCCATGAAGGATTTATTTGCGGAAATTTTGCCGTGGTGGCAGGGTTCTTTGTGAAGAAAAAAGATGGGGTCTACATCCCTGTTTAGATTTCTGGAAATTAAATCAGATTACCATCCGGGATCCATAACTTCTTCCTCTTATTTTGGATCTTTTCAGCCAGGTGGTGGGAGCTAAGGTGTTCTCCAAGTGAGATTTAAGGGTGCCTACAACCTGGTTAGAATCAGAGAAAGGGATGAATGGAAAACAGTGTTCAATATCCCTGTGGGTCATTTCGACAGTCTGGTCATGCCTTTTGGTCTGACAAATGTACCTGTGGTTTTCCAACATTTCATTAAAGATATTTTCCATCATTTAGTGGGCAGGTTTGTGGTGGTCTACCTGGATGATATTTTCTCCTGATTTTGAGACACATCAGGGGCATGTTAAACAGGTGCTGCAAATTTTAAGAGACGCCAAACTTGAAAAATGCATTTTCACCGTCCAGGAAGTACAATTTTTTGGGGTGCCTGTGTGGGGAGGACTCCCAGACAGTGACCAGACAGGTACCCAGGAGACCGCCATCAGGGTTCCTGAGGGAACAATACTGGGAGGGAGAGACTTGACTGAAGTTGTCAGGGAAACAGGGGGCGGGGCAAGCTTAAAAGGAGCAGGGGGCGCGCTGAAATGGCAGTTGGGAGAGAGTGTGACAGGAGGCAGGAAGCCGGGCGACTTGGAGGGACACCGACAGGAGCCTGTGAAGAGGATACTGCGCACTCACCAACAAGGGAGACGTGAGAGACTTTTACCGGAGGCCGCTTCCTGCCCCAGTTCGCAGACAGCCACGCCCGCCGTCCCCCGCCTTGGTGAGACAGATCCCTTACCTCAGGTCGCGGCTGTGATGACACGTAAAGCGGCCACAGAGGCCTGGACACTGCCCCCCGGCCTTCTCCCACCGCGGCGACCCTGTCATCACCGGCCTCAGGGGACACCACCTCGTCCTAGGCGACATTAGAGGCCCATTTCCCGGCTGTGGAGGGACTCTTATCAGAGAACAGCCACTGGTCAGTTGGGAACTGCGTCATTACCGCGCCCCACCATCATTGTTTCTTCAGGGCCTGTCGCCCCCACCGTCATTGTTTCTTCAGGGCCTGTTGCTCCCCACCGGCATCGTTTCTTCAGGGCCTGTTGCGCCCCACCGGCATTGTTTCTTCAGGGCCTGTTGCGCCCCACCGGCACCGTTTCTTCAGGGCCTGTTGCGCCCCACCAGCATCGTCTCTTCAAGGGCCATCGTTTCTTCGAGGCGTCAAGACAGCCGCACCAACGATCTCCAAGCGGCCGCATCTGCGATCCCGAGTGACGCAAGGAAGGATAAGTGGACTATATCCATAATTACCATAGTTTGGCCACGTTCCGGCTTTCTACACCCAGACTAGCCGGGGTACTCCCAGTTTCCTTAAGAAAGTATTGTTTATTTTATTGAGTCCCTGCGAGGACAGATTTGTGTTTACCCCCCCCGTCTGCCTGTTCAGCATAGCCCTAGTGGCTCCAATTTATAAAAGTTGATTATACAAGTTATATCCCTGTCTTGTGTCTCGTCACTGCATCCTGAGAATCTGCTGGTCACTACACTTGGCGTAGTCGGCAGGATGCAGTCTCCGAGCACAGACAGTGGTGCCCCCGATCAGGGCGGAGCTGTCAACTCTATAAATAATGAGGGTCCCCGCTCCAGCATTTCATTGGGAGCCATGCTGAACAACCTGCCTAGATTTTCCGGCTCCAATACTATGTTATGGAGCTCGACAGAGCGGATGCGGGGGCTCTTTCGGATGCACCCAATTACTCCTGATCTGGAAGCCGAGGTGGCAATCATGGCACTGGACGGGGAGGTGCGGAGGTCAGTGATGTTGAAACCTCCGTGGCACCGCAACACTTTTTAAAAAGTGTTGCGGATAGTAGAACAGACCCATGGGGACCCCACTAATGTGGGAGAGTTAAGAACCCGTTTGTTTAGTCAGATGCAGGTAGAGGGGGAGACGATCACAGAGTATATAAATGTCCTCCAGGAATTGCATACGGCTATAGAAAGAAAGGACGGGGTAGGGGTAGGACCTGTTGACATAACCCTACGTGACCTACTGGTGACTGGTTTGCAAGATCCATTAGTCAAACAGGCACTGCGGGAGCAGATCAGAATGAATCCCCGAATAGACTTTTCAGAGGTGGGAAGTCAGGCATGTGCTCGAGAGCAGGGGATGGCGGTCACCGTGGGGAAAGTCCGAGGTGTGGAGGCCTCTGCAAATGTAGTCGAGGAGCCTCAGTGGGTGGAGGAGATGAAGCAGGAGCTGAAAAATATTAAGGGCGAGTTGGCCGAAGTAAAGAGAAGAACCGAGACTGGGACTGGACGACCAAGCTTTAACCCCGGCTCCTGGGGATCACGCTCCCCGCGGGGTGGTCAGCCTACACAGGCCCGGTGTTTTGAGTGTGGAGAACCAGGCCACTTTGCCTGAGAGTGTCCGCGGCGTGGGAGATACCCACCCCAGCGGCCATTAAACTAGAGGGCTCCGGGCTGGGGGGACGCCGCTTGGAGCCGAAAACCACAACTAGGGGTGGTGGAAGTCCCGAAGATTTGGTAGCAAAGTGTCCGGTGGTTTAGGCGGAAGTGGAGGGCTGGGCCGTCCGGTGTCTGGTAGACACGGGGTCACAGGTAACCACCATGCCTGCAACGTACTTTCAACAAAACTTCCCGGAGGCAACAAGACCCCAGTGGGGGTCCATGATTAAGCTAATAGCCGCCAACCAATTGCCGGTCCCAGTTGCCAGGGTAGTGTGGGTGCAGGTGACGTTGTGCTGTAAAGCCCTTGGTCGCAGAGGGGTGGTGCTAACTCAAGGAAAACATGATCAACGGCACTCCGTCACCCTAGGCATGAATATTTTACGAGAGTTCGGCCACTTACTACTAAAGGATCCCACACAGAAGATCCTGAAGCAGTGGGGTTTTCGCACAGCTCAGGGACAGGTATTCCAGCAGCTGGTGCGAGGTGTGCAGGTGCATCAGGACTGCTGGGAGGGCGAGGCTCTGGGCAAGGTCATCGCGTCAGCGGCTCCCCTGCCTGTGCTACCTCCTGGACAGACAGTGGTGGCCCTGCCAATTCGAGCCCCGATACCTTTGGAAGGCGTGGAGGTGCAGGTGGAGCCGCGCCACTCAGAGCGCTTACCTCCTGGCATACTGGTGGTCCATTCCCTGGCTACAGTGCAAAAAGGAACCGTCCTGGTACGCTGCGTTAACCTTGAAGACCGAGACACCGTTCTAAAAGCACGGACTGTACTGGCCAAACTAGTAAGGCCGTTAGAAGAAGTGCTGCCAGCTCCTGCGGTTCAATTACAAGTACATCCCGAGGATCCTTGGGAAGTAACAATACGAATCTTGCAGGCCCACAAAGTCTCGGCACAAGAGAAGGGCCAAAATATTTTGGAGCAGATGCGGGCCGAGCTTTCTGGATTAACTGCAGCTCAACTCTCACAGATAAAATCATTGCTTGGACAGTACCATGAAGTATTTGCTAGTCATGAGGACGATTTTGGATGTACCACCGCCATTACTCATGAAATCCCCACAGCAGGAGCGGCCCCTATCTGGGAACGATATCGACAGATTCCGCCACAACTCTATCAAGAGGTGAAAACTTTGCTGGCCCAAATGTTGCAAAAAGGGGTGATACGGGAAAGTCAAAGTCCCTGGGCGGCCCCAATCGTCTTGGTCTGGAAGAAAGATGGTACACTATGATTCTGTGTGGATTATCGTAAACTGAATGCTTGCACTATTAAAGACTCATACCCACTGCCCCACATAGAAGAACCCCTGTCCGCCTTGGGGAAGGCAACATATTTTTCGACCCTGGACTCGGCCAGTGGGTACTGGCAGGTGCCCATGTCAGAAGAAGATAGAGCCAAGACGGCATTCATATTGCCCCATGGGACTGTTTGAGTTTAATCGGATGCCGTTTGGGCTGGCCAACGCCCCCAGGACCTTTCAGTGATTGATGGAGCGATGTCTGGGAGATCTCAATTTTGAGGCCACGTTGATCTACCTGGACGACATCATTGTCTATGCCGCCACCTTTGAGGACCACCTGAAGCGGTTGGGACAGGTACTCAGCCGGTTGCAAAAGTACGGGTTGAAGGTGAAGCCTCAGAAATGCCACCTATTCCGCTCTCAGATTGAGTATCTGGGTCATGTCGTTTCGGCAGAGGGTGTGAGGCCATCCCGGGAGAAGGTTGCTGCTATCCAGGAATGGCCTACCCCGGAGACGGTAAAAGATGTGCGGGCTTTTCTGGGGATAGCCGGATATTACCGTCGTTTCGTAAAGAATTTTGCATGTCAAGCTCGAGCCCTGCACGACCTGCTGAAGGGGGCTCCCGCTGGGGCCAATGGGCATAAAATCCAGTGGCAACACCCTCAGGAGGAGGCCTTCCGAGACCTCAAGGCTGCACTCTCGGATGCCCCAGTGTTGGCTTATGCGGATTTCTCCCAACCGTTCATCTTGCACACTGATGGGAGTGTGTTGTCACAGGTTCAGGATGGCCGGGAGAGGGTGATCGCATATGGAAGTCACTCACTCCATGACTCCGAGCGTAACCCTGACAATTACAGCTCCTTTAAGCTCGAGCTCCTTGCAGTGGTGTAGGCTCTGACGGAGAGATTCGCAGAGTACCTAGCCGGCTCCGAGGTGGTATTGGGAACTGACAACAACCCGCTGGCTCATTTGGAAAGTGCCAAATTGGGGGCTCTGGAACAGCGATGGGTGGCCCGGATGGCGAAGTACAATTATAAGATTATCTACAAAAGAGGGGCCGAGAATGGCCATGCAGACGCCCTCTCCAGGATTCGACATACAACTCCAGGACAGGATCGAGACAAAGAATTAGAAGGAGAGGAAATACCATTTGCTCTCACTGCTGCCATGCTCACAACTGACAATAAAAAAATATCTTCCTCTGAGACCCCAAGGGGCATACTGGAACAATCCTGGGATAAGTAGATACAACAGCAACAAGAAGACAAAGAGGTTGGCCTTCTCAGGACGTGGGTCGCCGCTGGGCAATTACCCACTGACTCTCAACGGCACAATTTGACTCAAGACCTGTTGCTTATGCTGCGACAATGGGAAAGGTTGGTTATCTGAAAGGGATTATTGCATCATAAAATAACATCACAAACAACCTCGATGACGGTTTGGCAGGTGGATACGCCTGGAGCTCAACTTCACGTACTGGCTCGGGAGGCTCACGAAAAAGGCCCATTTCGGAACAAAAAAAAACTTTGCAATGGCTGCAACAGAAAGCTTACCATCTGCGCTTGCCGGCTGTTGTGGACGAAATTTGCCGGACCTGCCGCTTGTGTGAATTAGCTAAACCACCCGCTCAGCGAGCCGCAACACAGACTATTGTGACCTCAGTGCCCCTTGAGCTCCTGACGGTGGATTATCTGACCATTGGGCCCGCATTTCAGGGATACGAACACTGTCTCGTTATGGTAGATCATTTCACCAAGTTGGCTGTGGTCACCCCCACTCGGGATCAGACCGCAGAGTCAGCTGCCTCCGCCATTTGCAGAAACTTTATACAAGTATACGGCTGCCCTCAACGAATACATTCTGTTCAGGGAGCGTGTTTTTTGGGAAAGTCATGGAAGAACTAAATCACCTTTATGGAACTGACAAATCCCGAACCACACCGTATCACCCGTAAGGGAATGGGGCTTGTGAATGATTTAATCGGACATTGATTCAGATGTTGTGCACTCTGGAGAGTGACAAGAAGGCCCATTGACCCGAATATGTTTCTGAATTAGTTTGGTTCTATAACAATAGGGTACATCGAGTGACTGGCTATACCCCCTATTCCCTGTTGTTCGGACAAGAAGGTAAAGCGATCACGGAGGTGGAGTTAGACCCTGAAGAGCCTTACCCCTGGACTAGAGTGTCGTCTTGGGTCCGAAATCATCGCCACCGGCTGAAAACTCTTCACTGAATTGTACACACCAAGCTCCAAGACTGGGGGCACCCAGGGAAGGATGCAACCTCACCTCCTCATCTCCAAAGCGGTGACCGGGTGCTTGTATTAGATCAACGCCCCCAGAACAAACTGGAGCCGCGTTGGGAAGAAAGTCCTTATCGGGTCTTACGCCGTATCCATCCAGACGGACCGGTGTATGAAATACGACCTGAGGAGGATGAAACACTGCCCACTCGTATTGTGCATCGTAATATGTTACGCCCATGTACTTCCTCCAACCCGAAGCAACCGGAGCCTACCCCATCGACATCCGAACCGTCTTCCGTATGTTGGGACCCGGACGACGATGAAGATTGTCTCCCAGGACACAGAGGCCCTCCACTCAGTAATGGATCAGCCCACTGATAGCCACCACCCCAGACGACTCTACCCCAGTTGAACTTAGATGCTCCGAGCAATCAACAGCCGGCAAACCCCCTGAACGATATGAGCAAGATCAATTCATATGGCAACGAACATTGAAACCCCTACAGACCGATCTCAAAAGACTAACGCCCTCGCCCGAGGACTGGCGAGCTTACAGGGTGGGGGAGTATGGGGAGGAGGACTCCCAGACAGTGACCGGACAGGTACCCAGGGAACCGCCATCAGGGTTCCTGAGGGAACAATACTGGGAGGACAGTAAAGGGAGAGACTTGACTGAAGTTGTCAGGGAAACAGGGGGCGGGGCAAGCTTAAAAGGAGCAGGGGGCGTGCTGAAATGGCAGTTGGGAGAGAGTGTGACAGGAGGCAGGAAGCCGGGCGACTTGGAGGGACACCGACAGGAGCCTGTGAAGAGGATACTGCGCACTCACCAACAAGGGAGACGTGAGAGACTTTTACCGGAGGTCGCTTCCCGCCCCCGTTCGCAGAAAGCCACGCCCGCCGTCCCCCGCCTTGGTGAGACAGATCCCTTACCTCAGGTCGTGGCTGTGACGACACGTAAAGCAGCCACAGAGGCCTGGACACTGCCCCCCGGCCTTCTCCCACCGCGGCGACCCTGTCATCACCGGCCTCAGGTGACACCACCTCGTCCTAGGCGACATTAGAGGCCCATTTCCCAGCTGTGGAGGGACTCTTATCAGAGAACAGCTACTGGTCAGTTGGGAACTGCGTCATTACCGCGCCTCACCATCATTGTTTCTTCAGGGCCTGTCGCCCCCACCGTCATTGTTTCTTCAGTGCCTGTTGCGCCCCACCATCACCGTTTCTTCAAGGGCCTGTTGCGCCCCACCATTATCGTTTCTTCAAGGGCCTGTTGCGCCCCACCGTCATTGTTTCTTCAGGGCCTGTTGCGCCCCACCGGCATCGTTTCTTCAGGGCCTGTTGCGCCCCACCGGCATAGTTTCTTCAGGGCCTGTTGCGCCCCACCGGCATCGTTTCTTCAGGGCCTGTTGCGCCCCACCGGCATCGTTTCTTCAGGGCCTGTTGCACCCCACCGGCATTGTTTCTTCAGGGCCTGTTGCGCCCCACCGGCACCGTTTCTTCAGGGCCTGTTGCGCCCCACCGGCACCGTTTCTTCAGAGCCTGTTGCGCCCCACCAGCATCGTCTCTTCAAGGGCCATCGTTTCTTCGAGGCGTCAAGACAGCCGCACCAACGATCTCCAAGCGGCCGCATCTGCGATCCCGAGTGACGCAAGGAAGGATAAGTGGACTATATCCATAATTACCATAGTTTGGCCACGTTCCGGCTTTCTACACCCAGACTAGCCGGGGTACTCCCAGTTTCCTTAAGAAAGTATTGTTTATTTTATTGAGTCCCTGCGAGGACAGATTTGTGTTTACCCCCCCCGTCTGCCTGTTCAGCATAGCCCTAGTGGCTCCAATTTATAAAAGTTGATTATACAAGTTATATCCCTGTCTCGTGTCTCGTCACTGCATCCTGAGAATCTGCTGGTCACTACACCTGTTGTCATCTTCAGGTTTTCAGATGGATCCGGAGAAGGTCTGTGCTGTCCTTGATTGGGACCGTCCCGAGAACCTTAAGTCTTTACAACGTTTTCTGGGTTTTACTAGTTTTTACTGGCGATTCATCTGGAATTATTCAGTAATTGTGAAACCCCTTACTGACATGACAAGGAAGGAGCCTGATTTTTCCAAATGGTCGGATGCCACCCTGGGGGCTATTTCCTCTCTAAGCTGTTTTGCCATGGCCCCTATATTCAGTCAACCTGATGTTCCCCAATCCTTTGTTGTGGAGGTTGATGCGTCGGAGGTGGGGGTTGGGGCTGTGCTGTCTCAGAGCCCATCCCTGGGTAAATGGCTTCAATGCGCTTTCTTTTCTAAGAAATTGTCTTTGGCTGAGAGAAATTATGACATGGGTAATAGGGAACTTTTGATGATTAAATTGGCATTTGAAAAATGGCGACATTGTTTGGATGGGGCTGTCAATCCCATTACTGTTATTACTGACCATAAGAACCTCTCACATCTTCAATTGGCTAAACGTCTCAACCTTAGGCAAGCGAGATGGTCCCTATTTTTTACTATGATCAATTTTATGGTCACTTTCAGTCCAGGGGTCAAAAATGTCAAAGCTGATGCTTTGTTCCAGAGCTTCCCTGGTGGTGGCCATGAGAACCCTGCCCCGATTTTGCAGAAAGCGGTAGTCATTTTGGCATTGTACCCTTAGCTGGAGAGGGAGTTGTTGGAAACCCAGAAGGACACCCCAGCCTCCTGCCCTTCAGGAAGGTTATTTTTACCATCTAATCTGTGCCGCAAAGTAATTAAGGAACATCACAGCTCTGTGCTTGCTGGCAATCCAGGTGGTAAGGCAACCGGGGACCTCATTTCTCATTGTTTTTGGTGTCTGGGGTTGCATTGGGATGTGGTTGAACGTATCTGTAGTATCCGCGCGTTCTAAGGTATAGCATACCTGTCCGTCTGTTCCTCTTC
Source organism: Dendrobates tinctorius (assembly GCF_039654945.1). Lineage (NCBI taxonomy): Eukaryota > Metazoa > Chordata > Amphibia > Anura > Dendrobatidae > Dendrobates > Dendrobates tinctorius. Next base: position 230,008 of record NW_027361968.1, read on the forward strand.
TGTCTAACACAAATAGATAATGCACAGCGTGACAATAAATGTCTAACTGAAAAAAAACCTTTTCTAAAATAAAACTTTTATTGAGTTGACTACATAAATTTCAACATCCTGGACATCTGAGGTGCCCTATCTTAAGGGTACACTTTCTCATTATCCGGTGTGTGTATGAATGTGTCTGCTGACCCTGTCACTTTTGTCTATACACACCTGCCCATTTTCATCTATGGTAGTTTTACATTTGTGTCCATCATCTAGGACATACCATACTGGTTGTAAACAGTCCCCTGTGGTATCACAGGTCAAACTGGCCCTCTTTTTCTTACTATATGTCTAATTAGGGCTAGAATAGGAGTGGAGGGACAGTTAACACACAAGCGGTGGCGCCATTTCTCGCCATCTTAGGGTGCCAACCTCCACAAGTAGGTATGGGCACAGTCTGGCTGCTACCAAATGGTCAGTGCACTTTCTTTCTCACACCGGCTGAGTATGATCGGTTATCTAACCAAGCAAAATTTATTGCACATGATATATGGATATAGATAGGCATCTTATAGTGAGCTATCCTGGTTTATCGTTATGCCTCCATATTGGGGCATTGTGTTACAGGGCTAGTATAAATCTCTTACATCACATCTAGCCAACTTAATTTGTTTGACTATTGGTGGTATTGATTTTTGTATATATTACCCTACAATACTGCTTTTTCCAGTGGGATTTAGCCTTAGAATTAATAGCCTACCCTCTGGCTAGATTTGCCTTTCAGGAATATTTGTATTTAACATTTCTGCACCTTGCACTTTCACTTTGAGTGATTAGTCTAGGCTGAAGAAGAGACCTGAGTAGTCTCGAAAGCTTGCAATGTGTTACCATCTTTCTAGTTGGCCATTAAAAGGTATCAACCACTGAGGACTCTCAATTCTGAATAATTCACTTTGAGTGGGTATTTAAGATATGATTGTTTTAAAAACTCAATAAAAGTTATACTTTAGAAAAGGGATTTTTTCAGTTAGATGTACTCTTCTTCCACTACCTATTCCTAGCAGGCCATGGATACACTTGTCCATGGATTTTATTACTGACCTACTGTTATCTGCAGGCAAGACTGTGGTTTTGGTGGTTGTAGACAGGTTCCGTAAGATGGTTCATTTTGTTGCATTACCGGCACTTCCAAATGACAAAACTCTTGCTCGGGTGTTCATAAATAAGATCGTGAAGCTTCATGGGGTTCCCTCCCATGTGGTGTCAGATTGGGGGACCCAATTTTCCATGTTCTGGAGGGCATTCTGTTCTCGACTGGGGGTGCAGCTGTCCTTTTCCTTTGCCTTCCGTCCCCAGTCGAATGGACAGACCAAGCGTGTTAATCAGAATTTGGAGACTTACCTCAGGTGTTTTGTTTCCGAGAATCAGGAGGCCTGGGCATCTTACCGCTAGCAGAACTTGCTATTGATAATTAATCATCATGAGGAGTCTACCGGCAGGTCACCATCCTTTGGTGCGTATGGTTTCCATCCACAGTTTGATACTTTAAGCGGATGAGGGGCTTTGGGAGGAACGTTTTGCTTCATCGTTCTCTTTGGTGTGGCAGGGGTTCTCAGTAATTTAAAGATTCCACAGGTCCACAAAAAAATATTTTCTGCAATCATTGCAGTTGACTTTGTACTTTTCTGAATCATCTTTTTGTCCTGATTTCAGGAATGTATATAGCTTTTCTGTAGCAGGTACAGTTTCCATGGAGCAGCATCCTTATTATTAGGTATAGGAATTATACTGGCGACATTAAGAAAACAGTAACCTACATATCAGAAATATAATATGCTTCACCTTACAAAACAGTTTTTATTGACCCAAATAGAAACCAAAATATGAACAGAAATTAAAAATGCTTGTCATTAGATTGTCATTGATACGATTTTTCAGGGTTGTCTCTATATAATATCCAACAGTAATCCGCCATCATTGAGTCATTCCTAAAACCCTGGTAGCGGTGCTCCATTACTTTAATGTCCTGGTGAAACCGTTCGCCTTGTTCATCACTTACATACCATAGATGTTGAGGGAAGAAATCTAAATGTGAATGCAGAAAGTGCATTTTCAGAGACCTGCGACATCCAGCGCACTTGTATGCATTTAGCAGTTCCTCAACACCTTCAACATATTCAGGAGAATTTTTTTCCCTAAGAAGTTTTCACAGATCCACTTGAAGCTTTTCCAAGATCTCAATCCCTTATCACTTAGGGTTCCTTCAAACACATCATCTCTCATAAGCTCTCTGATCTTAGGACCAACAAATGCCTCTTCCTTCAGTTTTGCTGGTGAAATGCTGGAACCTTTGTGAATTTGTCTTTGCCATGGCTTCCACAAAGTTTAATAATCAATCCCAACTTTATATGTAGTGGAGGAAGAAAGATTTTTGTTGGAACAACTAAAGGATTCTGCTGAACGTTGTCTCTACCTGGAGCATAGATGTTTCTTTGTCCCCAATCACGACAAACATAATGCTCTACTGTATTTCTACTCTCCTATAAACACAAGAAGCAACAATATTTTGGGAAACCTCCATACCTATTAGCAGACCAATCAATTTGAAATTTCCACAGATAGTCATTTGATGATGCTTATATTGTGTAGCATCGAAAACAACTGACAGATTTTCATAACTTTCCTTTAGATGACATGAGTGAGCAATAGGGATTGATAGTTTCATATTTCCATTGTGAAGCAGCACTGCTTTCAAACTTCTCTGGGATGAGTCAATAAACAATTGGCAATCTGCAACAAAATACTCTTGATTAAGTTCTTCAAAGAGGCCGTTCACATTGTTACAGTGCACCATTGGTCCATCAACTGTGAAAAATTGTGTTTAATTGTTACTTCTGTTTCGGTAATAAGACACTTTGACATCATCATGAATAAGATTCTTCTGTTTCAACCTAGATGCAAGAAGTTCAGCTTTATCTTTTGACAATGAAAGGTCTCTGATGAGATCATTTAAGTCATGTTGAGTAAAGCGTTCTGGAGGCTTGGCTGCTCCATCAGGTACATAATCATCTTGACTTGAGGTCTCCATGTCTTCTCCAGTAGCTTCAGCTCCATAGTCTTCATATTCTACTTCATTTTCATCCAATCCAGACAATGGTGGTACAGGAACTGGCAAGGCACCATCATGTGGATCTGGCCTAATCGCAGACTCAACTTCAGGGTAATTAATCTTATGTTTGTTCTTTGTAGTAAAGCCCTTCAGTTTGGCAAAACAAAAGTAGCAGTCATCACTATGAGTTTGGGGTTGTCTTCAAATCATAGGAACAGCAAGTGGTATAGCCACTGTCCTCATATTCCACCAGTCATGACGACCATTTGAACAACTTGAGCCTATCACATGAGGGGACCAGCTTTTGTCTTGGTCACGAAGTGGACACTTATGGTACATCTGGTACATATTTTTAATATCATGAGTGATTGAACGTACTTGGCCTCTTGGTGTAAAAGAACCACACACACATAGCAGAATCTGTTCGGATGATTGATCCACTGTCGGGGCATTTTTCTCCTTTAAATCAGATCAAACAGTAAAGTTTAGGTCAATGGTGGTGACAAACTAAAAACAAATGTGATGAGCCGAGCGACTATGTGTAGCTATTTCCCGTGAGATGACAGAGGCAGCTTGTATTTAGAGCTGATGTTATTGGAGGTAATCTGGTAGATAACTATATACACTTCTGAGGTAAACGGGTCAGCCTATTCCTTACAGATGAACATTTGCAGACAGGCAGTTTCTCAGTGTGACATCGGCTGCTCTCAGGTTCTCTCTCTGTGGAGACCCTCACTCAGTTACACCTCAGTGGCGGAACTGTTTTCTTCCCTCTGAGGTGACTTGCACTGCCAGAAATGCAGTGAAAATCCTCTCACAATGGCGGCTGTCCGCTGCCTTCCCTTCTATCTCCCTGTGGCTGGGCTCAGATCCCGAAAGAGGCCTATCTCCTGTCAGAGTCTCACATACCAGTCCTTGCTGCCATCACCATGCTTTTCTGACTGACTCAAATCCGACTGACTTTGTGTGGTTGTCTACTAGGCATATCAAGCCGAAGATCCCTTCCTGGAAACTTTGTCCTAGATTTATTGGTCCCTGTAAAATAACTGTCATCATTAACCCAGCAGCGTTTCTTCTTGAGCTGGCTCAGTCCCTTAAGATCCCCAATGTCTTTCACAGGTCTCTGCTCTAGAAATAATTGGAACCTCTTGGGTCCTCACCCCTACTAACAACCCCAATAATGATTGATGGTAATCTAGAGTTTAAGACTTTGAGGATTGTTGATTCTCGTCTCCAGCGTCAATCCCTGCAGTACTTGTTGCACTGGGAAGGTTATGGCTCAGAGGAAAGGATGTGGGTTTCAGCAACAGAGGTGAATACCCCCAGGCTGGTTCATTCATTCCACACATCTTATACTGAGAAACCTGATCCTGAGAGTCCGTAGGCCACTTGTAGAAGAAGGGGTACTGTCACGGGTGTGTCAGATGCTACAGTCACTCTGCATCTGACTGCAGAAGGTCTCTGCGTTTGGCATTCTTAATCCTTCTAACTTTACCCAGTTGCAACCTCCCTTTGACTCTAATTAACACACCTGGACCTGGATGTTTATAGACTTCCAGTCTGCTTCAGGCAGTCATCAGTGATAATCACATTTTTCCTTGTGAAGACATGGAGCTATAGCAGTCGGCTTCCTCTCTGGTGCTGTTGGAGGACATTTGGTGTTACCTCTCTGAGTCAGCTCAAGCTAAGTTGCTTCCCGCCTTTTTTGTCTCCCTTCTTGTCCTTAGTGTACAGTGGGGGCTGACCAGTGCTCATCTCCCCCTTCCCTATTCAGGGCCTAGCTCTAGGGTTTTACAGGGCTTAAGTTCGGTTTCGCCGATTGGCGTGGAACTAATATAGGGATCTCCACTTCCCCTTACCATAGTGTTTGGGCTTCTTTCTCCTCTTCCCGTCATGTTGCAGTTAGTCTTCCCAAACTGTGCGTGACACTAATAAGGTGAGTGCTGGTGGACACACACGTTCAGTAACCACTTAATAATCTGAGTGCTAGAGGATACACATGCTCAGTCACCTCCACCTAATAAGCCAAGTGCTGGTGGTCACACATGCTCAGTGAACTTCACTTAATAACACGACAGTGATGGAAACACATGCTCACTTACCTCCAGCCAATGAGCTGTATGCTGGAGAAGACACATGCTCAATTACCTTCACTTAATGAGCCAAGTGCTGGTGGACTCCCATCCTCAGTCTTCTCCACCAAAGTAGCTGAGTGCTGGTTGTCACAGACACTCAATATTCTTTACTTAATTAGTTGACAGCTGGTGGTCAAAAACAGTCATTCACATCCACCTAATGAGTCGAGTGCTGGAGGACACAGACTCAGTGACCTTCACCTAATGAGCCGTGAAATGGCAGAAACACATAATCAGTCACCTACACCTAATGAGCCTAGTAGGGATGAGTGAATCCAAACTGTAAAGTTCGGGGTGCGTACTGGTCACCTAGTGTCCGTGCTGAACTCAGGCTTTTTTCTATAAGTCTGCTAAACTTATCAGGTTTGGTGGCAAATAAATTTGTTGAAACACTGCAGCACAGCCAAACAACAAACTTTTAGGCTGTCATTGGCTGGCGCTACATATGACCAGGTCTCTATAAATGCTGGATCATGGGTTGCACCATCATTTTGGTCTCAGCCTGGTGTTGAATGCCCTAACAGCCTGGTGTAGAGTGCCCTAACACTCTGATGTAGAGTAGTGTAACAGCCTGGTGTAGCGTGCTCTTAGAGCCTGGTGCAGAGTGCCCTAAGAGCCTGGTGTAGAGTTCCCTAACAGCCTGGTGAAGCGTGCTCTAACAGCCTAGTATAGCGTGCCATAACAGCCTGGTGCTGGGTGCCCCAAAAGCCTAGTGCAGAGTGCCCTAACAGCCTGGTACAGTGTGCCCTAACAGCCTGGTGCAGTGTGCCCTAACAGACTAGTGTAGAGTACCCTAACAGCCTGACGCACATCACATGCCTGGTGCATGTGTAAGCAGGTTGCGGGATGCTGTGACAAACAGAAGGCAGAGCAAGGGTTAACAAATTTAACAGTTTTAATTTAACAGGGGGTTATCTCCTTGCAGGGAGATAAATGGTTAAATGAGGGTTAAACAGTTCAATGGCAAGCTATAGGCAAAGTTAATGGGTAATCTATATATATAATTGGCCTAAATTGTCCGTCATCCACTTCCGTCTGGATGTCCCCGAATCCCACAATCCATCGCGCCGCACTGGAAGTACACTGACCGCCATATTGGAATACCCAAGTGATGGCACTCGCTGGTGGTACCAGGACCTTCCACAGTACCACCAGCGGGACACCGCTGGGACCCCCCCGCTGCCGCCGGACCCCCCGCCACCAGACCCACCCACCACAGGATCCCCCCACCGCCGCCGGACCCACCCACCACCACCGCTGCTGGACCTGCCGCTGCAGGACCCCCCGCCGGACCCGCCTCTGCCTGCCCACCCACCTCCATGCAGTCACAGCCAGCAGGTAAGACCGTGACTTGCGGCCTGTGCTGGAGATGGGGTGCGGGCGCCCTCTGGTGGCACCGCGCCCCATCTCCAGCACAGGCCACAAGTTGCGGTCTTTACTGCCGGCGGCCCGCCGCCAGGACCCCCCGCCGCTGGACCCCCTTGCCGCTGCCTGCCCACCATGTACATGCACACACATGTACATACACACACATGTACACACACATGTACACACACGTACTCACACACGTGTACACACACACATACATTCACACACGTACTCACATATACACACACATGTACTCACATATACACACACATGTACTCACATCTCCAGCACAGGCCGCAAAGCACCCTCTTTCCTGCCGGCTGTGACTGCACAGAGGTGGGTGGGCAGGCAGCTGCGGGACACACACGTACTCACACACAAACACATACACACACACGTACATGTACACACACACACGTAGACACACACACATACTCACACACACACACACACCCCACACACACACTTACCTCCCGATGGAATAGCATCCGGCACACCTCTAGTAAACAAGATAACGGCAGTTCTTTAAATCACTTATCATGTCAGAGGCTTCCCAGTCCACAACTGAAGCTTTGAAGGCAGTGGCGCCAACAACAGCTGGCGCGGTGCTGTTCCAGTGGGGTCCTGCACACAACGGTCTGTCTTCTGGCGGCACCTTCCGCTGAGCACCTAGTCCATAAGTTGGTGCGGCCAAAACAAACAGTGTGGCAGCACTGACAGAGTCCATTGTGGATGTGTCAACTGGCAAGGTAGGCTACAAATATCTGTCCAGTACTCGGCTTTCTCTATGCGGCACGGGTGCTGTACTCATGGTCACAGAGCGCACGTGTCTCTCTCTGAGCAGCTGCCGTCACCTTAATGGCTGCTCTGCACGACTCTGCTCGGTTTGCGCTGCTCTGCGCGTCCACCGATACCAGTAAATCTCTCACGCTGTAAGTCTCACACAGCAGCACTCAGATCTGTGCTCTGCGGCTGGGAGCTGTTCCCAACCAACTCCTGCTCGGAGTACTCTGACCAACACGGGTGCTACTGCACGTCAATCAGCCTTGGGGAACACACCTCAAGATCCTGCACCTGACCTCTGCTCCACCGCGCAAGCACCGCACTCTGCACAGCTGGAGCATGGCTCCACGCTGCATCTCTCACCGCGGAGCGTGCCGCACACCTGCCTCCGCTCTCACTGTCGGCGGGGAACTGACCCTTTCTTTGCGCGTTCTCCTCACTGCCTGACTTAGCCACACCCCCTCTTCCTGGGTCATGGGGCCTGTCCTGTCCCCTATTCTTTCCCCCAGGCAACATAGGACACAGCCTCAGCAGTACCAGACCCAGCATGATGCAGGCACCTGCAGCCTGGTATTTCTCCTTACACATGTGCTGAACTTGGTGGTGCAGAACTTCCTTAAAAATTACTCTGATATGTCAGAGCTGGTGCTGAAGTGTGGCCGATCTGTGTGCCCTTTCGGCGTTCTCACCCTGCTGCTTGTCTGTCTGTGCTGCAGCGACACTTCTGCCGTCCTGCTCACCGTCTCATATGTGACGTACCAACAAGGTGGATCTCCACCCTGCATATGAGAGACTGTGCCAGCAGCAGGTGATACTGGAGAGACTGTGCAAGCAGCAGCAGGCGATACTGGAAAGACTGTGCAAGCAGCAGCAAGCGATACTGGAAAGACTGTGCAAGCAGCAGCAGGCGATACTGGAGAGACTGTGCGAGCAGCAGCAGGCGATGCTGTAGAGACTGTGCGAGCAGCAGCAAGCGATGCTGTAGAGACTGCGAGCAGCAGCAGGCGATGCTGTAGAGACTGTGCGAGCAGCAGCAGGTGATGCTGTAGAGACTGTGCGAGCAGCAGCAGGCAATGCTGTAGAGACTGTGCGAGCAGCATGCGATAATAGACAGACTGTGCGAGCAACAGACGATAATGGCCAGACTGTGAGAGCAGCAAGAGGTTCCTGTACCAACAGTGGCAAGGTACACAACTGTCCAGCCATGGCACAACTTTGTAGGAGGAGTCGGAACCGTGTTCACTACAGTCTGGCTCTCAAAGCAGCTCATGGGCATCACTGGAGCATGACTGGAGGAATATAGAGGACTCAGAGGATTCACCTCGCACTGAGGACAGCATGTCATTACCTCTGGGTAACTTACAAAAAGAAAAGAAAAGAAAAACACAAAAACAGTGTTGTTTCCTCCTCCTTTGATTCTAGCACCTACACTGCCACTCCACCTACACCTCCTCCTCAATCTCCTCCTCCATTTGGACCTCCGCCTCCTGGTTCTAGAATGTTGTTTTTTATTTTATTTTATTAACTGTTATTTTAAGTAATTTCCCTTTAAAAAAAACTCAAAAAGCACAAAACCAGTGTTGGCTACCTCCTCTGCCTCTTCCACCTACACTGCCACTCCACCTGCACCACCTCCTCAAGCTCCTCCTTCACCTGGACCTCTACCTCCTGGTTCTAGTATGTTGTTTTTTATTTTTTTTTTATTAGATGTTATTTTAAGTAATTTCCTTAAAAAAAATGCAAAAAGCACAAAAATAGTGTTGGTTACCTCCTCCTCTGCCTCTTCCACCTACACTGCCAAGTCCACCTCCACATCCTCCTGCACTTGGACCTCCATCTCCTGGTTCTAGAATGTTATTTCTTATATTCTATGTTTGTTTAAATCAATTTGGGTTCCTATTGACTCCTATGGGGTACGAGATCAAGTTCTGGTACCCAAACCAAACTCTGGAATACAATTCGTATGATCCCGGGAAAATCGAATGTCCAGGGATTCGCCTTTCCCTAAAGCCGAGTGCTGGTGGACACAAATGCTCAATCCCCTTCATCTAATACTCTAAGTGCTGGTGCAATCACACACTCAGTCACCGCCACCTAATGAGTCAAATGCTGTTGGACACACATGCTCAGTCACCGTTACCTAATGAGCGGAGTGCTGGTGGTCATACATACTCCACGTAATGAGCCGAGTGCATTAATTTAATAACTTTTTACTTTCCCTATGATAATTTATTGTCTTGCTGTTTTCCAGCCTCTGTGGTGCTCACATTAGGAGACATCCAGTGATGTCCATCAGTAAATACGAGTACAACTTTCCGATAAACCGATTGAGCAGATAAATTTTTCTACTGTAAAATAGAAGAAACCCAAAATAGCAAATCGCTTGTTCCATTAGTCACATTAGTCATGTTGTTCCCAATATTCTGCTGATTTTTGTGACTTCATGTTGAACATTTTTCGAGGACTGAAACCTATCGAGTCATTGCCGAGTCCAGGAGCATTTACACGAAGGAGAGAGACCGAAACACGTGATCTGATTGCAGGATTCATCGGATCCTTCACGTCTGGTGATCCGTCCTCCGGCCATGGAAGGAGTTCAGTATCTCGGCAGAATTGTCTTCATAGTCAGTGTGATCAATGTCGTCTTCATCTGAGAACCATGGGATCGTATTATGCCAGGTGCTCACACCCCTGATGAGACGGTAGATCCTGGAACTAAGCAACAATGGAGACTTAATATCATATTATACCTTATGTTACTTAAAGCAGATCTTCCATAAGACAATTATTAGTAATTTTTCACCAAGGTAAAGATCTGATCACATGACGTTTCAGGTCTCAATATGAGGTCGCACTTCTGAGAGAACATCTAAAATGTTACGTCTTATCTGGGTTTGGAATTTTCATGGAGATCATGTGTAGAACAAAATAACAAAAGACAAAAATGGGTTTGACTTCATGAGTGGCAGTGTTGTGTGTATATGTGGACATTTTTTACAAGGTTTTTATAAACTGTCTTGTGAAACAGCAACATGAAATTCATGGTCCTTTCTAGCACCAGGCAAGGAGCCAATGAAGGCCATGTGGTCTCCTACCCGATGGAAGGTTCCCAGAACAGCTGAAATCTGTGACATGGACATACCTGCACCTCGGAGAAAAGCCTTTAGTTGATCAATTATCATTCTCTGTAACCTCGGGTCCATCTTATCATCATGTGACACCAGAATTAAGTCTTTGGCACATTTTGCAATGCTATGCTGTTCCTGCAGGATGCCCTTTTTCCGGTAATCACCACTATCCTCCAGGTCATCAATGATCACCAGTACATTCCTCTTCCCTGTACACAGAAGAACTTAAGTCAGTCGCAATTTTCATGCTGTGATGGCCATTTTGCAAAATTGACAAAATGAAGTGCCGCCATATTGGTTGTCAATTTTAAAGTAGATTCTTATAAAGCAATATGAAAGTAGAACCACTATGCCTGCCTGTCCAGAATCACTGCAAAAATGGCCATAATTTATGTCGAAATCATCTCTAGTGGTCGTCTTCATACAGATTAATACCTTGGACCGTTCACTATGGCGGGTTTATGGTGTTGGCTTGTTATGTCTTGCACTATATTACTCTCTGTAAGCTGACTGTGACAACCCATGAAATAAATAACTATAAAGTAGAACCTGTCCATCCATATCTCATCTCTTACCAAGTATCATATAAAGCGTTTCTAGTTCTTGGTCATACAGAGAATCGGTTACATTGGTGACGTTGACTCTTCCTCTGTTCTTGCTGTGATAAACGATCCCAACTGTGCTCTGATTGATGTCATCTATGAAGTCCTGGAACTTCTGACTGTTGTAGATTAAGTAACTATTCACATTTGCAACAAGAGAACTGAATTCATTAGATCTGAGTATGTCCACCAGCCAGGAGTAATCCCTGTCAGTTGATCTGGAGAAGAATCCAATCCAGTGATGTTTTATTACTGGCCCCTGATAAGAGATAGAACAGATAGATGATGCTCAGGGGTGGAACATTGGGAAACTCAAATGCAGTCACATCACTCCTCAATTCTGGGACGCTAGTCACTACTCATGGACAGGCTGTGAGACAGAAGAGTTATGTGACGCTAGTCACTACTCACGGACAGGCTGTGAGACAGAAGAGTTATGTGACGCTAGTCACTACTCACGGACAGGCTGTGAGACAGAAGAGTAATGTGACTCTAGTCACTACTCACGGACAGGCCATGAGGCAGAAGAGTAATGTGACTCTAGTCACTACTCACGGACAGGCCATGAGGCAGAAGAGTAATGTGATGCTAGTCACTACCCACGGACAGGCCGTGAGGCAGAAGAGTAATGTGACTCTAGTCACTACTCACGGACAGGCCATGAGGCAGAAGAGTAATGTGACTCTAGTCACTACTCACGGACAGGCCATGAGGCAGAAGAGTAATGTGATGCTAGTCACTACCCACGGACAGGCCGTGAGGCAGAAGAGTAATGTGATGCTAGTCACTACCCACGGACAGGCCATGAGGCAGAAGAGTTATGTGACGCTAGTCACTACTCACGGACAGGCCGTGAGACAGAAGAGTTATGTGACGCTAGTCACTACTCACGGACAGGCCGTGAGACAGAAGAGTAATGTGACTCTAGTCACTACTCACGGACAGGCCATGAGGCAGAAGAGTAATGTGATGCTAGTCACTACCCACGGACAGGCCGTGAGGCAGAAGAGTAATGTGACTCTAGTCACTACTCACGGACAGGCTGTGAGACAGAAGAGTTATGTGACGCTAGTCACTACTCACGGACAGGCTGTGAGACAGAAGAGTAATGTGATGCTAGTCACTACCCACGGACAGGCCGTGAGGCAGAAGTGTCAGACATTCCGGGGTCAATACCGAGAGAGTATGTAGATAACCAAAGACAAAGGTGTAAGTCAGGTCACTGTCCAGGGTCAATAACAGGAGATAGCGGATCAAAAGCCGAAGGACAAGACAAAGGGATAGTCAGAACACGGCCCAAAGGGTCAGGCAGCAGGAGATCAGAACTCAGAGGAACAGAATCAGGCTAACACTCACCAAGAAGCACAAACTACGTCTGGCAGGGATCAGTGACAGACAGCTCAGTTAAGTAGCTATGAGATTACCAGAACACTGAACACCTGCAGAAAGTCCTGTACGTCCCAGTCAGAGATTGGACAGCTAAGTTATCAATCAAGGCACCATCAGCCCAGCAAGCCCATCACAGGATTGGACAACCAAGCTGTCAAGACACAGACAGGTCAGCAAGACAGTTTACATAGAACATCATAGCAATCATTCACTGAGCGGAGGAATCGTGACAATTTCTCAATAAATAAAAAGCAAAGAACATCATTATCGATTGCATTGTGGATTCTCCCAGATCTCAGCAAAAGTGCCCTAAAACCATTAATGATGAATATTAAGTTACAAGTGTTCATTATTGACCAGGGCTGATGTTTATGACAATATTTTTTTATTTCTTGTCCTAGAGACCAGATAGTATCTAAAAGTGGTTGTTTCACAAAGAAATCCCATGTCCTTACGAACTGTGCAATTCAGAGTCACTATGTAAGCAAGAAAATCCCAACTGATTAGTTGCTTTATCTCGATAGCAAGTAGAACGTCAGAGAACTCACAGTATTGCTTACAAGAACAATATAAGGATTTTGGAGCTGGTCGAGGAGATGATGAAGTCTGAGTTCCTCCACATAGGACCAGTGTGGGATCCCTTCATCTGTTATTAATATATGAGGTCTTCAATATTCCATTATGACTCATGACATCTTACCTGTGTGGAGAGAGGTCCATGTCTGGTACCTGGGGATTAAAGTGATAGGATGATTGTAGTTTTCTTGTATTAGTGTATGATTCTAGGATTCACATTATTAATTATTCCAGATAATGAAACCTTTTGAAATTTGAGTTCAGATTTGTCAAGTAAACAAAAACAAGCCTCATTTTCAAGTGAATCGATTTGCTACAAGCCTCAATACAGCAAATCCTCCAATTGCCCTGAAAGTATGTTTGTAACACTCTGTGTTGTAGTAGGACTGTATCCAACTCTTCAAACTCTTTTACCACAATCACAGCCTCAGTAATGTCAGTGTAACAGTGATCTCATCATAGAAACAAATAGTAACCAGGTACTAACCAACAACTCATATAATAACAGTGCAATGATAGATTTTTTTCATGCTTTTAAATTAAAAATTAGTCCAAAAATTATCCTTCTTAGTCAATTGTGACAAGGCTGATCATTCTGGGTAGAACACTGACTATGTCGCTGTCAGAGGTAACATCCTCCTGCTGAGGATGAGACGAATGTTGTGCCATATATTTGATGATGCCCTTTGCTTTCTCCCCACAAATACACTTTCTGGAGGCAAAGGAGACCAATTGTGACTTGCGTTTGATAATGCTACTGCCCGAGCCAGTGGTGATTACAACAGCTGCTGCTCGCAACTCCCACTTTCATAGTCATGGTATGTTTTTTTTGCTTCTTTTAGACTATCAAGTCCATTACTATTACCACTTTTTCTTTTACCATACATTTTGGCCAACTCTATAGCTAAATTGTTTGTCCACTACTTTTTTATTGATGGCCTATCCTTAGGAAACTCAAGGACAGCATGGTGGTTCAGAGGCTGAAATATACAATGTGATGTGATAGCTGCAAGGCATTATGGGGTACCTGATCAGTCACCCCTGAGATCATTTGAGCCTTCGGTGGCTGATGCAATCTTCTATACATAGTCGGAGAGCATTTTTTTAGTGATCTACACAAATCGAATTGTAAGTTCTTCAAATTTGCCAGAACCTACGACTTTCCTAAAATTCTACTGATTTGCATCAATACTTGTATGATCATAAATACAATGAATGAGATCTTTACCAGATGTAGGAAATGTTCTCGGTTCATAATTCGTTCTCTGGTCATGTTTGATGAAATCTGCAGAGGAGAAATCATACACAATATAATAAGGGGCGAACATTTCTCTGCACGACACGAAATGTCTCTTATAACTTATCAGATTATCATCATACAGACAACACAGCGCTCAGCATTACTATCATCAGGGGGAGCAGGGTTATCTCATTGCTTTAGATTATGGGTCACAAGTGTCATCTCAGCGCCACAACATCATGATTACTATGGATTTTCAATGTTTCCATAAAATAAAATGTTTGGAAAAATTAAAAAATCGAATTGGCAACCTTATGGTCTGTCCTTGTAAAGGAGTGGACAATCAGTGAAAGCAGTGGATCTGTGACCTGGGGTTGTCGTGTGGAAAAATGATGCCTGCAACACTTTGAAAAAATGGCCGCACCACTGGTTGCACCATTCCTAAGATTGTGGTGGAGAGATGGCATAATGTCCAGAAGCTGGACCCCTTTAGCCTTTATTCAACATAGACTGGCAGCTCGGCGTCACATTGATTTGTTGATGGAACTAGTTTTTGACCATTTCTCCAATGTGCCCCAGGGACATATTTACAACATGACATCCCCAGGCTGCATGTACTACTGTGAGCCGCTTGAGTGGCATCTGGAATTTGAATCAGTTGGGCGGGAGCGCCCTAACAGGGCTGTTGTCTCCGTAACGTTAAAGTCAAGAGCCCAGTCATACAGAATTTGGGCCAGTATCTCATCGGGGAGTAACACCAGGAGAAGTGCTGACAGTGCAGAATTAGTGGGTCTGCTGTTGCGAGAAGAAGACTAAGCAGTATGGGCAGGTCACTCAGAATGTGGCAGCTTATTTCATCTGTGGATATTTTTGAGACCGGGGCTAAACGGTTAAGAGGGTCCCCTACTGGAGTAAGACAGAGCAGAGATGATGCTGAAAGACCGGAGAGCACGGTCCGTCCCAGAAGCGAGCTTAGTGGAAGAGAGGGAAAGACAGGGACAGAGGAGAAAATGTCCATTACCAGCCCTGATGCTGGGTAAAGGAAACAGTAAAGTTGATTGTTCAAGTATTGACAGGACTGTGACTCTGTTCCACATCGTCTGAGGAGAATGTGCAGTGCATAACAGAAAGCCCTGAGGGGGAGCTGGAGAAAGCGACAGGTATGCGGACAGAAAACTGTCACATCTATGTGAGGGGAGGCCAGGACTCCTGTTACGTGTTACAGAACCACTCAGCACCCAGAATATGTTGTGCAGTTATATGTATGTATAATAGGTTCTATGTGAGATGAATGTCCCTAATGCATCAGCCCACAGGCTGTGCCCCTGGGCAGAGGGGACACGATATTCTCCTTTTGTCCGCCCTCCCCCACCTTTGTAATTCCCACAGTAAACTCCGGCAGGCTCCGGCCACCTGTGGCTTTTGTAATGCATGTCTGGCCTGCCGCTTTTCTATTGGCCTGCCCTCTGTATCTGTGTGATATATTCTGTGTCCTGTGAGTAAAGTGTTGTCAGACTGGAAATACGTGGAGAAGCAGTGATCTTTTATATGCGCCCATGTAACCAAGGGATTCCAGCCAGCGTCATTCATTCAGACTCCAGCCAACGCAGAGCGGACCTCTGAAAACACGGGGTGGTACTGAGAGAGGTACCCCAGCTTGGTTACACCCCGTTACAACTCCATTGCCCTGGAGTCCTCGGCCACGACTATGGTCCTGGCTGAACCTTACTGCAGTCAGAATGGAAGTTACTGGATTTCTGTGCTTGGCGTTCATACTCGGTACCAGACATTAGTGAATATATTACTGTGGAATTAAATTCTCAAATTTCACAAAAATCGACATTTACCAAAATACTTATTTTTTTTTCGCAATTTGCATCTCCATGGATTCAACAAAATGACCAGTCCGGTCCTGGCCTCAACTTCAGATCGCCGCCACTCCCATTAAATTCCCAAACATGTAAAAGGTTCTTGTGGGCAAATGCACAGAGCCTCACCGGGCACCATCAAAGCCAAAAGTCCCGGCCTAGTGAGATAGACCCGAGAATTTTAGTGTGAGTGGTGGTGATCTGAAGATGTGGTGAGCACCGAACAGGTGACGGTGAGTAGCGGATGGGTGAGAGAGATGAGTGGTGAGGATTATCCTTATTTTTTACACCTTACGTTATGTTCTGGAGTCTGGATAGATCATAAGGGACATTCAATTAGTGGAGATAAATTCTCTGCGAAAAAAATTTTGCCAGAAAAATCCACATAAGCAGGTGAATTCGAATTTTGCCTAATCCATTAATCTATACTGGATGCTGAATAAATCCATGTTGTGAAAGTGCTGTGTACGGGAGGTGGCCTGTACTGTCAAGTTCCTACCCCTGAAGACACCAATCGTTATAAAGTAATGTGAATAGTGTCACGCAACAGGTAACTGTGTCCTGCTGTTTTCAGAACTATATTGTGCAGTTATGTGGTATAATGTGAATTGCCTTGTATTATGATATGTTTAGGTAACACAAAGGTTATGGACAATGTTAATAGTGTACAGTGCAGAATAAGTAGAGAGTAAGATGTAGGTTAATGTTATAGGACATAAGATACGTAGCAATGATAGTGACTGTAGATAGATTGTGACCTTAGGGTACGAAAGTGTTAATGTTTAGGATTAGCCCATAGTTGGAGGGGCTAGTGTCAATAACAGGAGACTACTTCCTGTTTTGTAGTTATATAGATGGACGTTCCGGAGGTGCTTCCGTTTGAAGGTTTAATCCCAGTGTGTGGTCCAATCTAGTCTCCGACTGAATCACCAATCTGGTGGGAACACTGCTATTCCAAAAGGTTTTGTTTATTCACAAAGGTTACAATTAAAAGTTGTTGAGTTCGTTAGCAAGTGTGACAAGATCAATGTGTAGTGGATTGATAGCAGAAGTGAGTACATATTGTTCTGGGTGGTATAAGGCCTTAAAAAATTCCCTGCGGACATTTCTTCAATGTCCGGAGCTCCCGGCTCAATACAGGTATTATGAAGAGCACCTCGAATCCTTACATGCAGAGGAAAATGGACGTGGAACCACGTGTGGGGAAGGTAACGGATCTCGGGTGTACAAGACTGGGAATCTCTGGGGCTGACATGATCAGTGACCTCCAGGATAGTCCAGGAGGAACAGATAGAAATCCTGAACATGAACTGTATTAAGGTATTTTGTAAACTTTTAAGCGTTGAAAGAAACTGGGTGTCCCCCGATTCATGTGTCGCCCCTCCTGAAACTGAAGATGTGGAGACGGCTGAGGCCTGCGGCCAACAAGTGAGTGTCATGCTCCCAACATACGACCGCACACTTGAATTTAAAAAAACTGACCGTCACATCCAAACATAAACTAAATGTCAACAGGTGCTTACCTAGAGTCGCCAACTCATATACACTCAAACAAATAAGGCAGCACTCTGTAGCGCCATAGCATGCAAATATGAAATATGAAAATTGAATTGCATTACTGCATTAGAAATAAGAAAAATTGAGAAAGCTTAGCGCATAAAATGTCCAATTCATGTGTACCTGGCAGCCACGTTAAGGCGATTCTCGTTTACAGGACCTAACAATGCCAATCCTCTCTTAGACTAAAGTCTACATCTGTATGGGAACCTAATGTGAATCCTCTCTTAGACTGAAATCTGTATCTCTGTGGAGGCGTAATGGCCCTGCTGTGATTAAAAATGCCAATTTTTGCACTAAGCTTTCTCAATTTTTCATATTTCTAGTGCAGTAATGCAATTCAATTTTCATATTTCATGTTTGCATGCTATGGCACTACAGAGTGCTGCCTTATTTATTTGAGTGTATATGAGTTGGTGACTCTAGGTAAGCATCTGTTCACACTTAGTTTATGTTTGGATGTGACTGTCAGGTTTTTGAAATTTGTATTGATTAGCCTTCTGACTGAGTACTCCTCCGCCTCTTAGCCTCAGGAGTTTTTAATCACAGCAGGATTCTACCCCTCCACAGAGATATTGACTTTAGTCTAGGAGAGAATTCACATTAGGCTCCCATACAGATAAAGACTTTAGTGTAAGAGAGGATTGGCGTTAGGTTAGGTCCTGGAAACGAGAATCACCTTAACGTGGCTTCCAAGTACACATGAATTGGCCACTTTATATGCTAAGCATTCTCAATTTTTCATATTTCCAGTGCAATAATGCAATTCCATTTTCATATTTCATGTTTGCATGCTATAGTGCTGCAGTGTGCTACCTTATTTGTTTGAGCACACTTGAATTGGGACACAAATTTCTGTAAAGTACCAGCTCGTTCATGACTCCTGCCCTCTGGTACCTTACAGTTTTTTTATTTTTCTATCATCTGCAGATCAGTGACATCTCCATCCTGTGATTTCCAGAATTCTACCACTTTTCCTTCTTGGTGATGCAATTTGAATGTTGAGGAGTGTGTAATCAACACCGATAGCTTCATAGCTCCAAATGTTTGTGTTGTCAAATTGAGCCCCCCATCTCATGACCACATTGGTAATGTACATGCGTACACTTATCCTCCTTTACCAATACTGAGGCCGACAAGAACTATGAGCCTCCATCACCTGAACCTCGCAGCTGCATACTCAGTTCCATCTTTACTTTTTCCATCCGCCTCTTCTCCATCTTGTCTCGGTAGGATACAAGTAGTACGTTACCGGCCCATTCTGCAGCCCGGGGATGTGTGGCCAGGATGTGGGACTTCTCTCGATCACTGCTGTCCTCCACGTCATCAATGATAATGGCCACATTCTGCTTCCCTGTAGACAGCAAAGGTCACAGATCATAAAGGTAGGAGGCAGAAATGAATGTCCTCTGACTTAAAAAGGGATCCATGGGGTAATGTTTCTCTTTGCGGAGAGTGACATGGCAAGCTTGACATACCAAGGTGAGGAGACTTTTATGCCTTGCAATGTTCTTCTGGGAAATTAAATATGCAAATTAAGAGAGGAAGAGGCTTAGAACTCTAGTACCACCTATTGGCAGTAGCAATCCTAAATTCTCCCAGTAATCCTCAGCCCGGACGGTCGCACCTTGGCACCGTCCAGGTTGGAAACTGTTTATCCCCCAGACATGGATTACGGCGTGGGACAGAACGACGGACAGGTATGGGATTTTTTTTTTTTTTTTAATTTTATTACAAGTGATGATGACTTCAATACAATCAATGGTCAGTGTGATTTCGACGATCCCAAACTCACAGGGATTTTTCAAATGTTGAGTAAAAAAATCTAAAGTTTACAAAAACATAACATTTGGTTTATGGCGCCATTTTTTGAGACCCGTAACCTTTTTATTTTTCCATCTTGCATTTTGTGTGCTGATCTGACGATTGTACTCATACCTTTCTTCGGTACATGCAATGTTTTCATTGTTTTTAGGCAGGTTTGCTAGCAGAAAGAAACACAATTCTGTCATTTTGGTTATCTTTCTGTTTATGGCATTTACCTTATGGGTTATTTATGTAATTTTATATTTTGATATACCGGACTGTCAACTATGGCTATTTTTCAATGGAGAAGAAGGAAGGAGGGCGATTCCAGTTTTATTTTTACATTTGTTTTTTCTTATTTTTTAGCACACTTAGGGGAGTTGAACCTCATCCTTGAATTTGCTTCACTTGACTTCATCCAGCAGCGAGAACAGGTCGGGCAGACATTGTACTACTGGTACCAGGCTGCCCGACCTGCTCTCACCGCTAGAAGAAGACCCTTATGGATGCCACAATGCCAAAGTATGTTTTTTCTCTTACAGGGATAATCTCACCTCCCATCCCCCAAAACACTACGATATATGAAAAGATGCAGAATATGAATATGACATTGTTATCTTATTACTTACTGGCATTTCTCTGAAAGCAAATCTGCACATGTTCGGTGAGTATCTGCTAATACATACCCAGGACTCCTACACCCGGTGCTATCATAGAGAGGACCCCGAAGCTTCAGACTGCGAGCTAATGTCAGTTAGTACGGAGATAGAATTGATGTATTTGGACTCGGAGTATTTCATTTATACAGCAGTTTTGGAGGGGTTACATTGTGACAGATTCCCCTTAAAGACGGCAAATCAGTCATTGTTACATATAGTAATCTGCTGAAATCCGCTGCCTCGGAGTAACTCTCGACTCTGCCCTGTCCTTCAAACAACACGTCCAAACTCTTGCCACCTCCTGTCGCCTCCAACGCAAAAATATTTCCAGAATCCGTCCCTTCCTCAGCCCTCAATCTACTAAAACTCTTATACATGCCCTCATCATCTCCCGCCTTGATTACTGCAACACTCTCCTCTGTGGCCTCCTCGCCAACTCACTTGCACTACTCCAGTCTGTTCACAACTCTGCTGCCCGACTAATCCACCGCTCTCCTCGCTACTCCCCTGTTTCTCCACTCTGCAAATCATAGAATCATAGAATCATAGAATCGTAGAGTTGGAAGGGACCTCCTGGGCCATCTGGTCCAACCCCCTGCTCAAAGCAGGATTCGCTAAATCATCCCAGTCAGATGTCTGTCCAGCCTCTGTTTGAAGACTTCCATTGAAGGAGAACTCACCACTTCTCGTGGCAGCCTGTTCCACTCATTGATCACTCTAACTGTCAAAAAGTTTTTTCTAATATCTAATCTGTGTCTCCTCCCATTCAGTTTCATCCCATTGCTTCTAGTCTTTCCTTGTGCAAATGAGAATAAAGTTGATCCTTCTACAATGTGACAGCCCTTTAGATATTTGTAGACAGCTATTAAGTCTCCTCTCAGTCTTCTCTTTTGCAAACTAAACATTCCCAAATCCTGCAACCTTTCCTCATAAGACAGGGTTTGCAGACCGGTCACCATTCTGGTCGCTCTTTTCTGAACTTGCTCCAGTTTGTTGATGTCTTTTTTAAAATGTGGTGCCCAAAACTGGACACAATATTCCAGATGAGGTCTGACCAAAGAGGAGTAGAGGGAAATAATGACTTCACGTGATCTA
Organism: Dendrobates tinctorius; assembly: GCF_039654945.1. NCBI lineage: Eukaryota > Metazoa > Chordata > Amphibia > Anura > Dendrobatidae > Dendrobates > Dendrobates tinctorius. The sequence goes on from NW_027361968.1 coordinate 251,302, forward strand.
GACTGTATGCTTCTGTTAATACATCCTAGAATTGCATTTGCCTTTTTTGCTGCTGCATCACACTGTTGACTCATATTCAGTCTGTGATCTATTAGTATACCCAAGTCTTTTTCACATGTGCTGTCACTTAGCCCTATTCCTCCCATTCTATATATGCTTTTTCCATTTTTATTGCCCAGATGTAGTACTTTGCATTTCTCCCTGTTAAAAACCATTCTGTTAGTTGCTGCCCACTTCTCCAGTTTATTTAAATCTTTTTGAATCCTCTCTCTCTCTTCTCTAGTATTAGCTATCCCTCCTAGCTTTGTGTCATCAGCAAATTTAATCAGTTTACCCTCAATTCCTTCATCTAAATCGTTGATAAAGATGTTGAACAATACAGGGCCCAGGACAGAGCCCTGTGGTACCCCACTTGAGACATTCTTCCAACTGGATGTGCAGCCATTTACGACCACTCTTTGGGTCCGATCACTAAGCCAGTTATGAATCCACCTAACAGTTGCCTTGTCCATTCCATACTTAATCATTTTTTCAATAAGGATTGTATGAGAGACTTTGTCAAATGCTTTGCTGAAGTCAAGATATACTATATCTACAGCATTTCCTTGATCCAACCAATCAGTGATACCGTCATAGAAGGAAATTAAGTTAGTCTGACATGACTTATTAGTTACAAACCCATGCTGACTCTGTTTAATCACTTCATTCTTATCCAGGTATTGACATACATGTTGTTTAATAATTTGTTCAAAGATCTTTCCTGGTATAGAAGTCAGACTCACCGGCCTATAGTTACCTGGGTCCACCTTCTTCCCCTTTTTGAAGATAGGAACAACATTTGCTCTTCTCCAGTCTTCTGGCACTTCTCCTGTTCTCCAAGAATTTTCAAAGATTATAGAGAGGGGTTCAAAAATTTCTTCTGCTATCTCCTTCAGTACTCTGGGGTGTAATTCATCTGGACCTGGAGACTTGAATTCATTTAGGCTAGCTAAGTGTTTCCTCACTATCTTTCTGTTTATAGATATCCTGGATTCTTCTATTCCCTTAATAGGACAGTGAATAACAGTTGATGTTACATTTCCTTTCTGAGAGAAAACAGATGCAAAATAGGAATTTAAAAGTTCAGCCTTCTCAACATCCTGTCTTACCATTTCATCATTTTCATCCTGTAAAAATCCTATAGCATCTTTGACTTTTCTTTTACTTTTGACATATCCCCAAAATCCTTTATTATTGCTTTTGACATCTCTTGCAAGCCTCAATTCATTTTCAGCTTTAGATAATCTGATTTGTGCCCTGCAGGTTCTGCAGACAGCATTATATTCTTCTTTAGATATGCCTCCCTCTTTCCATTTTATAAACATTTTTTTCTTCCTTTTTAGCATGTGCTTAAGTTCTGTGTTCATCCATCCTGGTTTCCTTAACTGCTTCCTATTCTTCCCTCTTCTCGGAATTGTTAACAACTGTGCTTTGAGAATTTCATTTTTCAAGATTTCCCATCCTTCCTGGACATTTTTGTCTTTAAGGATATCCAGCCATTGGATCCCTCCAATTCTCTTTCTGAATCCCTTAAAATCTGCCTTTCTGAAATCTAACCTTGACGTCTGAGTCTTCACAGGTCTTCCGCCTCTAGTTATCCAAAATTCTAAAATAGCATGGTCGCTACCTCCTAGGGTCCCAGCCACTTTTACCTCCTCAACCATTTCCTCCCTGTTTATAAGGATTAGATCCAAGGTAGCAGTTCCCCTTGTTTTCTCCCCTACCTTTTGGAAGATAAAGTTGTCAGCAAGAGAGGATAAGAATTTCCTTGACCTGTTAGTTTTGCCTGAGAGAGATTCCCAACAAATGTCTGGATAGTTGAAATCTCCCATGACAACTATGTCATATTTTTTGGAGAACTTGGCCATTTGATGCATAAAGAGTTCATCCATAGCTTCAGCTTGCACAGGCGGCCTGTAGTAAATGCCTACAATGGTGTCCTTTCCATTGTTCTGTCCTTGTATTCTTACCCAAACAGTTTCCACAGAACTCCCAGTCTCTGAAGCTTCAATCTCTGTGCAGATATACGCGTTTCTAACATACAATGCGACACCCCCTCCTCGTTTATCAAGTCTGTTTCTTGCAAATAAGTTGTATCCTTCTAGTCTTGTATTCCAATCATGTGTATCGTCCCACCAAGTTTCAGTGATTCCAATGACATCATATTTCTTTTCCTGTGTTAGTAGTTCCAATTCTCCTTGTTTGTTGCCCATGCTTTGTGCATTAGTATAGAAACATTTTAGTTTGTGATTGGTTTCTCTTTCTCCAATATTTTTATTAATTAGATTCTTTCGTCTTTGTTCTTCCTTTCCACTTCTAATAGCAGAGTTCTCAATAGCATTTGTCAGGTGTATGGCTTTTTCTGGTCTTTTGCTTCCCTTCCCATGTTGTTCTAGTTTAAAGCTCTCCTTACAAGTGTAGCAAGGCGACTTCCAAATACATGCTTACCAGTCTTCGTAAGGTGCACCCCATCTCTAGCAAGTAGTCCATCGTATAAGTAGTTCACTCCGTGATCCAGAAATCCAAATCGTTGCTGATGGCACCATCGACGTAGCCAGTTGTTCACCTGCAGAATCTTATTCCACCTCCTTGTTCCATGGCCATCCACTGGGAGGATGGAAGAGAAGACCACCTGCACTCCCAGTTCTTTCACTTTCCTGCCTAAGTCTTCAAAGTCTCTGCAGATGGTTTCCAGGTCGTTTCTTGCAGTGTCATTTGTCCCCACATGTAGTAGCAGGAATGGGTAGTCATCTGTAGGTCTGAAGAGTCCTGATATGCTGTCAGACACATCTTTAATTTTTGCACCTGGAAGACAGCACATTTCTCTTGTAGTTATATCCGGTCTGCAGATAGCGGCCTCAGTTCCTCTCAGCAGGGAATCCCCCATGACCACCACTCTCCGTTTCTTCTTCACAACATTTTTCTTTCTCCATCCAGGAGGACTCTGAAGGCGTACAAGGTTGCTGCTTGTTGGCAAAGTCTTATCCTGATGTATTACTTCATCGTTTTCCTGCGTGAGAGCCTGGTACTGGTTTCTGAGCAGTATGGGTGCTGACTGCCTTCTGATCCTCCTGCTTCTCTGGGTCACATGTCTCCATTCCTCTGTTTCTTCAGGTGCACTTCGAATTTCTTCTCTTTCTGTAACATGAAGAGATAATTCTGCTCTGTCCAAGAACTCTTCACCTTCCTTAATGATCTTCAACGTAGCTAACCTCTCTTCGAGATTTTGCAACTTTTCCTCCAACAGGGACACAAGCTTGCATTTGTGGCATGTGAAGTTTGGCTTTTCCACTGGTAAGTCTGTGAACATGTAGCAAGAAATGCAGCTCACCAGATGGCTCCTGGCCTCTTCCATCTTGAGATTTCTTAAAAACGATGAAAGATGAGCCCAAATTCCTCAAGACTCTTCAACTGGTTTTCCGATTTCCTCTTTTCAGCTGCAACGGCCAAAACCCAGTGATCGTTGAGCTCGCGGAGACTCTTCACTTATCCCAGAAGGCACTGGGAATATGCAAATGATCTCCTCAAGACTCTTCCCCTGGTTTTCCGATTTCCTCTTTTCAGCTGCAACGGCCAAAACCCAGTGATCGTTGAGCTCGCGGAGACTCTTCACTTATCCCAGAAGGCACTGGGAATATGCAAATGATCTCCTCAAGACTCTTCCCCTGGTTTTCCGATTTCCTCTTTTCAGCTGCAACGGCCAAAACCCAGTGATCGTTGAGCTCGCGGAGACTCTTCACTTATCCCAGAAGGCACTGGGAATATGCAAATGATCTCCTCAAGACTCTTCCCCTGGTTTTCCGATTTCCTCTTTTCAGCTGCAACGGCCAAAACCCAGTGATCGTTGAGCTCGCGGAGACTCTTCACTTATCCCAGAAGGCACTGGGAATATGCAAATGATCTCCTCAAGACTCTTCCCTCCACTGGCTTCCAGTTCCCCAACGAATCAAGTTCAAACTACTAACACTGACCTACAAAGCCACCCACAACCTGTCTCCTCCCTATATCTCTGAACTAATCTCCCAATATCTTCCCTCATGTAATCTCCGGTCCTCCCAAGACCTCTTACTCTCCTCCACACTTATTCGTTCCTCACACAACCGCCTCCAAGATTTCTCCCGAATATCCCCTATCCTCTGGAATTCCATGCCTCAACACGTCCGATTATCCACCACCCTCGGATCCTTCAAACGGAACCTGAAAACCCATCTTTTCAGGAAAGCTTACAGCCTGCAATGACCATTCTGCCGCCTCACCATCGCCTGAGCTGCTGCACCCCCGACCTTCTGTCCCTTCCCCACTATCCTGTAGAACGTAAGTCCACAAGGACAGGGTCCTCTCCCCTCTGCACCAGTCCGTCATTGTAAATTTGTTTACTGTTAACGACATCTATAACTTTGTATGTAATCCCCCTTCTCATGTACAGCACCATGGAATTAATGGCGCTATATAAATAAATAATAATAATATACAGTCATGGCCAAAAGTATTGACACCCCTGCAATTCTGTCAGATAATATTCAGTTTCTTCCTGAAAATGATTGCAAACACAAATTCTTTGGTATTATTATCTTCATTTAATTTGTCTTAAATGAAAAAACACAAAAGAGAATGAAGCAAAAAGCAAAACATTGATCATTTCACACAAAACTTCAAAAATGGGCCGGACAAAAGTATTGGCACCCTCAGCCTAATACTTGGTTGCACAACCTTTAGCCAAAATAACTGCGACCAACCGCTTCCGGTAACCATCAATGAGTTTTTTACAATGCTCTGCTGGAATTTTAGACCATTCTTCTTTGGCAAACTGCTCCAGGTCCCTGATATTTGAAGGGTGCCTTCTCCAAACTGCCATTTTAAGATCTCTACACAGGTGTTCTATGGGATTCAGGTCTGGACTCATTGCTGGCCACCTTAGAAGTCTCCAGTGCTTTCTCTCAAACCATTTTCTAGTGCTTTTTGAAGTGTGTTTTGGGTTATTGTCCTGCTGGAAGACCCATGACCTCTGAGGAAGACCCAGCTTTCTCACACTGGGCCCTATATTATGCTGCAAAATTTGTTGGTAGTCTTCTGACTTCATAATGCCAAGCACACGGTCAAGCAGTCCAGTGCCAGAGGCAGCAAAGCAACCCCAAAACATCAGGGAACCTGCACCATGTTTGACTGTAGGGACCGTGTACTTTTCTTTGAATGCCTCTTTTTTCTCCTGTAAACTCTATGTTGATGCTTTTGCCCTAAAAGCTCTACTTTTGTCTCATCTGACCAGAGAACATTCTTCCAAAACGTTTTAGGCTTTTTCAGGTAAGTTTTGGCAAACTCCAGCCTGGCTTTTTTATGTCTCGGGGTAAGAAGTGGAGTCTTCCTGGGTCTCCTACCATACAGTCCCTTTTCATTCAGATGCCGACGGATAGTACGGGTTGACACTGTTGTACCCTCGGACTGCAGGGAAGCTTGAACTTGTTTGGATGTTAGTGGAGATTCTTTATCCAACATCCGCACAATCTTGCATTGAAATCTCTTGTCAATTTTTCTTTTCCGGCCACATCTAGGGAGGTTAGCCACAGTGCCATGGGCTTTACACTTCTTGATGACACTGCGCACGGTAGACACAGGAACATTCAGGTCTTTGGAGATGGACTTGTAGCCTTGAGATTGCTCATGCTTCCTCACAATTTGGTTTCTCAAGTCCTCAGACAGTTCTTTGGTCTTCTTTCTTTTCTCCATGCTCAATGTGGTACACACAAGGACACAGGACAGAGGTTGAGTCAACTTTAATCCATGTCAGCTGGCTGCAAGTGTGATTTAGTTATTGCCAACACCTGTTAGGTGCCACAGGTAAGTTACAGGTGCTGTTAATTACACAAATTAGAGAAGCATCACATGATTTTTCGAACAGTGCCAATACTTTTGTCCACCCTCTTTGTTATGTTTGGTGTGGAATTATATCCAATTTGGCTTTAGGACAATTCTTTTTGTGTTTTTTCATTTAAGACAAATTAAATGAAGATAATAATACCAAAGAATTTGTGTTTGCAATCATTTTCAGGAAGAAACTGAGTATTATCTGACAGAATTGCAGGGGTGTCAATACTTTTGGCCATGACTGTAGTTACTTTGTTATTAGTTAGTAATAAAGACTCCGGTCAGCCATGTTCTCCTTTCTCCACCAGCTGTATCTTCTCTATCACTAGATTATTTATTAGTCACAATGACATCTGTCGTCAGAAAAGCCTCCGTCTCTTCGGTAAAGTATCGGCCATTACTCCTTTTCGTGGCCAGCAACTGTAAAGAACCCTTTCCTATTTAGTGTAACCTGCTTTATGTTGTTGCCTTTTTCCTTTTTGGTGTGTTGCTATACTTGTTTGTTATAGTGGTATTTGGCACCATTTTTCTCCTTTCTACAGGCGGGTGCCCACTGTTTTTCCAAAGATTTCCTTTAGAGAGTAACTAAACTTTTAACAACTGTTTTATATTTTTAAACTTGTTCATCTTGTATCTTACCGAGCGTATCATAAAGGGTCTGCAGCTCCAGGTCAAACTTTATAGTGGTCCCCGTGTTCCTCTCCATCTTCTGGGTTTGGTAGAGGATCCCGAATGTGCATTTCCTGACTTCTTGTATGAACTCCCTGACTTTGTCTTTAGACATACGGAAATTTTGGACATGACTAATATGAGGGCGGAAATCATCAGGTCTGAGCATCTGCACCAGCCAGGAGTAATCACTGTCACTGGATCGGGAGAAGATTCCTACTCGGTGTCTTTTTATCACCTGATAACAGGAGAAACACATGAGGTTCAATATGATGAGATCTTGGGGGCAGTAACATGTACTGAGAGTGGAATCAGAACTGGGAACAATATCCTGGAGGAGATGAGGAGGAGGAGTAGGAAGAGATGAGAAGGAGGAGTAGCAGAGGATGAGGAGGAAGAGTAGCTGAAGATGAGGAGAAGGAGTAGTTGGAGATGAGGATGAGGAGAAGCTGAAGAAGAGAAGGAGTAGCAGGGGATGAGGAAAATGAGTAGCAGGAGATGAGGATTAGGAGTAGTTGGACATTAAGAGGAGGAGTAGCTGGAGATGAGGATGAGGAGTAGTTGGAGATTAGGAGAAGTAGCAGTGGAGGAGGAGAAGGAGTAGCTGGGAATGAGGATGAGTAGTTGGAGATGAGGAGGAGCAGTAGCAGAACATGAGGAGGAGTAGCAGTAGATGAGGAGGAGTAGCAGATTTGGAGCAGTAGCAGAAGATGAGAAGAGCAGCAGGAGAAAAGGAAGAGTAGCAGCAAGAGATGATAATGAAGAGTTGCTGGAGATGAGGAGGATGAGGAGCAGCAGATGAGGTGGAGGTGGAGGAGAAGCTGTAGATGAGGAGTAGCAGTGGATAAGGAGTAGCAGGAGATGAGGAGGAGGAGCAGTAGGAGATGAGGAGGAGGAATATCAGCAGGAGATGAGAAGGAGGAGTAGCCACAGATGAGGTGGATGAGAAGCTTTAGATGAGGAGGGGATGAAGAGGAGGAGTAGCAGTAAGTGATCAGGATGAGTAGCAGGGGAGGAAGAGGAGGAGTAGCAGATGATGAGGAGGAATAAAGTTGACCTTTATTATTACTGTTTGGCATTAAAGTGTTAACTCATTAATGGAGATTCTCTTAACATTCTCCCACAGTATACAGGATAAATGACAGATTTGTGGGGTCTTACCACTGTGACCCCTATTGATTGATAGAGAACCCAAACCCAGATCTCTTACCTGGGAGAAATGTTCACCAGCGTCACCTGTGGAGGAGACAGAGAAGATGAGACGGCGCCTTCACTATCAGACCAAACTTTCTGCCATTTTATTTAAAAGAGGAAACTTAAAAATTAGACCCAGCTGTGACCTTTAGTGTCAGGATTTAGCATTTTCCATTTCTGCTGCTGAACGCCGTCTATTGTGACCGATTCTGTGGTTAATATAGCATCTGTCCAGAAAACAAATGATTCACAAACTGAAGACTGGAAGCTTCATAGATAATGAATATTACCGTAGAGGGAAATGGAAAAAAAGGGAAAAAGGAAAGAAGGGAGGACGGAATGAAAAGAAGAAAAAACCGAGGGAAGAAGGAAAGAAGAAAAGGAAATAAAATGGAGAAAGAAAGGGAGCGATTAGGTACCAAAAAGAGGAGGAATGGAAAGAAATGAGGAAGGAGGAAAGAGGATGGAAGGAAAAAAGAAAGAAAGAAAGAAAGAAAGAAAGAAAGAAAGAAAGAAAGAAAGAAAGAAAGAAAGAAAGAAAGAAGGAAAGACAGAAGATGAGTGGGTGAGAGGAAGCAAGGACAGATGGAAGGAAGAAGTATTAAAAGAAGGAAAACTGGATGATTGAGAGGTAGAAAGGAAGGAAAAAAGAAAACGAAGAAGAATGAGTGGGTGTGATGGAGAGAGGAAAGAAGGAATTAATGAAAGGAGAAAATATGGGTGGGGAAGAGGAAGCTAGGCCGGACGGAACAGAGGAAAGAAGGAAAGAAAAGGAATGATGGAAGAATGGAAGGAAGGTATAAATGAAAGGAGAAAAAAGGGAGGTAGAGATGGAGGAAAGAAGGAAAATTGAATAAAAGACGGAAGAAAAAATAAGGAAAGAAAGGTTGAAGATAAGAATGGAAGTAGAAAATGTCTACGATATGAAGGGGAAAAAGAGGAAAAAACCCAGCTGAAAGGAAAAAGGAAGAAAAGTGAGATGATCACATAGTTATGACATTTCACCTGCGTTGTCACGGTATCCGGTGTTTTGCGGCTCCTGGTGATGGTGATCGCTGCTGATGAGTTCCCTGGTTGATCTCCTTCCCATAGGACGTCTCCCTGAAATGACCCCACATATAATAAAGATGGAGGCACTGTGCCCCATTACATCAGTTATACTGTCAGGAATTACATTAATGGTGACTGGTTTATGTGGAATCATTGATGTTGATTTTTTTTTTTACTTAAAGTAGATCTGTCACCAGATTATACAATATAAATTGTATGCAACATTACAAAGATCTCTTAGGCCAGATGAGGCTGGGGTATTTGCTTTGAAAATATATCATTTAACTTGGTTACTAACATATTGTTGGATCGCCTGCAAGGTTATTTTCCCACATGATCAAGGGCTTTACATTGTTTTTTCACTTACAGTATATGACAACGTTTCTGACAATCTGGAAGAATATAGGATCATTGCAGTTGAATATTTATTAATACCCATTAATGTGTCCAGGTAGCTGGAGCCTCAATGGGCTGAAAACTCTCTGAACGACTCCTGGTAATAAACTGCGAACAGATTCACGTAATCCAGGATGTGTGATAAAGCTGATCCAACAGGAAAATTTACAGGAGAAAAAGAATTAATGTGAGAAGATTAATGGAGCGGAGTTACTCTGAATGGGACATAGAAATTGGACTAAGAAGAGAGAGAATAGTAGAAGAAAGGTGAGTCCAAATATGTTTTATGCTATGGCAAATAATGACATGGAAATCAATCAGATTAATAATATAATATCATTTTTTGTAAAAAAAATTAAATCAATTTGTGACAAGATAGAATTATAGAAGATATGCTACAAAGAGATATAAAATGGTTCCTAGAAGAGCACTGACCAAAGGACAGGAGCCCGAGAACAGCACTGACCAAAGCACAGACGCAAGAGAACGGCACTGACCAAAAGACAGAAGCCTGAGAACGGCACTGACCAAACTACAGGAGCCTAAGAATGGCACTGACCAAAGGACAGGAGCCCGAGAATGGCACTGACCAAAGGACAGGAGCCTGAGAATGTCACTGACCAAAGGACAGGAGCCGAGAACGGCACTGACCAAAGGACAGACGAATGAGAACGGCTCTGGCCAAAAGACAGAGGCTCAAGAATGGCACTGACCAAAGGACAGGAGCTCGAGAACGGCACTGACCAAAGGACAGGAGCCAAGAACGGCACTGACCAAAAGACAGGAGCCCGAGAACGGCACTGACCAAAGGACATGAGCCTGAGAATGGCACTGACCAAAGGACAGGAGCCAGAGAATGGCACTGACCAAAGCACAGACGCACGAGAACGGCACTGACCAAAGGACAGGAGCCGAGAACGGCATTGACCAAAAGACAGATGCCTGAGAATGGCACTGACCAAAGGACAGGAGCCCGAGAATGGCACTGACCAAAGGACAGGAGCCTGAGAATGTCACTGACCAAAGGACAGGAGCCGAGAACGGCACTGACCAAAGGACAGACGAACGAGAACGGCACTGACCAAAGGACAGGAGCCAGAGAATGGCACTGACCAAAGGACAGGAGCCAAGAATATCACTGACCAAAGGACAGGAGCCCGAGAATATCACTGACCAAAGGACAGGAGCCGAGAACGGCACTGACCAAAGGACAGACGCACGAGAACGGCACTGACAAAAGGACAGGAGCCCAAGAAAGACACTGACCAAAGGATAGTAGCCGAGAACGGCACTGACCAAAGGACAGGAGCCTGTGAACGGCATTGACCAAAGGACAGAAGCCAGAGAATGTCACTGACCAAAGGACAGGAGCCCGAGAATATCACTGACCAAAGGACAGGAGCCCGAGAATATCACTGACCAAAGAACAGGAGCCGAGAACAGCACTGACCAAATTACAGAAGCCCGAGAACGGCACTGACCAAAGGACAGGAGCCCGAGAATGGCACTGACCAAAGGACAGGAGCCCGAGAATGGCACTGACCAAAGGACAGGAGCCGAGAACGGCACTGACCAAAGGACAGACGCACGAGAACGGCACTGACCAAAGGACAGGAGCCCGAGAATGGCACTGACCAAATGACAGAAGCCCGAGAACAGCACTGACCAAAGGACAGGAGCCGAGAACGGCACTGACCACAGGACAGACGCACGAGAACGGCACTGACCAAAGCACAGTCGCACGAGAACGGCACTGACCAAAGGACAGGAGCCGAGAACGGCATTGACCAAAAGACAGAAGCCTGAGAAAGGCACTGACCAAAGGACAGACGAACGAGAACGGCACTGGCCAAAAGACAGAGGCTCGAGAATGGCACTGACCAAAGGACAGGAGCTCGAGAACGGCACTGACCAAAGGACAGGAGCCAAGAACGGCACTGACCAAAAGACAGGAGCCCGAGAACGGCACTGACCAAAGGACAGGAGCCAGAGAATGGCACTGACCAAAGGACAGGAGCCAAGAATATCACTGACCAAAGGACAGGAGCCCGAGAATATCACTGACCAAAGGACAGACGCACGAGAATGGCACTGACCAAAGGACAGGAGCCCAAGAAAGACACTGACCAAAGAACAGGAGCCGAGAACAGCACTGACCAAATGACAGAAGCCCGAGAATGGCACTGACCAAAGGACAGGAGCCCGAGAACGGCACTGAAACTGACCAAAGGACAGGAGCGAGAGAATGGCACTGATCAAAGGACAGGAGCCCGAGAATGGCATTGACCAAAGGACAGGAGCCCGAGAATATCAGTGACCAAAGGACAGGAGCCAAGAATGGCACTGACCAAAGGACAGACGCACGATAACGGCACTGACCAAAGGACAGGAGCCCAAGAAAGACACTGACCAAAGGATAGGAGCGGAGAATGGCACTGACCAAAGGACAGGAGCCTGTGAACGGCACTGACCAAAGGACAGAAGCCAGAGAATGTCACTGACCAAAGGACAGGAGCCCGAGAATATCACTGACCAAAGGACAGGAGCCCGAGAATATCACTGACCAAAGAACAGGAGCCGAGAACAGCACTGACCAAATGACAGGAGCCCGAGAATGGCACTGACCAAAGGACAGGAGCCCGAGAATGGCACTGACCAAAGGACAGGAGCCGAGAACGGCACTGACTAAATGACAGACGCACGAGAACGGCACTGACCAAAGCACAGATGCACGAGAACGGCACTGACCAAAGGACAGGAGCCGAGAACGGCATTGACCAAAAGACAGAAGCCTGAGAACGGCACTGACCAAAGGACAGACGAACGAGAACGGCACTGGCCAAAAGACAGAGGCTCGAGAATGGCACTGACCAAAGGACAGGAGCTCGAGAACGGCACTGACCAAAGGACAGGAGCCAAGAACGGCACTGACCAAAAGACAGGAGCCCGAGAACAGCACTGACCAAAGGACAGGAGCCAGAGAATGGCACTGACCAAAGGACAGGAGCCAAGAATATCACTGACCAAAGGACAGGAGCCCGAGAATATCACTGACCAAAGGACAGATGCACGAGAATGGCACTGACCAAAGGACAGGAGCCCAAGAAAGACACTGACCAAAGGACAGGAGCCCGAGAATGGCACTGACCAAAGGACAGAAGCCAGAGAATGTCACTGACGAAAGGACAGGAGCCCGAGAATATCACTGACCAAAGAACAGGAGCCGAGAACAGCACTGACCAAATGACAGAAGCCCGAGAATGGCACTGACCAAAGGACAGGAGCCCGAGAACGGCACTGAAACTGACCAAAGGACAGGAGCCAGAGAATGGCACTGATCAAAGGACAGGAGCCCGAGAATGGCATTGACCAAAGGACAGGAGCCTGAAAATGTCACTGACCAAAGGACAGGAGCCTGAGAACGGCACTGACCAAAGGACAGGAGTCTGAGAATAACATTGACCAAAGGACAGGAGCCTGAGAACGGCACTGACCAAAGGACAGGAGCCTGAGAATGGCACTGACCAAAGGACAGGAGCCGAGAACGGCACTGACCAAAGGACAGACGCACGAGAACGGCACTGACCAAATCACAGACGCACGAGAACGGCACTGACCAAAGGACAGGAGCCGAGAACGGCATTGACCAAAAGACAGAAGCCTGAGAACGGCACTGACCAAAGGACAGATGAACGAGAACGGCACTGGCCAAAAGACAGAGGCTCGAGAATGGCACTGACCAAAGGACAGGAGCTCGAGAACGGCACTGACCAAAGGACAGGAGTCAAGAACGGCACTGACCAAAAGACAGGAGCCCGAGAACGGCACTGGCCAAAGGACAGGAGCCAGAGAATGCCACTGACCAAAGGACAGGAGCCAAGAATATCACTGACCAAAGGACAGGAGCCTGAGAATATCACTGACCAAAGGACAGACGCACGAGAATGGCACTGACCAAAGGACAGGAGCCCAAGAAAGACACTGACCAAAGGACAGGAGCCCGAGAATGGCACTAACCAAAGGACAGAAGCCAGAGAATGTCACTGACCAAAGGACTGGAGCCCGAGAATATCACTGACCAAAGAACAGGAGCCGAGAACAGCACTGACCAAATGACAGAAGCCCGAGAATGGCACTGACCAAAGGACAGGAGCCCGAGAACGGCACTGAAACAGACCAAAGGACAGGAGCCAGAGAAAGGCACTGATCAAAGGACAGGAGCCCGAGAATGGCATTGACCAAAGGACAGGAGCCTGAAAATGTCACTGACCAAAGGACAGGAGCCTGAGAACGGCACTGACCAAAGGACAGGAGTCTGAGAATAACATTGACCAAAGGACAGGAGCCTGAGAACGGCACTGACCAAAGGACAGGAGCCTGAGAATGGCACTGACCAAAGGACAGGAGCCTGAGAACGGCACTGACCAAAGGACAGGAGCCTGAGAATGACACTGACAATGACCAAAGGACAGGAGCCCGAGAATGGCACTGACCAAAGGACGTGAGTCTGAGAATGACACTGACCAAAGAACAGGAGCCCGAGAATGGCACTGACAAAGGACGTGAGTCTGAGAATGGCACTGACCAAAGAACAGGAGCCAGAGAACGCACTGACCAAAGGACAGGAGCAGAAAAAGTTGACATTCGGAAACAAGTCTCAGACACACAAACAATAATGGCAATAAAAGATCGGTGAGGTCTAAAGATTTCAGAATGGCACAACAGCAAGTAATCAGCATGGAGAAGATCATCTCATCTGGTAAAGGGAGGAGATCTGAGGACACTTCTACTGCATTTTATTTCTATGAACTCTGAGATAAGATGTCACTGACCATAACTGAATTATCAGGGACACAAATTCTCTGCATCAAGAGCAGAATATTATCAAACTTCTTAGTTTTGTATAATTAACGCTGTAAGGAGTTATACTAGTTTGCTTTACGTCTGCTCCCAACAAGGATTGGTGTAAGTCTTCAACATCACATCCTGTGCTGGGTGAGACTCAGGAGGTTTATACTGTCTGTTTTGAATTAAAGGGGTTGTTCACTTACAGTTAAGACCAGAAATATTTGGACGGTGACACAAGGCTTGTAATCTTAGCAAGTAAAAAAGGGGTTAATCAGAAGTGCAAGGTTTCCTTACAGTCCAGATCGATGCGCTGGATTTACTTACAGGATATACTGAAGATCGACTTCTCAGAGCCACGGACCTGACGGGTTTCCTTCCTGTTGGTCGGCAGAGTGGCTGACATTTTTTGCTTACCTGTAAGAAAAGAAATGGAATGGCGGAAGGAAGGAAGAAGGAAAGAAAGAATGGAGTGACAAGAAATGGAGGAAATAAGTCAAAGAGGAAAGTAGGAGGGAAGAAAGTAAGGAATGAGAGAAAGAAGTGACAGAAAGAAGTGACAGAAGGAGAAATGAGGGAAAGAAGTGAGAGAGAAAGAAAGAAAGTAGTGAAAGAAGCAAGAAAAGGAGGAAGAAGAAACAGTGAGGATGTAATGAAGGAAGAAAGGAAGGTGGAAAAGAGAAAGAAAAGGAGAGACAGAGAGAGAGAAGGAAGAAAGAATGGATTAAATAAGAAGCAAAAGAAGGAATTGAGAATGGAAGCAGTTAGAGAAGAAAGAAAAGAAATTGAAATAGAAAAGAAAGGGGAAGGAGAAAGTGAAGAAAGTCAGAAAGAAAGGAAGGGAGCAAGGAAAGAAGTAGAGAAACCAAGGATGGAAGAAAGGAAGGAATTGGGGGAAGAAGGGCGGAATGAAGGAAAAATATGAATATTTACTTTTTTTCATTGATGTGCGGTGGAGAATTTACTTATTTGTGAGATTTTCACCTTTTCCGTTGTTGCAGTTGATGATTTTGGGCTCCTGGTGATGGTGATCGCTGCTGAAGAGATTCCTTGCTGATCTCCTGCCCATAGATTGTGTCCCTGAAATGACCCCACAGATAATGAAGATGGCGGCACTGAGCCCTATTACATCCGGTGTAGGATCAGGGAACATCAATGGTCACCATTTTTTTTTACATTAAGGGGTTGGCCGTCTTTAGGGACATTTGTATTTTTAAATGCATGTATCTTGGGCTGAAATGTTCCCATTCGGTTTTATTACACGTTTTACAGTCTCTTTGTTTCCTGCACATTCAGCCTTCATGAGGAATCAGCGGAGACGAGCTCAGAACACGACGGTGACGAGTTCTCAGAGGTCGGCCACTTTCTCTTACGAGTGAGGAAAGCTGCACTACAAGAGAAGGTGGCCGACCTCTGAGAGCCGTCAGCGAGCCCATCCTGACAGGAGACATTGGAACTCTTGTATCTTTCTTTTTTAGCTCCTCTCAGCTGATTTCTGACCTCAGTCTGCATTAAAATTGAAAAAAGAAGCAAGGAGCCTGTAAAAGCCGAGAAATACATAATTTGTAATGAAAACAAATGTAAAAATAATTTGTATTCCAAAATAAATGCATTTAATTTAAAACAAAATGCTCTTAAAGGTGGCCAACCCCTTTAAGGATGTCGCACATTATTGTCTTTATTTCCATTAATAATACATAAAAGAACGGCATGTAGAAATGTAAGTAGTGCCGTTCATTTGTTACAATAAATGCAAAAGGGGTGTATCACAGTACCACAGTTGATTTTAATCAATAGATCTTGGAAAAATAATTGAAGTTAAAAAACAATGTTCCTGTGCTGTGATAATCTTATAAATGCTCCCCTGCTGTGTACTGTGTAATGGCTGTGTCTGACCCTGTAGGGCTGCTCCAGTTCAGGGTTGGCACATACCCCAGCTCATGTCCAAGGGAAGAAGCATAATAAAACATACTTGTGACATAGCAGGGAGTCACAGCCGATCATTTCCCTGTTTTGTTTTAACACAGGAGCGAGTGTCTCTGCCTTGTCACCAAACCTCTGAGCTCATCATAAACCAAGTCAATAACACATGAGCTCATGCTGCTAAGTCACTGGCTTGATTTATGATGAGCGCAGAGGACCAGGGATGAGCCAGAAACACTCACTCCTGTGATAAAAAAATGCAGATAAATATGCCCCCTCACACAAAGCAGCAGCTGAGCGCCCCTGCTGTGTCATCAGTATACTCAGTTATGTTTCCTCCTCTGAACAGGATGTGCTGAGCATGAACTGCTGCAGCTCTACATGGAGTGACAAGGTCAATACACAGTACACAGCAGGAGACATTTATACTATTATCTCAGCACAGGAACATTTTATTTACACACATCCAATTGTGGAAATTATTATTATTTCAAGATCTATTGATGTGTACTTTGCTCATGGGAAAACCCATTTATTCATCCCTGATGATACAAAACACTTAACACATGAGAGTTTACACCTTGTAATATATACATTTATTTATTTAATAAAAGTACTGACATTTAATGTGGATTTATCAGTGTCACGCTTGTGCCTAGGCTGAATGGCGCGAGTCGGGGGGTTGTGGCCCCACTGTGCCACAAATCAGACTACCCTGGAAGGGGCGTGACTACGACAGCTACCTTGGTCTTCACTGGAGCCTCTGATGGTGAGGTCAGGCTTGTGTGGCAGATAGCTGTCGGGTGCCACTCCAGGGTGGTGTTTGGCTGTGGCTGCTGATCCCACTTGGGGACAAGTCACTTGGACAGGTGTGACTAACAGGCAGGCTGAGACACAGGGCAAACAGGTATGACTAAGACACAGGGCAAGCAGGCACGGCTGAGACACAGAGCAAGCAGGCACGGCTTGGAGACACAGGGCAGGCTGGTACATACGAGACACAGGGCAGGCGGGCACAGCTTGAGACACAGGGCAGGCGGGCATGGCTTGAGACACAGGGCAGGCGGGCATGGCTTGAGACACAGGGCAGGCGGGCACGGCTTGAGACACAGGGCAGGCGGGCACGGCTTGAGACACAGGGCAGGCGGGAGTGGTATATGAGGGAACCGGTTTGGACCTGTTCACACAGGAGGTGCAGGTATGGATACAGGCAGGAAGGAGTGGAATATGAAGGAACAGGTTTGGACCTGTTCACACAGGAGGTGCAGGTATGGATACAGGCAGGAAGGAGTGGAATATGAAGGAACAGGTTTGGACCTGTTCACACAGGAGGTGCAGGTGTAGGCAGGAGTGCGGAGTAGGCGGAGCCACAAGAGTGCCGAGAGAAGCTGCAGAAAGTGGTTCTGCAGCGGCAGCAGGAGCGGAGCAAAGCTGAACCACAAAGTCTGTGGATAGAAGCTGCAGCAAGAGGTTCTGCAGCAGCAGAGAAGACAGAGCTGCAAGGGTGCAGAAGCACAGACAGAGCTGCAAGGGTGCACAGACAGAGCTGTAAGGGTGCAGATGCACAGACGGAGCTGCAAGGGTGCAGATGCACAGACGGAGCTGCAAGGGTGCAGATGCACAGACAGGGAGGACACAAGGAAAGAAACAGCAGGGAGAAAGCCAAGGACAAGGAGGCAGGGGTAGGACAGAGTTCAGACAAGGTACAGGGACAAAGACTCAAGGACCAGGATATTCAGCCTCCTGGCAGTTGGGCAGAGAAGTACCAGACAAGGTACGCAGACAATGCTAGGAGAAGACAGGGACCAGGATATAGCCTCCTGGCGGGCAACCAGAGTGTAAGACAAATCTAGGAGTAAAGCCTCTCAGAGAAGGCAAGACATAGGACAGGGCCTGGCTTCCTCAGCAGCAAGGAGCTAACTGAGTTTGACACATTGCACAGGCAATGTTCCAGTGGGTGTGGCGGTCGAGGGCTCTAGGTAATTGGTCAGGGACAGATTAAACAGGTGCACCCTGACTGCATAAGAACCAGAGAGTTCTGGCGCCACCCCCCTATACACACATAGCCAGGAAGCATGCAGGAGAGCAGAGGCACAGCGCACAGGGCTGGCAACAGACAGATTTCACAGCATGGGTTGAAGCAGTAAGTAAGTTGGTGTGAGGGGGATGGGAAGCCATGCAGTGATGCCGGCAGGGTTGTTACAATCAGTGATTTCAGTGTTCTCCATATCTAACCTTTCTTCTTCTTTCTCACGCTCCCCGGGGGATGGTCATTCACTAAGCGACTCAGATAATCAGTTTTTAGTTCCTTTTTGCTGAAGAGAAAAACTTTGTCCTTGCATTGGACCCAGTTTCCATCTTCTCGTAGGATTCTCTCCTTTTCCCTCTCACTGTTGTCCTCCAGACTGTAAATAATGATGATTGAATTCTTCTCTGCACAGAAAACATCACAGGATAAAGTAAAGATTCAGAGACTAAGAACATCGATGTCAGACATAACACAGACTATGTCAGGGATGGATGGGTAGAAATATATTGGGCAGCAAGTGAACAGTCAGTTCTTGAACCTAATAATTTGGAAGTAGAAACAACAGACAAGAGTGAGGATCTGAGGGGCTTTATCATGAGTGAAATTGTGATGTCTGGATAACTGGTCACCTCCAGGGCTATGTGGGGTGTTCCTGTTTTACGACGGGTCTTGCAGGGTGCTCCCTTTATACAGTAGGTCTTGTGGGGTTTCACATTATATGGCAGGTTTTGTGACTGTTTCCATTATCTGTTTGGTCTTATGGTAGGTTCTCAGTATTTGTTGGGTCTTGTGGGGGGTTCCTAGTAATGGGTTGGTCTTGCGAGGGGGTTCCCAATATTTGGTGGGCCATGTGGGGTGTTCTCAGTATTTGTGGGGTCTTGTGGGGAGTTGCAAGTATTTGGTGGGTCTTGTGGGGGTTCCCAGGACCTGGTGGGTCTTGTGGGGGTTCCCAGTAATTGATAGGTCTTGTAGATGATTCCTAGTATTTGGTAGGTCTTGTGGGGGGTTCACAGTATTTGGTGGGTCTTGTGTGGGGTTCCCAGTATTTGGTGGGCCATGAGGTGCGTTCCTGGTAAATTGTAGGTTTTGTGGGGTATTTCCATTACATGGAAGATCTTGTTGGGTGTTTATGTTATGCATGAGTTAGTGGTTGCCTAAAGTCTTACACGGAAGCCGAATTAGTGACTGGTCAGATAATAGTATGATGGTCAAGAAGGAGCACCAGCCGTGAGTAATTAGGGGAACAATGCAGCTCCAGCCGGGTGCATCTAGAGAGGAGGGTAATTGCAATTCTAAATAATAACCCGGTCAAAAGGAACGCAAAGAGAGGGGATTGGGATGCCACCTGAGGAAGACAGATGACTCTGTTGAAACGCATTGTGGACTATGCTATAAAAAGAAGATTTTAAATCCACCATCCCCTCTCTTTGCGCTCCTTTTGACCGGGTAATTATTTAGAATTGAATTAGTGACAGGGACACGGGCGCACAAAGCTCTCTGACGTGTGTAGGCTAGCCCATTAGGTTTGATCTCTGTAATAATAAGTAAGATATGTCTGTAAGGTATGACTTCTGGAATCTTCCAGAATCCTCCATTGTTACACTTCAGATTAGATTTCTGATTGCCACACGCTGCAGAAGTGACCCCCTCCTCTTTCCTCCCCCACAGCCCTTTCACACACACCAGTGTCTCTCTGCCTGCAGCTCTGTGAAATCTGAGACTCCAGTGCAGATTCTCTCTCTCTCTCTCCCCCCCTACACAGGTAGGGGGAAGAATGTCTTTGTTTGAAGCCATGAGGCCAATTCAGTTTTGGGAAATATTAAAAGAAGCCTAGCGCGGACTCTGGTCGCGACAGAAAAATGAAACGGACATTTCTGTGATATGCGCTGATCTGGCTTCACTACAGTGGCTCTTTCCAAGTTCTAGCACCCCCAGAAACTGAGAAATGAGTTCCTTCTAAATGGTGTGTCATAACTACTGCATGTTTGGTTTTGAATTATTGTATTCAACGAACTACAAAAAATTATACCATGTGCTTGCTTATACGAGGTACCCTCTGCGTGATATGGTTATTATAAGTTTTGTATTCAGAATTGTGCTCCTAGAGTAGGGAGAGTAACATCCCTAGACCGCCCCTTTCGTGATCTCACGGACTCAGATCTATAATGCATTCCCTCTCTGGGGTTAGTCAGTCGAGCTGCAGAGTCCATGCTGACAAGAACCCCAGATGAGTGGAGACGTGTGGCTCCACCTTCTTTCCCCACATGGCTTGCCTAAAGACCTTTAAGCAACTGTAAGTGTTGATCCTTATGTTAATCCCATTTATTTTATATTTGCATTGTACCTAGCTAATGTCTCAACTTTGTTACATTTTTATCTTTGCAATCACTGCCCACCTTTTTTGGGAATAAATGATAAATTTATTAGTCTGTATTCATGCTCAAAGAAACAAACTTATGCGCCTTTAAGGTAATTGCTACTAATTTGGGGGTTTGCTATGGACCCTCTTAATTATCTCATTGATTAAGTGAATCGTAGCTGGTGGCAGCGAAATGTGATTTGGGCCCTGGGTACTGCTGGCTGTGACGGAAAGGGATTTGATAAGCTAATTGGGTGGCTGCGGCCAGAGCATTTAAAATTCCCTCACTGCAGCGTGCTGGGTGGCCAGACCTCATTGAAGCAGCCGGCCAGCGACCAATTATCACAGGTGTAGTTCCTTGACTGACCTGAGGGTAAGGGGGGGCGCTGGAGAGCTGCGAGTTCCAAACTGGAACTGAGAAAGTGGGATATGCATAAATCCCCGCAGTTCGTGGAAGATTGTTAGCAGTGGTGGAGCGATAAATTGTTAGGGCAAGGCTAGCTTGCTGTTTTTATCACATGATGCCAGTGGTGGGATAACTAAAATAAGCCCCCCTGCACCTGTGATAGCAGTGTGTCGGCAGTGCGTCGCATCCCTCCGTCCGTGACATACCGGTGTCAGCGGCTGGATCGTGACAATCTCAAATAATAAAAACTGGAATTTAAATTGCTGAAAAGCTAAAGAGGTTGTCAGAATTTTAAGAAAATGGTCTGAGAACATGGAAAGCTATCAAATATATACAGTGGTGAAAATAAGTATTTGATCCTCTGCCGATTTTGCAAGTTTTCCCACCTACAAAGAATGGAGAGGTCTGTAATTGTTATTGTAGGTACACTTCACCTGTGAGAAACAGAATCTAATAGTGTTGAGCTTTCCGATACCGCAAGTATCAGGTATCGGCCGATATTAGCTGTATCGGAATTCCGATACTGACTTCTGATACTTTTTTCATATCGATACCGGAATCGGAAGTTCCCATAATGCTATCAGTCCGCTCGCTTTGATTCAGCCAATGGGAATCCTCAGAAGTGTAGGCACATCCTGTTAGGCATGTAGGCATGTTAACTATTGGCATGGCTGTGATTGGCTGCTGAAATGATGTCATGATGCACTATAAAAGCCACCGCAGCCGCCATTTCTGGTCACTCTGCTGTGAATTCAGTTAGGGACAGGCTGCTGTTGAAGACTGTGAGGGACAGTTAGAAATAGCGATTCCGCCAAACATATTGTGCTTTACCCAGGCTACATAAACCACCACTGTAGCTTGCTTTGCCCTAGCAGCAGTGTTCACAGCTGTCTGCAAGGGCTGTGTGAGTGCAGCTCACACTGTGGAGTGGGTCCTTCAGCCACGTCTGGTTGTAGGCCGCCCAGCGTGCATCACTGCCTCATACATATTTTTATTTTTGAGCTGCTTCTTTTTCTTAAATTCTATCTAGTGTGCTTCCATCCATATCCATATACGATGGTTGCAAACACTAGTAGTAGACAGCGGAGCCTTTCTGCAGCCTTTCAGTGCTAGTGCCCACTTAGCTGCACTGTTCTAGGCTGTCTGAGAGGTCTCTGACTGTGTGTGAGTGCAGCTCACGCTGAGTAGTGTGTCCTGCAGCTACGTCTGGTTGTAGGACGCTCAGCGGGCGTCACTGCCTCACACATATTTTGCTTTAATTGCAGCTCATTTGTTCTCCTATTAGTGTGCATCCATCCGTATCCATCTACATTGGTTGGTTGCAAACACTATATAGGAGTAGATAGAGGAGCCTTTTTTCTGGCTTGTGCCCTTCAGCTGCAGCCAGATTAGTATCACCCAATTTTTTTGGAGCCTCATCTTTTGCATTGTAGGTTACCTGCCTGCATTGTAATAGCTCCAGAAAGTTGGTGATACTCTGACTTTAAAATCTTTGGTCACATCCTTAAAGTTTTTTTTCCAAAACAAAAAAACAGCAAAGTTCACCAAACACTACATTTGAAAGTTGTGTAGGCCACATTAGCTCCCATTAAAGTGTAGTCGACACACACACTTCATAAAATTAGTGTTTCTTATACCTGTAACCAGCTGTTCAGGAATAAGCACACTAATGCACCCCTTTGTACTTTTCTGCCTATCTTTCTCAGTCTAGCAAGATGAAGAAGGCAGGGAGTAAGGCACGTGGCCGTGGGCATGGAGTTTCAGCAGGGAGAGAACGTGGGGATTCTGCTGGGAGAGGACGTGGGGATTCTGCTGGGAGAGGACGTGGGGATTCTGTGCCTGCTGTTGGCACCAGTGAGTCAGCATCCCCCAGTTTTAGCAGGCAACAGTCCTTTATGCGCAGCTTTGTAGGACCTCACCGTACCCCACTGCTGCGGGAGGAACAAATTGAAGCCGTTGTCGGATGGATGGCAGCTAACGCATCGACTTCAATTCCGTCCACATCCTCTCAGGGCCAGAGCACCGAAGAGCAACCATCTGTCTCTTCACCACCCGCCAAACTGCCCAGGCAGTCAGAGAGCCCTGGACAGGAGCCATCACAGTCTCTACTTCTGTTCTCGGAATCTGTTGGTTTGGAAAGAGGGGGCCAGCCAAGCAGCATTCCAGAATGTGAAGAAGAGGGAGTATGCAGTGATGCCCAACTTCTTTGTGCCTCTGAATCTGAAGAGGTGGGTGGCCCAGTGCCTATGGTCAGCACACCTCAGTACGCATCAGATGATGACGAGACTCAGTTACCACTTTCTGGTGCGTACGGTGCTGGCGAGACAACCCAGGAGAAGCAGGTGTTTGAAGAGGGGAGTGTAGATGATGAGGTCCTTGACCCATCATGGCGTGAGGAACAGGAAGGTGGTGGGAGCAGCTCTGAGGAAGAGATTCCCCGAACGGCCAAAACCGGAGGGAGGGGGCAGACTTGGTTGTCTGTAGCCTCCACTTCGGCACCAGTTAGGAACATTCCACTTTCAAAAGGCAAAACGGGTGCTCCCAAGACTTGCAGTGCGTGGTCCTTTTTTGACACAGTTGCAGATGACATTTGCTTTGTCAAATGCAACTGTGTCATCAGAGAGTCAAAAGAGGGAAAAATGTCAGCAACCTCAATACCACTAATATGTGGAAACATGTGCGGACCAAACACGAGGTGGAGTTACACAGACACACTGAAGACGTAGGCCAACGTACAGCACCACCTACCACCTCTTCAGCTCGTGTTGGGGCCTCTTCCTCCAGCTCACACACAGCTGGTTCGGTTTCCTCACAGGATCGCCAAGGAAGAGCCTCTGGCACTGTTGTCCGGAGACCCTGTGACATTCCACCCACAGCACCACGTTCAAAGTCATCCTCACACTCCCAGACCACTCGGCAGCCATCGGTAGCACAGGCATGGGAGAAAAGGCGGCCATACTCGGCACACCATCCCCGAGCACAGGCTCTGAATGCTGGCATTGCCAAACTACTGGCACTTGAAATGCTCTCATTCAGGCTGGTGGAGACTGACACCTTCCGGGACTTCATGGCATTGGCAGTCCCACAATACACCGTGCCCAGCCGCTTTTATTTCAGCAGGCGAGCAGTCCCTGCCCTGCATAAACATGTGGAGGCAAACATCAAGCATGCGCTACTAAACACCGTCAGTAGCAAGGTCCACCTGACCACTGATGCGTGGACCAGTAACCATGGACAGGGACGATACCTTTCCCTCACTGCCCGTTGGGTCAATGTTGTGGAGCGGGGTACAGATCTGGAGAGTGGCGTTCTACGTGTTCTGCCAACTCCACGGATTGCAGGAATGCAGTCTGTACATATTGACTCCTCCTCCTACTCAAGTTCCTCTGAAACAGCGCAGCAGGAGCCTGTTCCGACCGATATGAGCACAGCCGTGGCCAAACGTCAACAGGCCGTACTTAAATTAATTTCTTTGGGGAATCGAAGCCACACAGCGCAGGAGCTCTGGAATGCCATCAAGCAGGAGAGCGATGTGTGGTTTGTGCCAGCGAATCTCCAGCCGGGCTTGGTAGTGTGTGACAATGGCCGAAATCTGGTGGCAGCTCTTGGCCTAGGCAACCTCACTCACATCCCATGTCTGGCACATGTGCTCAACTTGGTCATGCAGAGCTTTCTGAGGGACTATCCGGATCTTGATGCACTGCTGCACAAGGTCCGCATAGAGTGCGCTCACTTGCGGCGTTCCAGCACGGCAAGATCGCGCCTTGCTGCTCTGCAGCGCCGATTACGCCTTGCGAAACATCGCATCATATGTGACCTACCCACCAGGTGGAAGTCTACGTTACATATGTTGGAGCGGTTGTGTGAGCAGCAGGCAGCAGTCATGGAGTACCAGCTGCATCAGGCGCAAACAAGTCGCACTGTGCGCCGTTCACACTTCAGCACCACTGGATGGGCCTCTATGAAGGACATCTGCGTCGTTTTGCGTGCCTTCGATGATTCCACGCGGATGGCGAGTGCAGATGATGCACTAGTCAGCATGACTGTCCCCCTTATCTGCATGCTTCAAAAAACACTGCAAGCACTAAGGGATGAGGTTTTGGAAGAGGTGGAGGATGAGGAGTCCCAAATGCCATCTGCTTCTGGACAGTCTGCGCTACGTGGTTCCTCACAAAGGCCTAGGCAGGGGACACTTTGTGAGGAGGAGGAGTCGATGGAGGAGGAAGACATCTCTCCACAGGAGGGAGCTACACAAAGCTCTAGTCAGTATGTACAGCGAGGGTGGAGTGATGCAGAGCAGGCAGAGATCATGCCTCAAGCAGGGGACAGCGGTTCTTTGGCAGTAGGGAGTCTGCAGCACATGGTTGACTTCATGCTGCAGTGGCTGAGAAACGACCGCCGCATTGCCCACATTCTCTACACGGCTGATTATTGGGTGTACACCCTCCTAGATCCTCGCTACCGGGACAACTTGCAAACCCTCATACCAACGTTGAACCGGGAGCGGAAAATGCGGGAGTACCAAGACACACTGGTGCAGTCCATCATGTTTTCCATACCACCCGACAGCAGTGGTGCTATTGCTTTACAAAGTACCTCTGTGCGTCGAGCCAGTGGAGGAAACTCGGCACAAAGAGGGAGCAGAGGCAGCGCCTCAGCACAAGGCAAGACCACTATGGCCCAAATGTGGCAAAGTTTTGTGTGTCCGCCACAATTGTCTACACCATCACTGACGGCTCCAGTCAGCAGGAGGCAACGTTTCCGTCAGATGGTGACAGACTACATGTCTTGCCCTGTGAGTGTACTCCCAGATGGCTCTTCCCCCTTCAAGTTTTGGGTCTCTAAGCTGGATACATGGCCAGAGCTTAGCCAGTATGCATTGGAGGTGCTGGCTTGCCCTGCTGCCAGTGTATTATCGGAACGCGTCTTTAGTGCCGCAGGTGGTGTGGTAACAGACCGTCGCACGCGACTTTCTTCCGATAACGTTGACCGGCTTACTTTTCTGAAAATGAACAAGGCCTAGATCTCCCCCGAATTTGCCAGTCCTCTTCCCGACTAAATAATAGGTTGGCAACAGTATCCAGGTCTCCTGTTGTGTTCATGTTTCTACCACCTGAACTATAATCCCTGGGCTTCAACACAGCCAGTTGTCGCTCAGATGTGTCGTCTGCACAGAGAAAAACACTAGCTCCTGTGTTAGTGGGGTTCAGTAACGCCAGCTGCTCCCCTGCTGTGTGGACGGCAAAGTCTCCTGCTCCATCCACATTCAAACTACTACTGATTTTTAACCCTGCTCCACTTAGGCCTCTGGCTCCACTGTGTCTAGTATTTCCCCTGGCCTCCAACCCCGCCAGTGACAGCTCTTAAGTGGCGTCTGCACAATCAACACTTGTTCCAGTGTTACTTAGCCTCAGTCACGTCAGTTGATCCCCTGATGTGTGTCCGGCAAGGTCTCCTGCTCTGTCCTCATTCACACTACTAGTAATGGGAATGTGGACAGTGCAGGAGACCTTGCCGGACACACATCAGGGGATCAATTGACGTGACTGAGGCCAAGTTACACTGGAAGAAGTGTGGATTGTGCAGACGCCACTTAAGAACTGTCACTGGCGGGGTTGGAGGCAATGGGAAATACTAGACACAGTGGAGCCGGGGGCCTTAGTGTGGCACGGTTACAATCATTAGTAGTCTTCAAACTCTCTAAAACGTGCAGCAAGTTTGCCTCAGCCTGCTCCATGCCTCATCCTGGGCTCCAACAACGCCAGTTGGTGTTCAGAAGTGTCGTCTTCACAGAGAAAAACACACTAGCTCCTGTGTTAGTGGGGATCAGTAATGCCAGCTGTTCCCCTGCTGTGTTGACGGCAAAGTGTCCTGCTGCCTCCACATGCCCACACCATCAGGCCTCAGCCTGCTCCATGCCTCTTCCTGGGCTCCAACAACGCCAGTTGGTGTTCAGAAGTGTCGTCTTCACAGAGAAATACACACTCGCTCCTGTGTTAGTGAGGATCAGTAATGCCAGCTGTTCCCCCGCTGTGTAGACGGCAAAATGTCCTGCTGCCTCCACATGCCAACACCATCAGGCCTCAGCCTGCTCCATGCCTCATTCTGGGCTTCAACAACGCCAGTTGGTGTTCAGAAGTGTCGTCTTCACAGAGAAACACACACTCGCTCCTGTGTTAGTGAGGATCAGTAATGCCAGCTGTTCCCCCGCTGTGTAGATGGCAAAGTGTCCTGCTGCCTCCACATGCCAACACCATCAGGCCTCAGCCTGCTCCATGCCTCATCCTGGGCTCCAACAACGCCAGTTGGTGTTCAGAAGTGTCGTCTTCACAGAGAAAAACACACTAGCTCCTGTGTTAGTGGGGATCAGTAATGCCAGCTGTTCCCCTGCTGTGTCGACGGCAAAGTGTCCTGCTGCCTCCACATGCCCACACCATCAGGCCTCAGCCTGCTCCATGCCTCTTCCTGGGCTCCAACAACGCCAGTTGGTGTTCAGAAGTGTCGTCTTCACAGAGAAACACACACTCGCTCCAGCGTTAGTGGGGATCAGTAATGCCAGCTGTTCCCCCGCTGTGTAGACGGCAAAGTGTCCTGCTGCCTCCACATGCCAACACCATCAGGCCTCAGCCTGCTCCATGCCTCATCCTGGGCTCCAACAACGACAGTTGGTGTTCAGAAGTGTTGTCTTCACAGAGAAACACACACTCGCTCCTGTGTTAGTGAGGATCAGTAATGCCAGCTATTCCCCCGCTGTGTAGACGGCAAAGTGTCCTGCTGCCTCCACATGCCAACACCATCAGGCCTCAGCCTGCTCCAAGTCCTCATCCTGGGCTCCAACAATGCCAGTTGGTGTTCAGAAGTGTCGTCTTCACAGAGAAACACACACTCGCTCCTGTGTTAGTGGGGATCAGTAATGCCAGCTGTTCCCCTGCTGTGTGGATGGGAAAGTCTCCTGCTGACTCCAAACTCACACTACAACGCATTTTCTCCTCGCTCCAAGTAGGCCTCAGCCTGCTCGGAGCATTGATCCTGGGCGACAACACAGCCAGTTGTAGCCTGGAAGTGCTGTCCGCACAGATTAAAACACTCACTCCTGTGTTAGTGGGGTTCAGTAACGCCAGCTGTTCCCCTGCTGTGTGGATGGCAAAGTCTCCTGCTGACTCCAAACTCACACTACAACGCATTTTCTCCTCGCTCCAAGTAGGCCTCAGCCTGCTCGGAGCATTGATCCTGGGCGACAACACAGCCAGTTGTAGCCTGGAAGTGCTGTCCGCACAGATTAAAACACTCACTCCTGTGTTAGTGGGGTTCAGTAACGCCAGCTGTTCCCCTGCTGTGTGGATGGCAAAGTCTCCTGCTGCCTCCAAACTCACACTACAACGCATTTTCTCCTCGCTCCAAGTAGGCCTCAGCCTGCTCGGAGCATTGATCCTGGGCGACAACACAGCCAGTTGTAGCTTGGAAGTGCCGTCCACACAGATTAAAACACTCACTCCTGTGTTAGTGGGGTTCAGTAACGGCAGCTGCTCCCCCGCTGTGTGGATGGCAAAGTCTCCTGCTGCCTCCAAACTCACACTACAACGCATTTTCTCCTCGTTCCAAGTAGGCCTCAGCCTGCTCGGAGCATCGATCCTGGGCTACAACACAGCCAGTTGTAGCTTGGAAGTGCTGTCCGCACAGATTTAAACACTCGCTCCTGTGTTAGTGGGGTTCAGTAACGCCAGCTGTTCCCCTGCTGTGTGGATGGCAAAGTCTCCTGCTGACTCCAAACTCACACTACAATGCATTTTCTCCTCGCTCCAAGTAGGCCTCAGCCTGCTCGGAGCATTGATCCTGGGCGACAACACAGCCAGTTGTAGCCTGGAAGTGCTGTCCGCACAGATTAAAACACTCACTCCTGTGTTAGTGGGGTTCAGTAACGCCAGCTGTTCCCCTGCTGTGTGGATGGCAAAGTCTCCTGCTGCCTCCAAACTCACACTACTACTGATTTTCCACCGTGCTCCACTTAGGCCTCTGGCTCTACTGTCTGTAGTATTTCCCCTGGCCTCCAACCCCGCCAGTCGCTGCTCTGAAGTTGCGTGTGCACAATCCACACTTGTTCCTGTGTTACTGTGGCTCAGGCACGTCAGTTGATCCACTGAGGTGTGTCCGGCAATGTCTGCCGCTCTGTCCCCATTCCCATTACTAGTAGTGGGAATGTGGACAGAGCAGGAGACCTTGCCGGACACACATCAGTGGATCAACTGACATGACAGAGCCACAGTCACACAGGAACCAGTGTGGATTGTGCACACGCTACTTCAGAGCAGCGACTGGCGGGGTTGGAGGCCAGGGGAAATACTAGAGACAGTAGAGCCAGAGGCCTAAGTGGAGCCCGGTTAAAATCAGTAGTTGTGGACAACCAATATAAAACTAGCTCCAAGTAGACCTCAGCCTGCTGCATGATTGACCCCTGGGCTCCAACATCGTCAGTTGTAGCTCTGAAGTGTCTTTGGCACGGGTACTTCCTCCTGCCCAGCCTGGTTCCAGCACCGTCTGCTGGTCCACGGTTGTGCCATTGGCTCTTGTTCCTTCAGCTGCCCCTACGGGTTCCAGCACTATCAGCTGGTTCTCGGTAGTTCCATTGACTCTTGTAGCTTCTGCTACCCATCCGGGTTCCAGCACCGTCAGCTGGTTCTCGGCAGTGTCTTTGGCATGGGTACTCCCTCCTGCCCAGCCTGGTTCCAGCACGCCTGCTGTTTCCGGGTAGTGTCAACGTCACTTTGCCACCGATACGTTGTCCTGTCGTGTTGCGGTCGGGTTTGCCGAGTTTATGATGCCTGCAGTTTTGGTGCTTTCTATGTAGGCTGCGGGTTCTGGTAATAAAGGCTGGTTCTGTAGTGCCAATAGGACAAGCACCCCCTTTTGGACTGTGGGTTTTGGAAACTGCGTCCTGCTCGCGGCCTTGCAACTTTGTTGATCATGGGTACCTTCTGCTACCCATCCGGGTGCCAGCACCGTCTGCTGGTTCCCGGCAGAGCCTTTGGCATTGTTGCCTCCTTGTCGGTATCCGAGTTCCAGCAATGTCTGCTGGTTCTTGGTAGTGCTTTTTAGCACAGATAACTCCTGCTTCGAAAACGTGTTCCAGCACCGTCAGCTGGTCCACGGTTGTGCCATTGGCTCTTGTAGCTTCTGCTACCCATCCGGGTCCCAGCACCGTCATCTGGTTCTCGGCAGTGTCTTTGGCATGGGTACTTCCAGCACGCCTGCTGTTTTCGGGTAGTGTCAACGTCACTTTGCCACCGATACGTTGTCCTGTCGTGTTGCGGTCGGGTTAGCCGAGTCTATGGTGCCTGCAGTTTCGGTGGTTCCTATGTGGGCTGCGGGTTCTGGTAAAGAAGGATGGTTCCATAGTGCCAATAGGACAAGCACCCCCTGTAGGACTGTGGGTTTCGGTAACTGCGGCCTGCTCGCGGACGCGAAACTTTGTTAATCATGGGTACATTCTGCTACCCATCCGGGTGCCAGCAACGTCAGCTGGTTCCCACCAGAGCCTTTGGCCTAGGTGCCTCCTTGTCAGTATCCGAGTTCCAGCAACGTCTGCTGGTCCTTGGTAGTGCTTTGGAGCAAAGGTACCTCCTGCTTAGTAACCGTGTTCCAGCACTGTCAGCTGGTCCACGGTTGTGCCATTGGCTCTTGTTCCTTCTGCTGCCCCTCCGGGTCCCAGCACCGTCAGCTGGTTCTCGGTAGTTCCATTGAGTATTGTAGCTTCTGCTACCCATCCGGGTTCCAGCACCGTCAGCTGGTTCTCGGCCGTGCCTTTGGCCTAGGTGCCTCCTTCTTGGTATCCGAGTTCCAGCAACGTCTGCTGGTCCTTGGTAGTGCTTTGGAGCACAGGTACCTCCTGCTTAGTAACCGTGTTCCAGCACCGTCAGCTGGTCCACGGTTGTGCCATTGGCTCTTGTTCATTCTGCTGCCACTCCGGGTTCCAGTACCGTCAGCTGGTTCTCCCCAGTTCCTCAGCCTTCTTGTAACTTCTGCTACTTTTCCAAGATCAAGCTTGTGGAAATGGTTTTTGATTCTCACTATGGATCTCCATGACAATGACCCTGAAGACGAAGACACTGAAGACCACACAGAAGAATACCTAAAAGATGACCCGGAAGAAGATGACCAAGAGGACAAAGAGAAGGAATGCAACCACCAAGATGCAGAACAACAAGAAACAGAAGACCAAGAAGCATAAAAAACAAAAGCAGAAGAACATTAAGCATAAGACTAAAAAGCTGAGCAAATGAGATTATCAAATTTATAAGCAGAAGAAAACTAAGCAGTGTATGGGGGTGAGTCTGTTCCTCCTCGTGGTGCCCCTGGAAAAGGCCTGCTGCTGCAGGCCAAACTGAACGCGGACAAATCCTGTTGTAAATCTTTTGTGACAGGCAGACCGGAAGGTGTGATCTTCAATCTTTTATAGATAACAACTACAGGAATGCCTGACACAAATAAGAATATGATGAAGAAGAATCGGAAGAAGTAGAAGTTGTAGAAGTAGTAGAAGTAGAAGAAGAAGAAGAAGAAGTTGATGAAAAAGATACTGCTGCTGCTGAAGATGATGAAGGAGAAAGTGTGGGAAAAGTAAAAAAGAAGGTGAAGAGCATGGAAGTAGTGAAACATACATAGCTGACAAAAAATTAAAGACTTTAACATAGTCAATATCTTTGTAACTACGAACGTCTTTAAAAAAAAAAAAAACCTGCTATTCCATTTGATTGGCCTAAACCTCTATAGCTTTAATGTCTCCTACACCTCCCACAATACATTCTACATTATTCTTAGTTGTTTTTCTTCATGTTGAATTAACCTACAGGGAAAGAAAGGGTTTTTTTTAATTCCGATATTTCTGTTCCATTGACTTGAATGGGACTTCCGGGATCGGAATCGGCGATACCCGATATTTTTTTTAGATCGGCCGATCCATTCCGATACGATATTTTTCAGTATCGGGTGGTATCGCTCAAAACTAGAATCTAAAGATAAAATCCAGTAAATAACATTGCATGATTTATAAAAAAATAAATTGCATTTTATTGCACGAAATAATTATTTGATCGCCGAACAACCAGCGAGAATTCTGCCTCTCACAGACCTGTCAGTTTTTCTTTAAGAAGCCCACCTACTCTGCACTCATTACCTGGATTAATTGCTCCTGTTTGACCTCATTACCTGTATGTAAGACACCTGTCCAGACACTCAATCACACTCCAACCTCTCTACCATGGCCAAGACCAAAGAGCTGCCTAAGGACACCAGGGACAAAATTGTAGACCTGCACAAATCTGGGATGGGCTACAGGACAATAGGCAAGTAGCTTGGTGAGAAGACAACAACTGTTGGCGCAATTATTAGAAAATAGAAGAAACACAAGATGACTGTCAATATTCATTGGTCTGGGGCTCAATGCAATATCTCACCTCGTGGGGTGAGGATGATTCTGAGAAAGGTTAGTCAAGAACTACACAGGAGGACCTGGTCAATGACCTGAAGAGAGCGGGGACCACAATCTCAAACATTAGTGTTAGTAACACACTACGCCGTCATGGATTAAAATCCTGCAGGACACGCAAGGTCCTCCTGCTCACGCCAGCACATGTCCAGGCCCAATGACCATCTGAATGATCCAGAGGAGAAATGGTAGAAGGTCATGTGATCAGATAAGACAAAAAAATAACTTTTTGATATGAACCGCATTTGTAGTGTTTGAAGGAAGAAGAAGAACTAATACAACCCCAAGAACACTGTTCCAACCATGAAGTATGGTGGGGAAAAGATCACTCTTTGGGGTTGCTTGTCTGCAAAGGGGACAGGACGACTGCACTGTATTGAAGGGAGGATGGATGGGGTAATGTATCATGAGATTTGGACCAACAACCTCTTTCCCTTAGTAAGAGCATTGAAAATGGGTCATGGCCGGGTCTTCCAGCATTACAGTGACCCGAAACACACAGCCAGGGCAACTAAGGAATGACTCCATAAGAAAAATTTCAAGGTCCTGGAGTTGCTTAGCCAGTCTCCAGACCTGAACCTAATGGAAAATCTTTGGAGGGAGCTGAAACTCAATGTTGCCCAGCGACAGCCCCGAAACCTGAAAGATCTGGAGAAGATCTGTATGTAGGAAGGGGCCAAAATCCCTGCTGCAGTGTGTGCAAACCTGGTCAAGAACTACAGGAAACGTCTGACCTCTGTAACTGCAAACAAAGGTTTCTGCACCAAATATTAAGTTCTGTTTTTCTATTGTTTAACGCTCGCACCCTGACTGGATGGCGCGAGCAAGGATTGTGGCCCCACTGTGCCACAAACCAGACTACCCTGGAAGGGGCATGACTAAGCAGCTACCTTGGTGTTCACTGGAGCCTCTGATGGTGAGGTCAGGCTTGTGCGGCAGGTAGCTACCAGGTACCACTCCAGGGTGGTGTCTGGCTGGAGCAGCTGATCCCACTGGGGGACGGAACACTAATGATAGGTGCGGGCAAGTACAGACGTTCACTACTAGTACTCTGGCGGGCACGGCTGGCACTCTGCCAGGCAGGCGGGCATGGTAGGATAAGAGAACAGATAGGAACCAGTTCAGACTAAAGGGACAGGAACCGTTAGGACTCATTTCAGACTGGAGGGCTGGAGGGACAGGAACTGTTTGGAACCAGTTCAGACTATAAGGACAAAGACCCGCAGGACGTGGAACGATAGCAGAGCAGAACCGCAAGGTGCGGAGCAGAGAGCAGAGCAGAGCCGCAGAGTGTGAAAAGGAGAGAAGACCAGAGCCGCAGGGTGTGAAGCAGAGAGCAGAGCAAAGACGCAGGGTGCAGAGCGAAGAGCAGAGCCGTGGTGTGCGGAGTGAAGAGCAGAGCCGCAGGGCGCAGAGTGAAGAGACGCAGGGTGTGGAGCGAAGAGCAGAGCAGAGCCACAGGGTGCGGAGTGAAGAGCAGAGCTACAGGGTGCGGAGCACAGAGCAGAGCCGCAGGGTGTGGAGCGAAGAGCAGAACAGAGCTGCAGGGTGCGGCGCTAAGAGCAGAGCAGACCACAGGGTGCGGAGCGCAGAGCAGAGCCGTAGGGTGCGGAGTGAACAGCAGAACAGAGCCGCAGGGTGCAGAGTGAAGAGCAGAGCCGCAGGTGCAGAGTGAAGAGCAGAGCCACAGGGTGCGGAGTGAAGAGCAGAACAGAGCCGCAGGGTGCGGAGGGCTGACCAGAGCAGAGCCGCAGGGTGCAGAGCGAAGAGCAGAGCCGCAGGGTGAGGAGTGGAGAGGAGAGCAGTAGGATTAGACAAAAGGCTACACACAAATAATGATATGAACAGGTACAAGAAACAGACTTAATATAGACAAGGACGAACACAGGAACAAGTTCAGGACAAAGGATTCAGGCCTGGGTATGCAGCCCCCAGGTAGGCAGAAAACAGGACAGGACCTGGCGACTCAGTGGCAGAATACAGACTGAGAGAGTTTGTTGCTCAGGCATCTCCCTATGGGTGGAAATGCCTTAAGTACCCAATACCTCTTGGTAATAGGCTGGGGACATATTAGGAGAGTTCACACTGTTTCTATAAGACTCAGGGAGAGCAGGAGACGGCCACCCTAACCATACAGCCAGGAAGTATGCACACAGCAAGCCAAGGACATGAGATTCACAGCATGGAGCAGGCAGAGGGCAGAACTCACAGCATGGCCAGGAGGGGTAAGTAAGATGGTGTATCTGCCTGATGTCAGATGGAAAGCCACACAGTGATGACAGAAGGGACGTTACATAATGTACTTATTTAAATAAAATAAGTAACATCCTACAATGTAGTTTTCTGGATTTTATTTTTAGATTCTGTCTCTCACAGTTGAAGTGTGCCTACGATAAAATTTGCAGACCTCTTCATTATAAAAATAAAAATTATTATTAATATTATTATTTTTTGTAGGTGTGAAAACTGGCACAATCAACAGTGTATCAAATATTTATTTCCCCCACTGTATATACATTGTACCTATATACCTGTTTAACCCCTCTGTTCTTCAGTCCAGCTGCCTCTTTGGTTCTACAGAGAAGTTGTCATGTAAAGCATTCATGGAGACATAGAGGCCATTGATTGGCTGCAATCTCACATGAGTAAAGTACATGATGTCATGACTGTAGATGGTGGGAGCCACTGGAGCATTGGCACTGGCCTGGTCAGGGATTAAATAGACAAATGGGACTGATGACATAGAGCCCCTCACATGCAGAAGGTGCTGAGCCCATCCTCACCTGCAGAAGAAGGTGTGGAGCCCATCCTCATCTGTAGATGTGGAGCCCATTTTCACCTGCAGAAGGTGTGAAACCCATCCTTATCTGCAGAAGGTGTGGAGCCCATCCTCACCTACAGAAGGTGTGAAACCCATCCTCACCTGCAGAAGGTGTGGAGCCCATCGTCACCTGCAGAAGGTGTGGAGCCCATCCTCATCAGGACAAGGTGTGGAGCCCATCCTCATCTGCAGAAGGTGTGGAGCCCATCCTCATCTGCAGAAGGTGTGGAGCCCATCCTCACTTGCAGAAGGTGTGGAGCCCAAGCCCATCCTGCCCCACACTCTGTTACCTTTTACCTGTGTGTCTGGATCTACATGTGAGCTCCTTAAACCTGGTCAGCAGAATATTTAATCATGGATGCTTTTCTGGTTATTCTGTACAACCTTCATTAATTTAGGATTTTTGTTCTGTGGATTAGTCTGCTGATCTCTTACCAAACAAGGACCCAAATCTCCGTGTTATGGCTGGAAATGTCTCGCGGTTATAGCCGCTGTTCATGTAGATGTAGAAGGTGCAGGAGGACATCGTTTTTAATATCTTCTTTGAGTCGTTATTAGATGTGTCAATGAGTTCGATTTTCTTTATTATTTTTGAGAAGTAATGAGTACTCAGTGCTGCATGCAACCATCCAAAACTATCCTCTGCCAAGAAGTCAACGATGATCCCAACCTTGTGTGCTTTATTTGATCCCTGTGCAACAGAAAAAATGGAGGCAAGGAAAGAAAGAAAGAAGGAAGGAAAGATATCTGAAAGGATTTATCATTCTTACTGTGCAATCTGCCTCGGGTTCTGTCAATCAGAGGAGAATATCTCGATAAAACACATAGATCATTATATGGCGTAATATATATACAATATATAATATACAATATAATATACAGTCTGCAGTGTGTATCATAGAAGTGTGTATCTTAAAAGTGTGAGATGATTTGAATATATGAATTAATCCAGATTGATGTATACAGACTGTGCCCTGCCATCTGCCACCATCGCACTCTAACCAACGTGTCTATCTATTCTCCATACAGGTACGTCACCCAGCTTTCCATACAGACTTCTTACCACTGATTCTAATATTCACTTGTTATGTCTTCCAACTAACCCCCTGCTTTACCCAGTGTTATTTATGACCTTGTTCACTTTGCCTTGATCATATGCATCTTGTCCACTCTTAATTGTCTGACCAAGATGATCACAGACTACTCCTCTCAGCTTCACACCTGAATGCACTTTGTAGCACATATATTGCATAGCACAAGTTTGCCAAGACTTTAGTCTGCAGTGTGTATCCTAGAAGTGTGTATCTTAAAAGTGTGAGATGATATGAATATATGAATTAATCCAGAATTGAACCAGAAGGGAACAGAAGGTAACTGGAAAGAGTCACTGTAGACAATGGTTCTGTTTGATTCCACCCTGACCCCTATGATCCTTCACTTTCTGATAACCCCACTAATCCCTGCACCAAGCAAGGAGCTGTTCATCTCTTCTTCAATCCTTCCAATCCATCTCACCTCTTGCTCAGATCTGCTCCTCAACATACAATTCTCTGTCTCCAAACACAGACAGCCCCCTCATGCCCTCTCCTGCTCCCACCTGCTAACACTCTCTCTGCTCCTCCTCACCTCCGGCGATATCTCTCCAACTCCTGGTCTTCCTCACCACATTCCCACAGTAATTTCTACCTCCCATCAATGCCCAATCACAACTTCCCGTAACCACTTCAACCTTATACACATTAGCCCGGCACCAGCTTCCCCAGTCCCACTAACAGGAGCTCTGTGGAACGCTCGCTCTGTCTACAACAAACTTTCCTTCATCCATGATCTTTTTATTACTAACAAACTTTCCTTCCTCGCCATCACCGAAAACTAGCTCACCCCCTCTGACACAGCCTCTCCTGCTGCACTCTCGTATGTTGGATTCCACCTTTCCCACACCCCCCGCCCCAGCAGCAAGCATGGTGGAGGAGTTGGTTTTCTCCTGTCAGATAACTGTTCCTTCACCCCAATCCCACTGCCACCCTCTGTCACCCTCTCTTCCTTTGAGATGCACTCTGTGTGCATCTACTCCCCCTTCAACCTCCAACTAGCTGTCATTTACCGCCCCCCAGGGCCAGTCACCACCTTCTTTGACCACTTCGTCACTTTGCTACTTCATTTCCTTTCCACTGATATCCCCACTATCATCTTGGGCGACTTCAACATCCCCATTGACACTTCCCTCTCAGCTGCCACTAAACTTCTATCCCTCATTTCCTCCTTCGGCCTCACTCAATGGTCTTCTGCAGCCACTCACAAAGATGGCCACACACTAGACCTCATCTTCACCCGCCTCTGCTCCCTATCTAGCTTCTCTAACTCACCTCTTCCTCTCTCTGACCACAACCTACTTGCATTCTCTTCCCTCTCCTCCTCAGGTCCACAATCCCCACCTCAAAAACTTGCACAAACTCGCAGAAATCTTCAACACCTCGATCTACACTCGCTGTCTGAATCCCTCCTCCCTCAGGCTACTTTCACACATCCAGCTTTTGTAATCCGGCACGATGCGGCGAAATTTGTAACAATCGGATCCGGATCCGGTTTTGTCCCATAGACTTTAATTGTCGCCGCATTGTGCCGAATGGGTAAGCGTCGAGTCCGATTGTTGCCGGATATGTCAAAAATTAGCTGTCCGGCGTATGCAGAAAACATTCCCTGCAACGTTT
This sequence comes from Dendrobates tinctorius, assembly GCF_039654945.1. Lineage (NCBI taxonomy): Eukaryota > Metazoa > Chordata > Amphibia > Anura > Dendrobatidae > Dendrobates > Dendrobates tinctorius. The sequence continues at coordinate 289,088 of NW_027361968.1, forward strand.
ATTTGCAGCGCATGCCCAGAGACTGTGAGTTTAACCCTACAAGTGGCGAATGAAAGGAAAAAATTCTCTCTCTCTCTCCTCTCCGGATCAGATCATCAGTGCGAGTGCGCTGCTCCTTTAAATCTGAGCAACACCGTATCCGGCCACACAAAAGGATCCGGTGTCACCGGCACATCCCGGATCCGCTGCTACGGCTTATCACCGCACGGCGCCGGAGTACAAAAACCGGATGTGTGAAAGTAGCCTTACAGACATAAGTTCTCTACACAATGCGGATGCCACTGCCGCTCTTTATAACACCACAATAGCTGTAGCTTTGGAATCAATTGCCCCTCTCACACATACCAAAGCTCGCAAAATCAACAGACAGGCCTGGCACACCAGCCTGACCAAAGAACTGAGGCGGGCTTCCAGGCCTGCTGAGCGGAAATGGAAAAGATCCCACTCCAATGAGGACTTCATCGCATTCAAACAGTCCCTCATTACTTTCAAGGCCAAACTCGCTGCAGCAAAACAAACCTACTTCTCATCTCTCATATCCTCCCTGTCTCACAACCCTAAACAGTTATTCAACACCTTCAATTCTCTCCTCCGCCCCCCAGCACTTCCTCCCTCCCCACTCATCTCAGCTGAAGACTTTGCCTCATTTTTCAAGGAGAAGATTGATAACATCATATACATTATTGGTCAACAACCCCCTGTACCCGTTCTCCTAACTGCCCTGCCCTCCTCTTCCAAAACCAACTTCTCCACTATTACAGAAGATCGACTCTCCACTCTACTCTCAAGATCACATCTCACTACCTGTGCCCTTGACCCGATCCCATTCCACTTCATCCCAAAACTCACCACAGTCTTCATCCCAACCCTAACCCACCTCTTCAACCTATCACTAACAACTGGTGTTTTCCCCTCAAGCTTTAAACATGCCTCAATCACACCTATCCTCAAAAAGCCCTCTCTTGACCCATCCTCTGTATCTAGCTATCGCCCTATATCACTTCTCCCCTATGCCTCAAAACTACTGTAGCAACACGTCCATCTTGAACTGTCTTCCTACCTCTCTTCTTGCTCCCTCCTTGACCGATTACAATCTGGCTTCCGGCCACACCACTCCACTGAAACTGCCCTAACCAAGGTCTCCAATGACCTACTAGCCGCCAAGGCCAAGCGACACTACTCTGTCCTCCTCCTCCTCCTGGACCTGTCCTCTGCCTTTGACACAGTGGACCATTCCCTATTACTACAGACCCTCTCATCTCTTGGTATCACAGACTTGGCCCTATCTTGGATTGCCTTACAGACCGAACTTTCAGCGTCTCCCACTCGCACACCACCTCCTCACAGCACCCCCTATCCATCGGAGTCCCGCAAGGTTCAGTCCTAGGGCCCCTGCTCTTCTCCATTTACACCTTTGGCCTTGGACAGCTCATAGAATCTCACGGCTTTTAGTATCACCTCTATGCTGATGACACACAGATCTACATCTCTGGACCAGATATCACCTCCATACTAACCAGAATCTCTCAATGTCTGTCTGCTATTTCATCCTTCTTCTCTGCTACATTTCTAAAACTTAATATGGACAAAACAGAATTAATCATCTTTCCCCCATCTCATGCGAACCCCCAACAGACCTATCCATTAAAGTAAACAGCTGCCCACTTTCTCCAGTCCCACAAGCTCGCTTCCTCGGGGTTATCCTTGACACTGATCTCACTTTCAAACCACATATCCAAGCCCTTTCCACTTCCTGCCAACTTGAACTCAAAAATATTTCACGGATCCATACATTCCTCAACCAAAAATTCGCAAAAACCCTAGTCCATGCCCTCATCATCTCCCGCCTTGACTACTGCAACCTTCTGCTCTGTGGCCTCCCCTCTAACACTCTCGCACCCCTCCAATCTATTCTAATCTCTGCTGTCCGACTAATCCACCTGTCCCCCCGCTATTCCCCGGCCTCTCCCCTCTGTCAATCCCTGCACTGGCTCCCCATTAACCAAAGACTCCAGTTCAAAACCCTAACCATGACATACAAAGCTATCCACAACCTGAGTCCTCCGTACATCTGTGACCTCGTCTCCCGGTACTTACCTGCACGAAACCTCCGATCCTCACAAGATCTCCTTCTGTACTCCCCTCTTATCTCCTCTTCCCACAATCGCATACAAGATTTTTTCCGCGCATCCCCCCTACTCTGGAACTCTCTACCACAACATATCAGACTCTTGCCTACCGTGGAAACCTTCAAAAAGAACCTGAAGACCGACCTCTTCCGACAAGCCTACAACCTGCAGTAATCACCGATCCACCAAACCGCTGCACGACCAGCTCTACCCTCGCCTACTGTATGCTCACCCATCCCTTGTAGATTGTGAGCCCTCGCGGGCAGGGTCCTCTCTCCACCTGGACCAGTCGTGACTTGTAATGTTTAAGATTACTGTACTTGTATGTATTATGTATACCCCTCCTCACATGTAAAGCGCCATGGAATAAATGGCGCTATAATAATAATAAATAATAATAATAATACTGTATGAAGTTGTATATCGTGTACAGGATAAATGTGTCTATAATCCGGGCAGAGACTGTCAGCAGCAGGCGCCATTATAGCCGGAGGCCATTCCACAGACATTAGTGTCAGATACAAATGTAGACTTATTCGTGCAATACTTATGGGGTTTCCACTACTATTTCCCCTTTCATCAGTCTATCTCTTCCTACAATCACTTTTCTAACATACTTCTATACACTGTGCTGTTTCTATGAGCTTCTCTGTGTGGTCATATGCTTTCTTGTCACGCAGGACATTCGATCTGGACACGAGAGTTGGACAAGAGCAGGTGACAAGTAGTCAGCCTTTCATGATGGACGGGGGTCTGATTGTGGATGCTCAGGTCACTGACTTCACTGTCATCCTCTGCCCGGATCTGATCAAAGCCTTGGTGCGCCTGGTCTTGAGCATATGCGCTCAGACCCCTGTCAATCAATGAAGGACAGCCCTCGTTACACCTCCCCTTGTCCAACTCCAGTGTCCAGATTGAGTATATTAGAGAAGTGATTGGTAAGAAGAGATAGACTCATGAAAGGGAAGTAGTAGTGGAAACCCCCGTAAGTATGGTCAATTATAGTGCTCTTACAATGCCCCAGACCACCAGAGATGTTAACGTTATTTCTGTCACTACCTGAGACAACCAGGGAATTTATTATAAAACTACTAATTACTCTGCTACCAGGGATATTAACATCCTACACTTGGGAATTTGATGTAAACTTCTTCATTACTCTAAGCGACCAGGGTCCTCGTTATCAGCCCCCTCACCTCCATAGACCATAAGGAGTCTAGTAATTACCCCGCTGATGCCTCACGCTGTCATATACTTCACCATTATACCCGATACTAAAATACACCACTAGTGATGGCATCACTCTACTAGATTACTACAGATGTGTCCATGGTGATTCAATAAGCGTCTATCACTGCCCTAAGCTGCCAGGACGGCCTCCATTAAACCCTTCTTCTCCACTGATCACCAAGGTTTTAGCCAGATAACTGCTCTATGATTAACTACATGGTGGCAGGAGGTCATGTTCCCGGGAGGACATGATGGGACAAGATGAGGACTTGCAGAGGTTTCTTAACGGACAGAGGTGATATGAAAATATATCATGAAGATGACTAAACCTCACCCATGGTGTCTTTGATCTGTTGAAACTTCTTTAGAGTCACTTGCTCCATCTTGATCTGATACATTGATCTGTTCAGGAGAAAGAGCATTGGGTTTTATGGAAATGAGATCCTGAGAGTCGTCACTGTGTATCCATTTATCAATAATCGCAGCATGCCCTGCAGATCGGTGCAGAGATCAGGCTCACTTTACTGCCACCTATAAAATCTATTATCAGGGAAAGTAGGAGGTGCCAAGGTCATACACCTAGGCCGTGGTACCTGAGGGGTCCCATATGTCTCTCTACAACACAAGACACTAGGAATATGACACATGGTAGGTGGGAGTCGGTTACAGATTTTGCATTAGGGTCAAGGAACTTAACATTATCTGAGCATAAGATGATTATTCCGGGATTTACCTACCTTCTCTATTATCCTTGTGTTGTGCTGATCCCTCACAGTTCAGTCTTGGAGGATGATCTCCCTCAGGTTGTCTGCACCGTCCTCCCTGGTTGTGGCCTCATTATGTCTTCATTCTGTGCCGGGAATTGTTCTTGTCCTTCTGCTGCCCACCTGCCACCGGAGACTGATGTCTACAGACATGAACCTGAGAAGATCCTCATTCTTATCTCTCCAGGAAATAGAGAGAGTTTTCTTGGACGAGTCCAATGTTCAGTTCTAAACCAGAGATATGAGAGAGAAGTCAGCAGAGGAATTCATGGGAGGGGAATTCACAAACATCTCAACATAAGACGAAGTCCCAGAAGAGGATGGAGGAGAGCAACCAAAACTAGGACAATAGGGGGACAAGGAGCCACTGCCCCAGAAAATGATCCAGTACTCCTCTCAGGAGAAAGAGAGCAGACACCTGACTGATGGCAGCAAGATGCTCCTCCATTATTACTTTGCTCTACTTCTGATGACTGTCCCCCATAAAAGTCCGAAGAGAATGTGACCAGGTCGATATCACATCCGAAAGTTACAAAAAAGTGGTGTTTTCTGCACAACCAGAACTATCACTCCCATCCTCTGTCTCCTATAAATATGATGAAGCATAAAGGTCCCAACACTGGAGTTGGGGGTTGCCACTAATAGCCCAAGACTCATTAACAGGGATGAGCAAACGGGCTCGATGATACTCGGTTATCACTCAAGGATCATGATGCTCGGATGCGCTCGTTACTCAGAGAGTAAAGGGCAAGACTCACCCATAGAGTATTCCGTAGTCTGGAGGACATTTCCTCGGTATATAACTCTCAGAAGAGCACATCCCCTTATTGGCATTTATTGCTCACCTACAGACTATTCCGTGGTCTGGAGGACATTTCCTCGGTATATAACCCCCAGAAGGGCACATCCCCTTATTGGCATTTATTGCTCACCTACAGACTATTCCGTGGTCTGGAGGACATTTCCTCGGTATATAACCCCCAGAAGGGCACAGCCTTTATGTGTCTAGGAGACCAATGCATGACAATGTGACAGATGTGTATGAGGCCTCCTTTATGGCTAATATGGGGTGTTCCTGAGTGCCTTATTTTTGGCACGTCTTGCTTTTTTCCTATATTACACTGAATTTTGCTACTTTTTAATATAAAAAAAAAATTCTGGTTACTTAAATAATATTTTTTTTAAATCCTTTTTTAAGTCGTGCCTTATATACAAGTCATTATACAGGAAAGAATGTTTCTTGACATTTTTTTCCTGTAAACTCCAAGTTCTGTTTGATTTGGAATGTTTTATTGTCTGACCTTAAAGTGGAGTAAATGTGTGACCCCATTGTTCTCAGCAGCGATCTGGGGTTCAGAGATACTTCCAGGGGTCTTCCCCATGCTGTTCTCCTTCCATTCTGCACATTTTTCAATCATTTGAACATTTTCACTGCCCCCCAGACCTCCTTGTAGGGTCTGCCGGAAAAAAGCTTGGCTTTCACATTGACTCCCAATACACTCGTTACTCGAAATGAGCTTCTGAGTTTTAGGAATTGTTCGTTTCCAGCAACGAGCACGCAATCATCTTAGTGCCCGCTCATCCCTACTTATTAACCAGTAAGTAACCACAACTTTCTGGAGACGTCATTGAGCTATCAGACTCCAGCATTACTTTCTACCCATTTATTGTATACAAGTTACATTCATGAAACCCCATATACCGTATACATGAGAATTAACTCCCAGAATATTCCCCACACAATCTACTCTCAAGAATATAGAAGGCACTCCCAAAATGTCTTCCCACAGTGTACCCCACATCCCAGTGTATATCCCCCAGAACATGGCCTTATATTATCCCTTTAAGGATAAGATGTTTATCTCATGAGCCTAGAACCCAGCCGACACTAGAGAATGGTAAAGGAATGAAAGAAGTCTGCGGTGCTGCAATCATTGACTGCTGCTCTTTGGTCTCTGCCATAAAAGTACAAGAATCCTACAAATAATCTCAGAATACTATCTCCTCTAGTTACATGGCATCAGTGCTGTTTTCCTTTTTATCCTGTGTACATTGTGCTGTTGGAATAATGCTTATTATTGTATACCTTGTACTGCTACTATTAATTAGTACGGTTTATTAAGGATGAGTTTCTGTCTCCAGCAATCGTGTTATATCGCCATTGAAGCACTGTTAAGAAAAATAAAATCCCAGAAAGTCCCTGTACACTCACTGTGTGTAGCTGGAGCACAGCTTTACCTTGTGTAAACCTATTTCTAGAACATTTGGATTGCAACAAATATGCACCATATGTATTGGTATAAATTATATCCTGGCTGCTGCATTCACTCATCGCTCTTTTCACAATCCTAAATTGTATAGATCCCTTCACATCCACCATACAACACAAGAGACACTCTCACCAATCACTTAACCATCTGCTCTCTCTTTCTTTCCTTCTACTAGTCACACGAGACATCTCTCACAACCCCAGCTCCTCATGTTATAGTAAGTCAAACCCCTCATCTACTACACTCAGAAACCCATCAAATCTGATTAATATTCCCTGCATGCCTTCTGTCTCTTTTACCTCTGCCCTCTGGAATTCTCGCTTAGTGTGTAACAAACTCTCCTACATCCATGACCACTTCCTTTCCGATTCTCTTAGTCTTCTGGCTCTTACTGAAACCTGGATCCAGCAGTCAGACATCACTGCTGCTGCTGCTCTTTCATATGGTGGACTACACTTCTCTCATACCCCAAGATCAGACAACAGAGCAGGTGGAGACGTTGGTCTGCTCCTATCACTCAAATGTACCTTTCGGGTCATCCCTCAAGTACCCTCACTTATCTTCCCTTCTTTTGAGGTACACGCTGTCAGACTCTACACCCCCTTCTCCATGAGAGTGGCAGTTGTGTATCGTCCTTCAGGCCCCTCCCGTCAGTTCCTGGATCACTTTGCCACCTTGCTTCCAGAATTTCTATCCTGTGACATCTCACCCTCATCATGAAGGACTTTACATTCCCCATTGGTTTTCCCCTATCCCCATCTGCTACTCACCTTTTAACTCTAACCTCCTTATTTGGCCTTTCACATCATACTAACTCTTCTACACATGAAGACAGAAATACACTGGACCTGATCTTCTCCCAGCTCTGCTGCATGCATGATTTTACTATCTCATCTCTCCCACGCTCTGATCACAACCTTCTTTCATCCTCTATCAAGACATGCAACTCTGCCCTTCACCTCTCCAACAAACCTACTATCCCATAACCCTAAATGTCTCTTTGACACTTCTCATTTCCTTCTCAATCCAAGCATGCAGACCCCAACTACGGATCTCCACGCTGATGATCTGGCCAATTATTTTGAAGAAAAAATTGACCCTATCCGACAGGAAATTTTCTCCCAATCCCCTCATACCACGCACTGTCCTCCCTCCCCCACTGCATCTAGCTCTCTCTCTGTCTATGTCACAGAAGAAGAAGTGATCAGGCTCCTTGCATCTTCTTGCCCTACTACATTCACTCATGACCCTATCCCCTCACATCTCCTCCATACCCTTTCCCCTGCTGCCACCACTCACCTAACAAAAATATTCAACCTCTCTCTCTCTTCTGGTATCTTTTCCTCCTGATTTAAACATGCAATCATACATCCATTACTTTAAAAAAATCCCTCGATCAAAACTGTGCCACTAACTATAGACCTGTCTCTAACCTTCCCTTCATCTGTAAAGTCCTGGAACGCCTGGTCCACTTCCCGTATTATCCCCTATTTCTCAGATCACTCTCTTATTGGTGGTCTCATCTGTATCTTGTATCCACACATCTGAGGAAGGGTTGATGATGTGGATCATGTCAGCTTTGTCCATATGTGACCACGGCAGATATGGAGATTAGGTTAAAGAGAAATATAATATAGGGTCATGCGGTTATTTTGTGACACAAGGGATAATATTTCTAAAACTGTCCAAGGTCCATGGTCCAGAGTCAATAAGATAATGTGTAAAAGGTAGAAGACAGTGATTTGTGCACAATTCTATCTCAGAGTAATAAGGAAACAAAGAAATAGTGATGATAGTTCTGTGTATAATACAAGCTTCTATTCTAACATGGCCGTATCATGCAAAGCATGTAGTCACGTAATGAAGGATTGTCCCTCAGCATATGTAATCACTCACCAGATGGAAAGTTCCTGATGTAGCTGATAATCAGGACATGAACATACTCGAATCTCGAGGAAGGCTCTTTAGTTGATCGGTTTTCTTTCTCAGTAACTCCAGATGCATCTTCATCATCATGTGATACCAGCGGTAAGTCAGCGGCCCGATCCACCATGCTGTGCTGTTCCTGTAGGATGCCCACTCTCCGGTAATCACTACTGTCCTGCAGATCATCAATGATCACCAGGACATTCTCATTCTCCATTCTCCAATCAGGAGGGACTATCATAGCCTGTATAAAAGCCGAGGCAGGGAAAACATCGGCCAGCTGAGATGAATCTGGATAGCCATAGGATGTTGCAGCTCAAAGTTTAGTCACAGAGATCACCAAAGAAAGATAGAAAACCATTTTTCCCACAAAGGGTGAAAGAATTCGGCAAAGTGGTGACATCACAGAGAAGCAGAGAAGAATGGCACTGGACACCTGAGAGAGAAGCTGTAGGTGAGTATATTATTACACTCACACTATAGTACATGCTTGTGCACACACAGAAATAGAAAGGTTAATGGGAGGCTTCTTTAGTAAGGGATTTCCGGTTTTCATCTATTCGACCACAGACAAGGCTTGTTCCAGACACGATAACCTGACAATGCAGCAGAACAAGCGGAGTCATCAGGGCAGATCCTACAATTCAGCATCCGTTGTTTCCTAATCTGGCCCTACATTGTGATGCTCTCAAATGAAATAATAATAACTCTGGTGACTAGAGTTGAGCGACTTTTGGTTTTTTAGGGTCGCGTTTCGTTTCGTGAAACCCGACTTTTCCAAAAGTCGGGTCGAGCAAGATCGTCCGATTATAGGGAAAAGTCGGGGTCGTCCCGAAACACGAAACCCAATGTAAGTCAATGGGGAATAAAAGTCGGCAGTGAGAGGAGGACAGGAAACACACCTACAGTGCCCATTTGAATGCCAAAAGCATCAATTCTTCTTTCTTAAGCTTGTCAACCTTAATTAACTTCATAATACAAGTTACGCACTGAAAAATGGGGGTTATTTGGCTACAAACTGTGGGGGTAGGGCTGGCTCCAGGTTTTCATGTGCCCTGGGCGAAAGAGCGCCCCTTTAACACATACCACAACTCATCATGCTCCGATACGGCAGAGAAATAGCGGTATAGTCCAATGAAAAATACCTCACTTTTTACATCTCATGACGAGGCCCATCTATTTCTCCATACAGAATCATTGGTCCCATATAATGTTTGAAACAGTATGTGATGAGCTCCACATAATGCTACAGTATATGTTGGTCCCCATGGATGAAGCTCCACTGTCTTATGGGCCCAAATAATGCTCCAAACATAATGGGCCCCATTTCTAATGCTCTAGTGTATAATGGGCCCTGTACATGCTGCTCCAGTGTCTGATGTCCACCTTTGGAATGTTCCAGTGTATGGTGGGCCCCATCTATCATTCTCCAGAGTATAGTGCTCCCCAAAAATTGCTGTCCCAACATTGAAAACAATCAAATAAGTCTCCTCGCTAGGGAATCCCTGTACTTGTCTGGACAGGTGCTGTAGCTTGCTTAACAGCTCGCCAGCCGTTCTCACGCCCAGTATGGATTACACGTGATTGCACAAAGGTTAGAAAGGGTACCGTATCCCCAGATAACATGTATGGATAGCGTACACATTCAAAATATATGTCTCAGGAGGCAGGCTCAGACGGTGTTAGGCCCAGTATGGATTGCACGTGATTGCACAAAGGTTACAAAGGGTACCGTATCACCGGATAACATGTATGGATAGCGTACACATTCAAAATATATGTCTATACAGCATGAGGCAGGCTCAGACGGTGTTAGGCCCAGTATGGATTGCACGTGATTGCACAAAGGTTAGAAAGGGTACCGTATCACCGGATAACATGTATGGATAGCGTACACATTCAAAATATATGTCTATACAGCATGAGGCAGGCTCAGACGGTGTTAGGCCCAGTATGGATTGCACGTGATTGCACAAAGGTTAGAAAGGGTACCGTATCACCGGATAACATGTATGGATAGCGTGCACATTCAAAATATATGTCTATACAGCATGAGGCAGGCTCAGACGGTGTTAGGCCCAGTATGGATTGCACGTGATTGCACAAAGGTTAGAAAGGGTACCGTATCCCCGGATAACATGTATGGATAGCGTACACATTCAAAATATATGTCTATACATCAGGAGGCAGGCTCAGATGGTGTCAGGCACAGTATGGATTTGACGGCCCAGATTACACAGCGGAGGAGCAGGGAGAGGTAAAGATCGCAAATGCTGGGGCCCTGCCCAAGCAAGGGGGGCCCACTCGTGGGCGTCGGTACTGGCACTGGGCCCCTCATAGTACAGCGGTGTGTCTGACGGCGGGTGTGCACCACCACCGTCAGAGACACTTGATTGCACTATGAGGGACCCTGTGCCAGTGCCCGCGCCCAAGAGTCGGCCTACCCACCTGTCCAGGGCAACGGCACTCGCACGGTGTCGTGCGCTAGGTGGTGACCCCGGCCAAGGGGGGGGAGGCAGCACAGTTAGGGAGTTTTAGAAAGTGGCATATGTTGATGTTGGACATTCAGCTTATGCAAAAGGCGAAATAGGTGAAGTACCAGGAAGAGGTGGACCAAAGCAAGCCATTTTTCTGTCACCCTATGTGTCATCAGGGGAAGGTGGGACAAAATCCTTGGAAACCCATGCGTGGTTCATTTTAATGAAGGTTAGATCATCCACATTTTGGGTTGACAGACGGGTCCTTTTTTCTGTCAGGATTGATCCAGCTGCACTGAAGACTCTTTCCGATAGCACATTTGCAGCTGGGCAAGCGAGCTCCTGTAAGGCATATTGGGCCAATTCAGGCCAGGTGTCCAGTTTAGCTGCCCAATAGTCAAAGGGGAATGACCTGTGTGGGAGAACATCGATATGGGAGGAAAAGTAGTTTGTAACCATAGTTGACAACTGCTGTCTCCTGTCACTTTCCATCGATGCAGTATTACCAGTTGTGTGAGCGGTATTTGAAAAATCAGTCCACAACATTGTCATGAAACCCCTGTCTCCAACGCCACTTCTGCTGTGTGCACCACGAACACCTCTGCCAAGCTGCCCCCGGCCCGTACGGCTTGTGTGAGAACCATCACCGCTGCTGTGTGCTGGGAATGCATCAAGCAACCGATTTACCAGAGTTGCTTGTTTATTAGCCAATATTAGGTCAAGGTTCTCCTGTGGCATGATGTTTTGTAATTTGCCTTTATAGCATGGATCCAGGATGCTGGCCAACCAGTAGTCGTCATCGTTCATCATTTTGGCAATGCGGGGGTCCCTTTTTAGGATCCGCAAGGCATAATCTGACATGTGGGCCAATGTTCCCGGTGTCAATGATGCACTGCGAGTGCCGGGTGGAGGAGCACTTTCTGGCAAATCCACATCCCTCCAGTCACGCACAAACCCTGTACCAGACCTTGCCACGCCAACATTTTCACTTGCCCCACGAGATGCATCCTCCTCCCCTAAGTAATCATCCCCATCATCATCCTCCTCCTCCTCTTCTTCCTCCACCTCGTCCAGGAGAGGTCCCTGAGCAGACAATGGCTGAATGTCATCAAGGATTCCCTCCTCTTCCTCCTCATCAACATTGGCTGCAGACGCCTGCTCCTTAAGGTGCGTCAAAGTTTGCATGAGCAGACGCATAAGTGGGATGCTCATGCTTAGGATGGCGTCGTCTGCGCTTACCAGCCGTGTGCATTCCTCAAAACACTGAAGGACTTTACAAAGGTCTTTCAGCTTCGACCACTGCACACCTGTCAACTCCATGTCTGCTCTCAAAGTGCCTGGCCGTGTATCCTCCCACAAATGCATTATGGCCTGCCTCTGCTCGCACAGCCGCTCCACCATGTGCAGGGTGGAGTTCCACCTTGTTGCAATGTCGATAATGAGGCGGTGGTTGGGAAGGTGGAGCAATCGCTGCAGCTTCTGCATACGAACGGAGTGTACAGGCGACCGGCGGATGTGCGCGCACAGTCTTCGCACCTTATGGAGCAGGGCTGTTAACTCCGGATAATTTTTGAGGAAGCACTGCACCACCAGGTTCAAGGTGTGAGCCAAGCAAGGTATGTGGCTGAGTTTTGAAAGGGCTATGGCTGCCACAAAATTACGGCCGTTATCACTAACTACCTTGCCTGCCTCAAGATGTACACTGCCCAGCCATGACTCAGTTTGTCGCTTCAAGTACTCGGCCAGCACCTCGGCGGTGTGTCTGTCGCCCAAACACATCATCTGCAACACAGCCTGCTGACGCTTTCCACTAGCTGCTCGATAGGGGGACACATCATGTGCAACAGTGGCAGCTGCAGATGGAGTGCTCGTACGACTGCGCTCTGTGGACGAGCTTTCGCTTCTGGAAGAGGAGGAGGAGGAGGGTCGAACGCCTACAGCCAACTGTTTCCTATACCGTGGGCTAGGCAGCACTGTCCCACCACCGCTGTCCCCTGTGGACCCTGCATCCACCACATTAACCCAGTGCGCAGTGATGGACACGTAACGGCCCTGGCCATGCCGACTGGACCATGCATCAGTTGTGAGGTGCACCTTTCCGCTCACTGACTGCTTGAGTGCATGGACAATGCGGTCTTTCACATGATGGTGGAGGGCTGGGATGGCTTTGCGAGAGAAGAAGTGGCGACTGGGTAGGTCATAGCGTGGTACTGCATAGGCCATGAGTTCGCGGAAAGCTGTGCTTTCCACCAACCGAAAGGGCATCATCTCAAACGAGATTAGTTTGACAATGTGGGCGTTCAAACCCAGTGTACGCGGATGAGAGACTGAGTACTTTCTTGACCTACTCATAGTGTCTGGGAGGGTGAGCTGGACTTGAGAGCTGCATATGGTGGAAGTAGCGGTGGACAGGGCGGACTGAGAGAGGGTTGATGATGGTGATGGAGTTGGTGTTCTTTCTGATGGCCTAGAATCAGTCTTTCGTTGATATAACAGTGGGATTCCCTGACTGCTGTGGTCTTGCAACGACACCTCAACATTTGCTGCTGTGCTAACCGGTGGGCTTACAGTGGGGGAAACAATGTAGCGTTGCTGACTACCTTCGTTGTGATCAGTTGCACATGTGGCACTTGAGGTTTGGTGTTGTGTCCACGCTTGCAAGTGCATGCTGGTTAAATGTCTAAGCATGCAACTGGTATTCAAATTTTTCAGATTTTTCCCTCGGCTAAAGGTCTTTGTGCACTTCTTACAGATAACCTTGGCCTGATCATGAGGATTTTGTTCAAAAAAGTGCCACACTGCACTCTTCCTACTTTGGCAGACATTTTGCGGCCTAGCACGCTGTGATCTTTTGACCCTCTGGACAAGCTGTCCAGCAACTCTTTTGATGTTTGGAACCTGTCTTTGGAGTGCTCCGGGCCTGCCAGATAACAGCTGTTGCGATGTCGATGTCTGCTGTGGATGCTCCTCATCTGAGCTATTGGAAGCAGCACCCTCTTCCCCCAATGGATGCCAATCTGGGTCAACAACTGGGTAATCCATCACCTCCTCTTCTATGTCATGTGCACCTTTCTCTGTGTCACCGTGTATGGTGGTATAGTGTGCGGGAAGGGGCACCTGAGTCTCATCAGGGTCAGAATCTGGCTCTGTACACTGCGAGGACAATGTAGTGCTCTGAGTGAATGTACCAGCAGAATCATCCATCAGCGGCTGTGCATCAGTGCACTCCATGTCAGATTCATCTTGGCCTGGGTAATTCACCATTTCACTTGATAATCCAGGCATGGTATGTGAAAACAGCTCCATGGAGTAATCAGTAGTATGGCCTGCGTCATTCTTCAATCTTGGTTGGGGTGAAGGACACAAGGAAAGGTGTGGTTCATGAACATGAGCCTCCAATGACGACTCAGTGCTTTTACTTTTTACAACTGAAGAAGAGGAGGCGATAGAGCTGGAGGCTGAGTCAGCAATGTAAGACAAAACTTTTTCCTGATGCTCTGGCTTTAAAAGCGGTTTGCCAACTCCTAGAAAACTAAGCGTTCGAGGCCTTATGTAGCCAGACGATGACGCAGGGTCAGCACCTCCTGCATTCGGTCCTATTTTGCTCTTTCCACTACCATCAGATCCACCACCAACACCGTCATTACCAGCTGCCAACCCCCGCCCAATTCCACGGCCTCTTCCACCAGCCTTCCTCATTTTTGGTAGAAATGTAGACAAAATCCAACAAACTATATAGTCATGTAAAACAAGGTACAAGGTGTCTATAGGACAGGGGAGATTTTGAATATCTGCACACACTTTTGGACACTGGACACTTTTGGATTGTGTGAGGCCCACTGATATCTGAGCGCTATGTGACAGGCTCGATGGCATTGCTGTGACAAAAGTGACTAGAGGATAAGGGAGATTTTGAATATCTGCACACACTTTTGGACACTGGACACTTTTGGATTGTGTGAGGCCCACTGATATCTCAGCGCTATGTGACAGGCTCGATGGCACTGCTGTGACAAAAGTGACTAGAGGATAAGGGAGATTTTGAATATCTGCACACACTTTTGGACACTGGACACTTTTGGATTGTGTGAGGCCCACTGATATCTGAGCGCTATGTGACAGGCTCGATGGCACTGCTGTAACAAAAGTGACTAGAGGATAAGGGAGATTTTGAATATCTGCACACACTTTTGGACACTGGACACTTTTGGATTGTGTGAGGCCCACTGATATCTCAGCGCTATGTGACAGGCTCGATGGCACTGCTGTGACAAAAGTGACTAGAGGATAAGGGAGATTTTGAATATCTGCACACACTTTTGGACACTGGACACTTTTGGATTGTGTGAGGCCCACTGTTATCTCAGCGCTATGTGACTGGCTCGATGGCACTGCTGTGACCTAAGTGACTAGAGGATAAGGGAGATTTTGAATATCTGCACACACTTTTGGACACTGGACACTTTTGGATTGTGTGAGGCCCACTGATATCTCAGCGCTATGTGACAGGCTCGATGGCACTGCTGTGACAAAAGTGACTAGAGGATAAGGGAGATTTTGAATATCTGCACACACTTTTGGACAGTGGATTCTTTTGGATTGTGTGAGGCCCACTGTTATCTCAGCGCTATGTGACAGGCTCGATGGCACTGCTGTGACCTAAGTGACTAGAGGATAAGGGAGATTTTGAATATCTGCACACACTTTTGGACACTGGACACTTTTGGATTGTGTGAGGCCCACTGATATCTCAGCGTTATGTGACAGGCTCGATGGCACTGCTGTGACAAAAGTGACTAGAGGATAAGGGAGATTTTGAATATCTGCACACACTTTTGGACAGTGGATTCTTTTGGATTGTGTGAGGCCCACTGTTATCTCAGCGCTATGTGACAGGCTCGATGGCACTGCTGTGACCTAAGTGACTAGAGGATAAGGGAGATTTTGAATATCTGCACACACTTTTGGACACTGGACACTTTTGGATTGTGTGAGGCCCACTGATATCTCAGCGCTATGTGACAGGCTCGATGGCACTGCTGTGACCTAAGTGACTAGAGGATAAGGGAGATTTTGAATATCTGCACACACTTTTGGACACTGGACACTTTTGGATTGTGTGAGGCCCACTGATATCTCAGCGCTATGTGACAGGCTCGATGGCACAGCTGTGACAAAAGTGACTAGAGGATAAGGGAGATTTTGAATATCTGCACACACTTTTGGACAGTGGACACTTTTGGATTGTGTGAGGCCCACTGTTATCTCAGCGCTATGTGACAGGCTCGATGGCACTGCTGTGACCTAAGTGACTAGAGGATAAGGGAGATTTTGAATATCTGCACACACTTTTGGACACTGGACACTTTTGGATTGTGTGAGGCCCACTGATATCTCAGCGCTATGTGACAGGCTCGAGGGCACTGCTGTGACAAAAGTGACTAGAGGATAAGGGAGATTTTGAATCTCTGCGTACACTTTTGGACACTGGACACTTTTGGATTGTGTGAGGCCCAATGAATATCTGAGCGCTATGTGACAGGCTCGATGGCACAGCTGTGACCAAAGTGACTAGAGGATAAGGGAGATTGGATTGCTTTTAAAAAAGCAGTTTGCGGAGCAGTGGGTAAACAGCAATGCCAGCCTGTCAGGAAGCCTTAGAAGGCAGCCCAACAACCAACACCACTGATACACCACTATATAGCCTCCCCTTGCACTGCACACACAGTGACTGGTGTGTTGTACAGGCCAAATCGCTAGCAGCAGAAGCAGTTTTTTTGTCTTCTTCCCTGCCTAACGCTCTCCCTACAGAATCAGCAGCAACCTCTCCCTATGCTAAGATCGGCAGAAGTAAGATGGCGGTCGGCGTGCACGCCCTTTTATACCCCCTGTGACGCCCACCAAAGCAAGCCAATCACTTGCATGCCCTTCTGAAAGATGGTGGTGACCCGTGCCTATGTCATCACGTTGCCCACAGTGTCCGTGGATCCTGATTGGCTGAAAAAGAGCGCAAAACAAACTTTTGAAACGCGACTTTGGCGCGTAAGTCGCCGACCTCGTGGCCGACCTCATCCTAGGGTCGGGTTTCGTTTCATGAAACCCGACTTTGCCAAAAGTCGGCGACTTTTGAATTTTTTCGACCCGTTTCGCTCAACTCTACTGGTGACAGATTCCCCTTACACCGTTAATCCTTCATCCTTTAAGTGTTCATCTACACAGGACTGGGGCCACATCTCTGAGATGGGGAAAAGTATAACATTATCTGATAAAATCAAATAAGAGACAAGATGTCATCGATTTAACATCAGTGATGAGTGGAGCCCCCAACATGAATCAGAATGAGCAGCTCCCTGTCTGGAGGACCCTAATTCAGATTGTCAAGGAACGACACCGGAGATGTCATGCAGATTCCACCGCTTGACACCAATTGTCAAAGATCACGACCAGGGGAGTCACACTGAACCACCCACGCTGTTATCTTTTTGTCACGAAAATCCCCCTATTGTCCTGACAATTATGCAATTGACGGAAAAGGCTGCAGCTCTTTCCCCTAAGGACGGTTATTGGGAAACTAACAGTGAGCATATGGTATATACACCTCCGATTCCAACTTATGGAATATATATAACCTCGGTACAGTCACTGCTAGCACCACGACTAGCCCAGCACAACTCGCTGCCGCCACCAGTCATTTTTTATAGACTGGCTGACTAGAGGCCTGGTTCTGGTAGCATATGGATTCAGGGTGTGGTTTAAAGAACAAAAGGGTCAGAAATCTTAAATATTATATTTATCCAGAACATTAGACAGCTTTTATAAAAAACTTGCAGAAATATTTTACAAAGGGGACAAAACAATACAGTATATACAATTACATAACATAATCAGGATTATCAAAGAGACGTACTAAGCTGATCACAGAGATAATGTGGCTTTGTGAACTGTCGTAAAAATGAGCAAATGTTGGACTAGCCCACACTTTTCCACACCATTAGATGACAGCAGCACATAAAGTGTTTGTAATATTTAATATTTCATGATTAGATTATTCATCCATACAGTATTACGTGCTTTCTATTACATTTTGGTGATGAATAACAGTACCAAAGTGTTTGAAAATTTTGCTTATTTATTACCATATCTTATCCATGCACTCTTCGGCGTTCTGGGGTACATTTTTGTGATATATAACACTCAAAACAAACATTTAAAAATGTTGATAGGTTACATTTCTCAGCCTTACAGTATTACATGTTCTTGAATACATTTCATTGGAATATAAGCCTCAAAAACATCTTACAAATATTATTGTTATTATATTGCTTATTTTTTTTATTTTCAATTTGTTTAATTTTTAATGCATAAACTTTATTACTGTATCTGTATCACCCTAACACCAAGCTTTCATTCTAGCACTAAGCCTAGGCTTAATCTTAACCCTAGTCCTATACCTGTCATTAACAGATATGTTCCTGTCAACTGTGTAATCAACAACCAATGACCGCCCAGATGTGCTCGATGGGAGAGACAAGTCCAGGAGACACTAAAGCTATGGGAGCGCGTATAGGTCATACAGTAGAACCGGCCACATGTGGCCCGAAACACGGCTTCTAGGACACTTTGGATGAATGGCTGCACCACTAGCTCTACCACTGAACCAATGTAACTCTGAGCTGTTAGTACACCTGGAATGGAGAATCTTATAGTCCGGCTGCTGTATATCATCTCCCCGCACCATAATCCCCGATGTAGAAGACATTGAGATATGAGCCAACTGTCTAGATAGAGGTGTCCATTAACCTTTCACCATCATTTTCAAAGGCCATTATGGTGCAGAGGAAAAGACGCAAAGGAGGCTGGAATGGAGGTCTGTCCTCTTCAGTGATGAGTCCCGCTTTTCTCTCGGATTCAGTGCTAGCCGGAGATTAGTGTGGAGACCAACAAATGGAAAAGGCATGGGAAGTCCTTCACAAGGGATTGTCACACTGGCAGTGTATGCTTGTACCAGTGGTGCTTATACTCCAGACTGAATAAATCGCGATTTTTTTGAAAATATTGTTTCCATTTTTTCATAATTTGCAATCAGTAACCTGTGTATCCATCCTATAATTTCCATAATTCCAAGACGTTTCTTGTTGCTATTTCAATGTTGAGATTAATTATGAGAATTGTTAGAATTGTTACTAACAGAGCTGAATCATATACAGAGACGTTGGTGAAATTTATATTAGAGGAGGACTGTTATGATTAGGTCACCGAGGAGGATTACCGGGGAATAAGCTAGGCAACCAGATAACCAGAATGGTTGGTATCTAAGCAGATTGCAGAACCCTAAGCTGACAACACAGCTAGAATTAGCCGTGGGACGTACCTACGATGCCCTAGACGCCTCGGCACAGCCAAAGAATTAACTAAAGCAAGAAAGGGGAAAGCTTAACTGCCCCGGAGCAGAACCACAAAGGAATAGACAGCCCCCAAACATATATTGCCGGTGAGACAAGATGAGGCACAAAACACAAGTAGAAAATAGAGTAAGCAAATGATGGGGCCCAAACTGTCTAGATAGAACAGGACAGGAAAGATACTGTCTGCAGTCACGCAATTAACCCTAAGAAAAATCCAACACGTCTGATATACAAAAATACTGAGGCCACACGACCTCTCCCCAACTAGATCAGAATTCTGGTGTGAACTGGAAGCAAAACAAAATATACTGATATAACAGGGGATTAGCAATACTGAACACACTGACATGAGCTGTGGCATATGGAACGGGGTCCAGCGCAGGTCCCAGCAGGGAACAAGGCTGAACTAACACCAGCAAAGCAGAAATCAGAGAAAGGCAAAAACTGGATCAAATGCAAAAAGATTCCAGCAAACAACTTATCTGAACCATGCAGGACCAAGCAGGGGACAGGCAGACTTCCTAATGCACAGGAAGAAAACCAAATCATCAGCAACAACTGAGGGAAGGTTGCTCACTTAAATATAACCAGTCTGTAACACCTGACCTCCAATCATCCTCTTCAAGTGATTGACTTTTGTCAACCAGACCAGCTCCATTTCCCGCTGCAACCACCAGATCTCTGACCGTAATTCAGGCAGTGACTGTCTGCAGCAGGCGCCTCCATAGCTGGAGGTCATTCTGCAGACATGTCAGTATCAGATACCAATGTAGACTTACTATTCTAATAATCTCTTCACTACCCTGAACCCTCTGAGATGTTAGCAGGACATGAGCAAAGAGATCCAGAACTCATAAAACATCATGAAACAATCACTGACCTCAGGGAGACCAGTCAAAGAAAACACTGCGGCAGCCGGTTAAGGCGCTCAATCAGTGAAATCCTAGGTGCAATGCTCCCTGGGAAATACGAATATGCAAATAAAGTCAGTGGCTGGGTCCTTCCCTGGAGGAAGGTCTGGCTAGTCCCGTGTTGGAAACTCTTAACTGAGGCTCCACAGACTTTATAGGCAGAACTCATAAAAGTCATTATGAATTTCTCCAATATTTCAGACGCCGGCAAGTTCAACATATTTGTAATTATAATTTTATGAATCCAGCAAAATGTTTCTGGACTCCTTTGCGGGCCAGGAAGGGGTTAAAAACCCACACTATACACATCTGTCTGAGGCCAAGCAGTTATATGGTCTTCTGGGACACCCCCTATATGACGTGTGGTGACCCCATGTATCTGCAGATAATACATTAAAGCAAAGATAATGACGCCCCCGCTTGCAATCTACAGTGAGGTGAAGTGACACAAAGTACAGGGGCTAATTTACAATGATGGACTGCCCATCTTGAGGGAGTGGGGATGGATAAAGGCTGCATGAGCTGCTCACCAGCCAGTATTTGTGGTGCTGTTGGGTGCGGTGGAGTTTGATGGAGGGTTATTCTCCGATAGTGAATGGGCTATATACACACACATAAAATGACATTAATCAGGGAATAAAAAAAATGGGTTGCAGAGCTTGGTGACCCGGATTAGAGAATGTGATAGGCCTCTCTAAACAGATGTGTTTTGAGGGAGCACCTAAAACTGTACAAGTTATGGCTGGTCCGAATTTCTTGGGGTAGAGCATTCCAGAGGATTGGCGCAACACAGGAGAAGTCTTGGAGCCGGGAGTGGGACATATAGATTAATGCAGAGATTAGTCAAAAGTTGCTTGCAGAGAGTAACGAGCAGGTAGGCCGATAAACAGAAATGAGGGTGGAGATTAGGAGGGCCGCACTGTGGAGAAGATGGGCAGAGTGACAGAAAAGAAGGCGGAGAGGTAGGAGGCCGCACTGTGGAGAGGACGGGTAGGGTGATAGACAGAAATGAGGGAGGAGATGTTGGGGGCCGCACTGTGGAGAGGACGGGTAGGGTGATAGACATATCAGGGAGGAGATGTAGGGGGGCTGCACTGTGGAGAGCTTTGTGGGTCAGAACAAGCAGTTTGAATTGGATCCTATAATGAATGGGCAGCCAGTGTAACGACTGGTGAAGAGCATATGCGTCCGAGTACCGATTATCCAGATTAACGACTCTGGCTGCTGCATTAAGCATGGACTGGAGAGGGGATAGTCAAGCAATGGGGAGGCCAATTAGTAGAGCATTACAGTAGTCCAGGTGGGAGTGGATCAGGGCAACAGTGAGGGTCTTTGTTGTTTCCATGGTGAGAAAAGGGCGGATTCTAGAGATGCTCTTAAGGTGTAAGTAGCAAGTACGAACAAGAGATTGTATATGGGAGGTGAAGGAGAGATTGGTGTCAAACATAACACCCAGACAGCGCGCCTGCTGCCAGGGTGTTATTATGTTGCCAGATGTCAGATATAGGGAGGTCAGTAGATGGCGGGAGCAGACGAAGTTCAGTTTTGGAAAGGTTGAGTTTCAGATAGGGAGCGGACATGATGTTGGAGACTGCGGACAGACAGTCACTGGCGTTCTGTAGTACAGCGGGGGTAAGGTCGGGGGATGACGTGTATAGTTGTGTGTCATCAGCATAAAGATGGTACCGAAAGCCAAATCTGCTGATGGTCTGTCCAATTGGGGCCGTGTAGAGAGAGAAGAGAAGGGGGCCAAGGACTGAGCCCTGAGGTACCCCAACAGTGAGAGGAAGAGGAGATGAAGTGGAGTGTTATGATCGAGTCACCGTAGGAGGCAGACACAAAAATAGACGCTAAGTCCAGAAAACCGGAGAAGTTGGCAACTATCAGATTGCAGACCCCTGAACCTATCAACACAACTAGCAGTAGCCGTGGGGGGTTCCTACGGTGCCCTAGGCCCCTCGATCACAGCCAGAGAGCTAAATAGCCTAAAGACAGAAAAGGAAATCTAAACTGCCCCAGAGCAGACCCCAAAGTAAAAGGCAGCCCCCAACATATAATGACGGTGAAGCAAGATGAAAAAACACTCACACAGACAGAAAGATAGGCTGAGCAAACGATGGGGCCCAAGCTCACTAAAATAGGACAGGATAGGAGAGCTGCTGTCTGCAATCTGCAAAAACCCTATGAAATACAAAAGCCAACAGGCTGATATGGAAAAATGGCCCTGAAGCAGCTAAGCTTCAAAAACTATATCAGCACTCAGGTATTTTCTGAAGACAGAGCTAAAGGAATTCAGCTTACCCCAGCAGGGAATGGCAGAAATCAGCAAAACAAAAGTCAAAGCACAAATGCAAAAGGCAGAGCAGAAAACTTAGCTTTAGGAGAGCAGGAATTCAGACTGGTATCCAAGGATCCCACAGAGAAATCACCCGCAGGGCAGAAGGGTGTCGACAGCCTTATATCCAGTCAGTGACTCCACTCAGCCAGTCATCATCATTAGTCTCAGATGTTTGATAATCAGGCTCACTACCTTTCTTAACCAGCAGAGGGAGTTCATCGGGCCTGAGTAGTGAAGGGGAAAATGAACTCACAACAGTGGAGCCAGCGAACAAAACACTGAAGGAGCGGTTAGAGAGATAGGAAGAGAACCAGGAGAGAGCAGTGTCCTTAATGCCCAGTGACTGGAGCCTAGAGAGAGGGAGATGGTGATCAACAGTGTTGACAACAGCAGAAAGGTTGAGAAAAATGAGCAGAGAGTGGTCACCGTTACATTTTGCTGTCAGAAGGTCATTGGTCACTTTGAGTGCAGTGTCTGTCGAATGTAAGGGGTGGAAGCCAGACTGTGAAGGGTCTAGGAGGCAGTGAGTGGAGAGGTAATGGGTAAGGCGGGAGTAGACTAGGCGTTCGAAAAGTTTAGAGATGAAGGGGAGATTGGAAACTGGTCTGTAGTTATTTGTGCAGGGTGGATCAAGAGAGAGTTTTTTTAATAATGGAGTAATGATAGAGTATTTGAAGGCGGAGGGAGAGATTGAAGATTGTAAGGGAGTAGTGACGACTGAAGAGAGAGACTGGAGGAGATGTGAGGTAATGGGGTCGGTAGTGCATGTAGTAACATATATACATATATATATGACACATGACAGATGGAGCCTGCTACAGATTTTACATCAAAGACCAGGAGCTTTACGTTTCTTCATCCATTGGTCAATTTCAGACATTTCAGTCTTATCTTTGGACTTAAGTCACTGATGGTTCTATGATGGTTCTATGATTCTATGATTCTATGGACTTAACATGTTTATATGTCTTCTCATCTACAGATATTATTTCTGATGTTTCTTAGTTTAGCCTTAGTAGATAACCTCACTCTGGTTGTCTGCACTGTCCTTCCTGTTTGAGGTCTCATTAGTTGTACCTTCTGTGTCGTGGATCGATGTTGTCCTTCTGATTTCCCACCAGAGAATGATTATTCTCTATTGATCAGAATATGGGAAGATCCTTGTTCTTATTTCTCCAGGAAATAGAAAGAGTTTTTTTGGATGAGTCCAATGTTCAGTCATGACCCAGAGATATGAGAGAGGTCAGCAGTGGAATTCATAGGAGGGGAATTCACAAAGATCTCAACATGAGATGAAGATATGAAGATGGGTGGACATACTGCGTGTACCTCATGTGGTGGAGCCCAGTGAGGAAGATCTGTGAAAATCCTTACACTGGTGGCTCAACATGTTTCTCAGTTAGGGCCTACTGAGATCATTCTGTTTTATCCACTTGTAGGTCTCCTCTACTGGTTCTGCTCCAGGGGTAGGCCTCCAGCATGTGTCTGCTCTCAGTAGATCGCTTTATATATAGTTCATTATTTACTTTTTGGACAAGTGGCCATGATTCAGGATCAAAACGTCTAGACGCCTAAACCTCAACAATGAGCCACGTGCCACACTGCTAGGTACAGGAGACTTATGCTTATATACCCTGAATATACCCTCTCAATAAACACTGCTAGAATATACCACCCCAAATATTTGTCCTAAAATATTCTCCACAATTCTCCTACTCTCTGGACTATGTCTTCCCAAGAATGCACACACCGAATTTATCTCCTACCCCAGTAAATACCCCCCCAAATTAATCCCCCAATATGTATTTTTTCAGAACATAACTCCCCAGGAATATGCTCCCCAGAATGTATGTCCCAAAATAATCACCAAGAAAATACCCCTCAGAGTAAATCCTCCTGTGGTTGTCACAGCTGAACTGATATGAGCGTCGCCCAGCGGTCGGCGCTGACAGCAGATGAGCATTCTTCCTGAAAACAGCATGGCTAAAGCCCTATACGCAGCACAGGCGATCGGATGATCGCAGATTCTAGTCTACCATGGAGAGCATTGAGGCAATAAAAAGTTAAAAAAAATATTAAAAATTAAAAAAAAAATAAAAAGTTCCTCTCACCCCCCTTTCACCCCATTCAAAATAAAACAATTAAAAAAGAAATCAATCATACACAATACTCATATTTGGTATCGCCGCGCTCAAAATCGCCCGAGCTATCGAAACATAAAAATAATTAATCCGATCAGTAAACGGCGTAACACGAAAAAAAGTAAAAACCCCAGAATTACCTTTTCTGGGTCGCTGCAACATTGTAAAAAAATGCAATAACGGGCGATCAATAGATGATCGAATCTGCACCAAAATGGCATCAATAAAAACATCAGCTCAGCTCACAAAAAATAAGCCCTCACCCGACCCGAGATCAGGAAAAATCGAGAGCTTTTTGTTTTTTTACAAACTTTTTTTAATCTTCTCCTGGAATTTCACATTAACCCCTTATTCCTCAGCTGTCACGGAACATGATTTCAGTCTCTTGTGATTTTCATGTCAGACATTTCTTCAGATTGCTGATTTTGTCCATTGTTGATTCGCTCATTCTACTTCTGTGCTTGTCCTGATCCAGGTTCTTCTTCTCAGATCTAGTGAAGAGGAAGATCTCTGCCACCATCGCCCCGAGACTCGGCTGTCTCTCCAGGATCTGCTGCTTCATCTTGTGTCCAATCTCATCCAGATCATCAATCACCACAATCACCTTCCTCTTCCCTGGAAAATCCCAGAAAGAAAAACCAGTCACATGATAAAGAAGGAAAAAGAGACAGACCTCCCCCAAAGAAAAGAAAAACCAGTCACATGGTATACAAGGAAAAAGAGACAGACCTCCCCCAAAGAAAAAATAGTCACATGGTATACAAGGAAAAAGAGACAGACCTCCCCCAAAGAAAAGAAAAACAGTCACATGATATACAAGGAAAAAGAGACAGACGTCCCCCAAAGAAAAGAAAAAACAGTCACATGGTATACAAGGAAAAAGAGACAGACCTCCCCCAAAGAAAAAATAGTCACATGGTATACAAGGAAAAAGAGACAGACGTCCCCCGAAGAAAAGAAAAAACAGTCACATGATATACAAGGAAAAAGAGACAGACCTCCCCCAAAGAAAAGAAAAAACAGTCACATGATAAGGAAAAAGAGACAGACCTCCCCCAAAGAAAAGAAAAAACAGTCACATGATAAGGAAAAAGAGACAGACCTCCCCCAAAGAAAAGAAAAACCAGTCACATGATATACAAGGAAAAATAGACAGACCTCCCCCGAAGAAAAGAAAAAACAGTCACATGATAAAGAAGGAAAAAGAGACAGACGTTCCCCCAAAGAAAAGAAAAAACAGTCACATGATAAAGAAGGAAAAAGAGACAGACGTCCCCCAAAGAAAAGAAAAAATAGTCACATGATATACAAGGAAAAAGAGACAGACCTCCCCCAAAGAAAAGAAAAAACAGTCACATGATAATAAAAAAGAGACAGACCTCCCCCAAAGAAAAGAAAAAACAGTCACATGATAAGGAAAAAGAGACAGACCTCCCCCAAAGAAAAGAAAAACCAGTCACATGATATACAAGGAAAAAGAGACAGACCTCCCCCAAAGAAAAGAAAAAACAGTCACATGATAAGGAAAAAGAGACAGACCTCCCCCAAAGAAAAGAAAAACCAGTCACATGATATACAAGGAAAAATAGACAGACCTCCCCCGAAGAAAAGAAAAAACAGTCACATGATATACAAGGAAAAAGAGACCGACCACCCCCAAAAAAAGAAAAAACAGTCACATGATATACAAGGAAAAAGAGACAGACCTCCCCCAAGAAAAGAAAAAAAGAAAAACCAGTCACATGATAAAGAAGGAAAAAGAGACAGACCTCCCCCCAGGAAAAGAAAACACAGTCACATGATATACAAGGAAAAAGAGACAGACCTCCCCCCTAAGAAAAGAAAAAACAGTCACATGATAAACAAGGAAAAAGAGACAGACCTCCTCCCAAGAAAAAAAAACACAGTCACATGATATACAAGGAAAAAGAGACAGACCTCCCCCCTAAGAAAAGAAAAAACAGTCACATGATATACAAGGAAAAAGAGACAGATCTCCCCCCTAAGAAATGAAAAAACAGTCACATGATAAACAAGGAAAAAGAGACAGCCCTCCTCCCAAGAAAAAAACACAGTCACATGATATACAAGGAAAAAGAGACAGACCTCCCCCCTAAGAAAAGAAAAAACAGTCACATGATATACAAGGAAAAAGAGACAGACCTCCCCCCTAAGAAAAGAAAAAACAGTCACATGATATACAAGGAAAAAGAGACAGATCTCCCCCCTAAGAAATGAAAAAACAGTCACATGATAAACAAGGAAAAAGAGACAGCCCTCCTCCCAAGAAAAAAAAACAGTCACATGATATACAAGGAAAAAGAGACAGACCTCCTCCCAAGAAAAAAAAAAAAGTCACATGATATACAAGGAAAAAGAGACAGATCTCCCCCCTAAGAAATGAAAAAACAGTCACATGATAAACAAGGAAAAAGAGACAGCCCTCCTCCCAAGAAAAAAAAACAGTCACATGATATACAAGGAAAAAGAGACAGACCTTCTCCCAAGAAAAAAAAAAAAGTCACATGATATACAAGGAAAAAGAGACCGACCTCCCCCCAAGAAAAGAAAAAGAACATAAAGATATGAAATGGATACAAATAGAAAGATATAGAAAAGAGGAATAAAAGAAAAGTAAAAGTAAATGATGATAATGACAAAAATACTGTAAAAGAAAAGTAACAAAAGAAGAAAAAGACAATGAAAATCTAAGAAATATAACAAAAGAGAAAAAAGAAACTGATAACTGGGAAGTAAGAAGACTACGAAGAAGATGATAAGACAGCAGAGAATATAAAAGACACTAAGCAAAAGAGAAAAAGAAAGTCGTAATAAGAGTTTTAAATAAAAGGACAAGGAAAAAATTAAAAGGAAACGGAGGAAAAGAAAAAAAGGGATATAGGAGAATAGGGAATAAAAAAGAGGTATGAAGGAAAAGAGGAATTGAAAAAAGAGAACGAAGATGATAAAAAAGAAAAGAAGACTAAAGAAAAACTGAAAGAGATAATGAAAGAGATAAATAATACAAATATACAGGAAAAAGAGAGAAGAAGGTGAGATACGGAAGAAGATGAGGATGAAGAAAACATGAAAGATGAAAAGTGAAGGCCATATATAGAAGACACAACAGGATAAAAGAAGAAAAAGAAAAGGGCAAAATATGATGAAAAAAGTATAAAAGAAAAAAAAGAAGAAAAAATAGAATAAAATAAGGAAGAGATAAACAGAAGACATCGAGCAGATGAGAAGTAGGAAAGAGAAGCAAAGAAGGAGAAGTTAAGAAAGGAAAGTTAAAGAAATGAAAAAAGATGTAGAGAAAGAAAAGATACGTAAGAACAGAGAAACAATAGGATCAGTTATGTGAGCAAAATGCTCGAAGAAGATACAAATAAAAAAATGTAAAGAAAGAAAAAAGGAGAAGTAGAAGAAAAAAGAAATAGAAGAGGATAAGACATAAAGGAGAAAAAAAGCAAATAACATAAGACAGAGAAGAGAAACAGAAGATGAGAACGATGAAGACGTGAAAGGCGTCTATGAAGATAAATAAAACAGAACAATGTAAAAGAATGAAGACGGCAAGGAAGAAGACGAAAACAAGGAGAAGAGAAATGATCGGAACAAAGGAGAGAACAGGTAAGGAGGAATGGGAAAAAGACGATGACGAGACAAAAATCCTGTACCAGGACAGAGAGAAAAAAGTGCAGAAGAAGAGAGACATAAAATAATGAAGACAAAAAGTGACGGTGATAAAATGAGACGTAAAGAGAGGAGGAAGATAGAAGAGAAAGAAGAAGATAAACACCAGTGGACACATGATTGTAGCACACGGTCTCCTGTGTCCGGTGAAGACACTATGGCTTCTCACCAAATTTGATTGACAGCTGCTCCAGCTCCGTATGATACAGAGAATCTTTGCTGTCAGTGAGACGGATCTTCCCATTCTTCACACTGTGGTATAAAATCATAAACTTAACCTTAAAGGCCAACACCTCGTCGTTACCTAAAGTTTTATAGCAATGAACGTCCTTGTGTCCAAATTCTTCTGATGCGAGGAGTTTCTTCAGCCAGAAATAGTCTCTCTCCTCCGACCTAGAGAAGATGCCAGCGGTGGATCTTGATGAAGCTGGTGTGGGCTGCACAAAATACAAAGACTTCAGTTACGAATATCCGATTCATGTTCCAATGGCATTAATATCATGGCGGAGAGAAGCGGTGTTATCTGTACATGAACATCGTGACGTGTGGGAATAATGTAGCAAGAAATATAGGTCTACCCACAGACACAACAACCATAGCTCCTATTAATCCTGAGGCACTGCAGAGCCGGCAGAAAGTCGGAGCCGGGCATGGGTGCAGCCGCCGCTCAATGACTGAAGCCGGGCTGGCTGCACCGCTATGACTGAAAGCCGGAGACTGCCGGGGGGTAAAGGGTTATTTTCTTCCCGGTAGCTGGGCCTTCACTGCGGCGGCCTCAAGGCTTTAGAATGCTATTAACCTGCAGATTAACCCCATATTTCCAGGATAATAGCGTTCTTTTATATTACAGGTTTCCCTTTAAGTCCTCAAAGCTATAAAACCAAAAGAAGTGTATGACTTACACGTTCCACGTAGGAAGGTTGCTGCTCTGCAGGAGGCATGTGAGGAGCATTCGATTCCTCTAAGAATGGATCATAAACGGCTCCTCTCTGCTGGAAAGAAATTACTGTAAAGGGAAGTTGTCAACAGGTATTTGATACTCGATCTATAAGGAGAATGGAGGGGCTGAGACCAGATCCCAGTGATGTGTCACTTTCTAGAATGTGACCTGTTCTTTCCATAAAATCAGTGTTTTATCATGAGGAGATGATCACTGGAGGATTGGGTGTCTCGTGCCATCAGCTCATCCTTCTTTTTTTTAATCGCACCCTAAATACTGATTTGCAGCATTCAGGCAATATACAATGTATGAAGAAAGCTGCCAGTGTATTGTGGGTGCAGCTAATAAAGGACTCAGCATTCAGAGCTCTGCTAGAGAGAGAACAGGGATAGTAGCAAAACCACAGCAAGTAGCCCATAAGTGACAATTCACAGGAACACAATCACTGCGATACATCATCCTGCTCTCAGATTACACAGTAAAAACCTGCTGATAAGTCCTAATAACAAAAAAATATCATCTTAGTTCCCGATGAAAAGTATCATAGATGACATATTACCCCGGGTCTATACCGGATGTATCACAGATGACATATTACCCCGGGTCTATACCGGATGTATCATAGATGACATATTACCCCGGGTCTATACCGGATGTATCATAGATGACATATTACCCCGGGTGTATACCGGATGTATCATAGCTGACATATTACCCCGGGTCTATACCGGATGTATCATAGATGACATATTACCCCAGGTGTATACCGGATGTATCATAGATGACATATTACCCCAGGTGTATACCGGATGTATCATAGATGACATATTACCCCAGGTCTATACCGGATGTATCATAGATGACATATTACCCCGGGTCTATACCGGATGTATCACAGATGACATATTACCCCGGGTCTATACCGGATGTATCATAGATGACATATTACACCAGGTCTATACCAGATGTATCATAGATGACATATTACCCCAGGTCTATACCGGATGTATCACAGATGACATATTACCCCGGGTCTATACCGGATGTATCATAGATGACATATTACCCCAGGTGTATACCGGATGTATCATAGATGACATATTACCCCAGGTCTATACTGGATGTATCATAGATGACATATTACCCCGGGTCTATACCGGATGTATCATAGATGACATATTACACCAGGTCTATACTGGATGTATCACAGATGACATATTACCCCGGGTCTATACCGGATGTATCATAGATGACATATTACCCCAGGTGTATACCGGATGTATCATAGATGACATATTACCCCAGGTCTATACCGGATGTATCATAGATGACATATTACCCCAGGTGTATACCGGATGTATCATAGATGACATATTACCCCAGGTCTATACTGGATGTATCACAGATGACATATTACCCCGGGTCTATACCGGATGTATCATAGATGACATATTACACCAGGTCTATACCAGATGTATCATAGATGACATATTACCCCAGGTCTATACCGGATGTATCACAGATGACATATTACCCCGGGTCTATACCGGATGTATCATAGATGACATATTACCCCAGGTGTATACCGGATGTATCATAGATGACATATTACCCCAGGTCTATACCGGATGTATCATAGATGACATATTACCCCGGGTCTATACCGGATGTATCATAGATGACATATTACCCCGGGTCTATAGTGGATGTATCATAGATGACATATTACCCCGGGTCTATACCGGATGTATCATAGATGACATATTACCCCGGGTCTATACCGGATGTATCATAGATGACATATTACCCCAGGTGTATACCGGATGTATCATAGATGACATATTACCCTAGGTCTATACCGGATGTATCATAGATGACATATTACCCCGGGTCTATACCGGATGTATCATAGATGACATATTACCCCGGGTCTATACCGGATGTATCATAGATGACATATTACCCCGGGTCTATAGTGGATGTATCATAGATGACATATTACCCCAGGTGTATACCGGATGTATCATAGATGACATATTACCCCAGGTCTATACCGGATGTATCACAGATGACATATTACCCCAGGTCTATACCGGATGTATCATAGATGACATGTTACCCCGGGTCTATAGTGGATGTATCATAGATGACATATTACCCCAGGTGTATACCGGATGTATCATAGATGACATATTACCCCGGGTCTATAGTGGATGTATCATAGATGACATATTACCCCAGGTGTATACCGGATGTATCATAGATGACATATTACCCGGGGTCTATACCGGATGTATCATAGATGACATATTACCCCAGGTCTATACCGGATGTATCATAGATGACATATTACCCCAGGTCTATACCGGATGTATCACAGATGACATATTACCCCAGGTCTATACCGGATGTATCACAGATGACATATTACCCCGGGTCTATACCGGATGTATCATAGATGACATATTACACCAAGTCTATACCGGATGTATCATAGATGACATATTACCCCAGGTCTATACCGGATGTATCATAGATGACATATTACCCCAGGTCTATACCGGATGTATCATAGATGACATATTACCCCAGGTCTATACCGGATGTATCATAGATGACATATTACCCCGGGTCTATACCGGATGTATCATAGATGACATATTACCCCAGGTCTATACCGGATGTATCATAGATGACATATTACCCCAGGTCTATACCGGATGTATCACAGATGACATATTACCCCGGGTCTATACTGGATGTATCATAGATGACATATTACACCAGGTCTATACCGGATGTATCATAGATGACATATCACCCCGGGTCTATACCGGATGTATCATAGATGACATATTACCCCGGGTCTATACGGGATGTATCATAGATGACATATTACACCAGGTCTATACCGGATGTATCATAGATGACATATTACCCCAGGTCTATACCGGATGTATCACAGATGACATATTACCCCGGGTCTATACCGGATGTATCATAGATGACATATTACACCAGGTCTATACCGGATGTATCATAGATGACATATTACCCCGGGTCTATACCGGATGTATCATAGATGACATATTACACCAGGTCTATACCGGATGTATCATAGATGACATATTACCCCGGGTCTATACCGGATGTATCACAGATGACATATTACCCCGGGTCTATACCGGATGTATCATAGATGACATATTACCCCGGGTCTATACCGGATGTATCATAGATGACATATTACACCAGGTCTATACCGGATGTATCATAGATGACATATTACCCCGGGTCTATACCGGATGTATCATAGATGACATATTACCCCGGGTCTATACCGGATGTATCATAGATGACATATAACCCCAGGTCTATACCGGATGTATCATAGATGACATATTACCCCAGGTCTATACCGAATGTATCATAGCTGACATATTACCCCAGGACTATACCGGATGTATCATAGATGACATATTACCCCGGGTCTATACCAGATGTATCATAGATGACATATTACCCCAGGTCTATACCGGATGTATCATAGATGACATATTACCCGAGGTCTATACCGGATGTATCATAGATGACATTTTACCCCAGGTCTATACCGGATGTTTCATAGATGACATATTACCCCGGGTCTATACCAGATGTATCATAGATGACATATTACCCCAGGTCTATACCGGATGTATCATAGATGACATATTACCCCAGGTCTATACCGGATGTATCATAGATGACATATTACCCCAGGTCTATACCGGATGTATCATAGATGACATATTACCCCAGGTCTATACCCGATGAATCATAGATGACATATTACCCCAGGACTATACCGGATGTATCATAGATGACATATTACCCCAGGTCTATACCGGATGTATCATAGCTGACATATTACCCCAGGACTATACCAGATGAATCATAGATGACATATTACCCCAGGTCTATACCGGATGTATCATAGATGACATATTACCCCAGGTCTATACCGGATGTATCATAGATGACATATTACCCCAGGTCTATACCGGATGTATCATAGATGACATATTACCCCAGGTCTATACCCGATGAATCATAGATGACATATTACCCCAGGACTATACCGGATGCATCATAGATGACATATTACCCCAGGTCTATACCCGATGAATCATAGATGACATATTACCCCAGGTCTATACCAGATGAATCATAGATGACATATTACCCCAGGTCTATACCGGATGTATCATAGATGACATATTACCCCAGGTCTATACCCGATGAATCATAGATGACATATTACCCCAGGACTATACCGGATGTATCATAGATGACATATTACCCCAGGTCTATACCGATGTATCATAGATGACATATTACCCCAGGTGTATACCGGATGTATCATAGATGACATATCACCCCAGGTCTATACCGGATGTATCATAGCTGACATATTACCCCAGGTCTATACCAGATGAATCATAGATGACATATTACCCCAGGTCTATACCGGATGTATCATAGATGACATATTACCCCAGGTCTATACCGGATGTATCATAGCTGACATATTACCCCAGGACTATACCAGATGAATCATAGATGACATATTACCCCAGGTCTATACCGGATGTATCATAGATGACATATTACCCCAGGTCTATACCGGATGTATCATAGATGACATATTACCCCAGGTCTATACCGGATGTATCATAGATGACATATTACCCCAGGTCTATACCCGATGAATCATAGATGACATATTACCCCAGGACTATACCGGATGCATCATAGATGACATATTACCCCAGGTCTATACCCGATGAATCATAGATGACATATTACCCCAGGTCTATACCAGATGAATCATAGATGACATATTACCCCAGGTCTATACCGGATGTATCATAGATGACATATTACCCCAGGTCTATACCCGATGAATCATAGATGACATATTACCCCAGGACTATACCGGATGTATCATAGATGACATATTACCCCAGGTCTATACCCGATGTATCATAGATGACATATTACCCCAGGTGTATACCGGATGTATCATAGATGACATATCACCCCAGGTCTATACCGGATGTATCATAGCTGACATATTACCCCAGGTCTATACCAGATGAATCATAGATGACATATTACCCCAGGTCTATACCGGATGTATCATAGATGACATATTACTCCAGGTGTATACCGGATGTATCATAGATGACATATTACCCCAGGTGTATACCGGATGTATCATGGATGACATATTACCCCGGGTCTATACCGGATGTATCATAGATGACATATTACCCCAGGTCTATACCCGATGTATCATAGATGACATATTACCACAGGTGTATACCGGATGTATCATAGATGACATATTACCCCTGGTCTATACCGGATGTATCATAGATGACATATTACCCCAGGTCTATACCCGATGTATCATAGATGACATATTACCCCAGGTGTATACCGGATGTATCATAGATGACATATCACCCCAGGTCTATACCGAATGTATCATAGATGACATATTACCCCAGGTCTATACCCGATGAATCATAGATGACATATTACCCCAGGTCTATACCGGATGTATCATAAATGACATATTACCCCAGGTCTATACCGGATGTATCATAGATGACATATTACCCCTGGTCTATACCGGATGTATCATAGATGACATATTACTCCAGGTCTATACCCGATGTATCATAGATGACATATTACCCCAGGTGTATACCGGATGTATCATAGATGACATATCACCCCAGGTCTATACCGGATGTATCATAGATGACATATTACCCCAGGTCTATACCGGATGTATCATAGCTGACATATTACCCCAGGTCAATACCCGATGAATCATAGATGACATATT
This sequence comes from Dendrobates tinctorius, assembly GCF_039654945.1. NCBI lineage: Eukaryota > Metazoa > Chordata > Amphibia > Anura > Dendrobatidae > Dendrobates > Dendrobates tinctorius. The sequence continues at coordinate 324,214 of NW_027361968.1, forward strand.
ACCCCAAGGTCTATACCGGATGTATCATAAATGACATATTACCCCAGGTCTATACCGGATGTATCATAGATGACATATTACCCCAGGTCTATACCGGATGTATCATAGCTGACATATTACCCCAGGTCAATACCCGATGAATCATAGATGACATATTACCCCAAGGTCTATACCGGATGTATCATAAATGACATATTACCCCAGGTCTATACCGGATGTATCATAGATGACATATCACCCCAGGTCTATACCGGATGTATCATAGATGACATATCACCCCAGGTCTATACCGGATGTATCATAGCTGACATATTACCCCAGGTCAATACCCGATGAATCATAGATGACATATTACCCCAAGGTCTATACCGGATGTATCATAAATGACATATTACCCCAGGTCTATACCGGATGTATCATAGATGACATATTACCCCAGGTCTATACCGGATGTATCATAGATGACATATTATCCCAGGTCTATACCCGATGAATCATAGATGACATATTACCCCAGGACTATACCCGATGTATCATAGATGACATATTACCCCAGGTCTATACCGGATGTATCATAGATGACATATTACCCCAGGTCTATACCGGATATATCATAGATGACATATTACCCCAGGTCTATACCCGATGAATCATAGATGATATATTACCCCAGGTCTATACCGGATGTATCATAGATGACATATTACCCCAGGTCTATACCGGATGTATCATAGATGATATATTACCCCAGGTCTATACCGGATGTATCATAGATGACATATTACCCCAGGTCTATACCCGATGAATCATAGATGATATATTACCCCAGGTCTATACTGGATGTATCATAGATGACATATTACCCCAGGTCTATACCGGATGTATCATAGATGACATATTACCCCAGGTCTATACCGGATGTATCATAGATGACATATTACCCCAAGGTCTATACCGGATGTATCATAGATGATATATTACCCCAGGTCTATACCGGATGTATCATAGATGACATATTACCCCGGGTCTATACCGGATGCATCATAGATGACATATTACCCCAGGTCTATACCGGATGTATCATAGATGACATATTACCCCAGGTCTATACCAGATGAATCATAGATGACATATTACCCCAGGTCTATACTGGATGTATCATAGATGACATATTACCCCAGGTCTAGACCGGATGTATCATAGATGATATATTACCCCAGGTCTATACCGGATGTATCATAGATGACATATTACCCCGGGTCTATACCGGATGTATCATAGATGACATATTACCCCGGGTCTATACCGGATGTATCATAGATGACATATTACCCCAGGTCTATACCGGATGTATCATAGATTACATATTACCCCAGGTGTATACCGGATGTATCATAGATGACATATTACCCCAGGTCTATACCGGATGTATCATAGATGACATATTACCCCAGGTCTATACCGGATGTATCATAGATGACATATTACCCCAGGTCTATACCGGATGTATCATAGATTACATATTACCCCAGGTCTATACCGGATGTATCATAGATGACATATTACCCCAGGTCTATACCAGATGTATCATAGATGACATATTACCCCAGGTGTATACCGGATGTATCATAGATGACATATTACTCCAGGTCTATACCGCATATACAATAGATGACATATTACCCCAGGTCTATATTATTATTATTTATTTATAAAGGACCGTTGATTCCATGGTGCTGCACATGAGAAGGCGTTACATACAAATTACAGATATCACTTACAGTAAACTAACAATCACAGACTGATACAGAGGAGAGAGGACCCTGCCCTTTCGGGCTTACATGCTACAGGATGGTGAAGGAGACAGTAGGTTGGGGGGTTGCAACAGCTCCAGTGATGGTGAGGCGGTAGCTCCAGTAGTTGTGAGGAGGAAGCGGGGATCATTGCAGGCTGTAGGCTTTCCTGAAGAAATGGGTTTTCAGGTTCCGTCTGAAGGATCCGAGTGTGGTTGATAGTCGGACGTGTTGGGGCAAAGAATTCCAGAGGATGGGGGCTATTCGGGAGAAGTCTTGGAGGCGGTTGGGTGAGGAGCGAATATCTATACCGGATGTATCATAGATGACATATTACCCCGGGCCTATGCCAGATGTATCATAGATGACATATTACCCCAGGCATATACCAGATGTATCATATATGACATATTACCCCAGGTCTATACCGGATGTATCATAGATGACATATTACCCCGGGTATATAGCAGATGTATCATAGATGACATATTACCCCAGGTGTATACCAGATGTATCATAGATGACATATTACCCCAGGCATATACCAGATGTACCATATATGACATATTACCCCAGGTCTATATCGGATGTATCATAGATGACATATTACACCAGGTCTATACCGGATATATAATAGATGGCATAGTACCCCGGGTATATACCAGATGTATCATAGATGACATATTACCCCAAGTCTATTCCGGATGTATCATAGATGACATATTAACCCAGGTCTATACCGGATGTATCATAGATGACATATTACCCCAGGTCTATACCGGATGTATCATAGATGACATATTACCCCAGGTCTATACCGGATGTATCATAGATGATATATTACCCCAGGTCTATACCGGATGTATCATAGATGACATATTACCCCAAGGTCTATACCGGATGTATCATAGATGATATATTACCCCAGGTCTATACCGGATGTATCATAGATGACATATTATCCCGGGTCTATACCGGATGCATCATAGATGACATATTACCCCAGGTCTATACCGGATGTATCATAGATGACATATTACCCCAGGTCTATACCAGATGAATCATAGATGACATATTACCCCAGGTCTATACTGGATGTATCATAGATGACATATTACCCCAGGTCTAGACCGGATGTATCATAGATGATATATTACCCCAGGTCTATACCGGATGTATCATAGATGACATATTACCCCGGGTCTATACCGGATGTATCATAGATGACATATTACCCCGGGTCTATACCGGATGTATCATAGATGACATATTACCCCAGGTCTATACCGGATGTATCATAGATGACATATTACCCCAGGTGTATACCGGATGTATCATAGATGACATATTACCCCAGGTCTATACCGGATGTATCATAGATGACATATTACCCCAGGTCTATACCGGATGTATCATAAATGACATATTACCCCAGGTCTATACCGGATGTATCATAGATGACATATTACCCCGGGTCTATACCGGATGTAGCATAGATGACATATTACCCCAGGTCTATACCGGATGTATCATAGATGACATATTACCCCAGGTCTATACTGGATGTATCATAGATGACATGTTACCCCAGGTGTATACCAGATGTATCATAGATGACATATTACTCCAGGTATAGACCGGATGTATTATAGATGACATATTACCCCAGGTCTATACCGGATGTATCATAGATGACATATTACCCCAGGTTTATACCGGATGTATCATAGATGACATATTACCCCAGGTCTATACCGGATGTATCATAGATGACATATTACCCCAGGTGTATACCAGATGTATCATAGATGACATATTACCCCATGTCTATACCGGATGTATCATAGATAACATATTACCCCAAGTGTATACCGGATGTATCATAGATGACATATTACCCCAGGTCTATACCGGATGTATCATAGATGACATATTACCCCAGGTCTATACCAGATGTATCATAGATGACATATTACCCCAGGTGTATACCGGATGTATCATAGATGACATATTACTCCAGGTCTATACCGCATATACAATAGATGACATATTACCCCAGGTCTATATTATTATTATTTATTTATAAAGGACCGTTGATTCCATGGTGCTGCACATGAGAAGGCGTTACATACAAATTACAGATATCACTTACAGTAAACTAACAATCACAGACTGATACAGAGGAGAGAGGACCCTGCCCTTTCGGGCTTACATGCTACAGGATGGTGAAGGAGACAGTAGGTTGGGGGGTTGCAACAGCTCCAGTGATGGTGAGGCGGTAGCTCCAGTAGTTGTGAGGAGGAAGCGGGGATCATTGCAGGCTGTAGGCTTTCCTGAAGAAATGGGTTTTCAGGTTCCGTCTGAAGGATCCGAGTGTGGTTGATAGTCGGACGTGTTGGGGCAAAGAATTCCAGAGGATGGGGGCTATTCGGGAGAAGTCTTGGAGGCGGTTGGGTGAGGAGCGAATATCTATACCGGATGTATCATAGATGACATATTACCCCGGGCCTATGCCAGATGTATCATAGATGACATATTACCCCAGGTATATACCAGATGTATCACATATGACATATTACCCCAGGTCTATACCGGATGTATCATAGATGACATATTACCCCGGGTATATAGCAGATGTATCATAGATGACATATTACCCCAGGTGTATACCAGATGTATCATAGATGACATATTACCCCAGGCATATACCAGATGTACCATATATGACATATTACCCCAGGTCTATATCGGATGTATCATAGATGACATATTACCCCGGGTCTATACCGGATATATAATAGATGGCATAGTACCCCGGGTATATACCAGATGTATCATAGATGACATATTACCCCAAGTCTATTCCGGATGTATCATAGATGACATATTAACCCAGGTCAATACCGGCTGTATCATAGATGACATATTACACCAGGTCTATACCGGATGTATCATAGATGACATATTACCCCAGGTCTATACCGGATGTATCACAGATGACATATTAACCCAGGTCTATACCGGATGTATCATAGATGACATATTACCCCAGGTCTATACCGGATGTATCATTGATGACATATTACCCCAGGTCTATACCGGATGTATCATAGATGACATATTACCCCAGGTCCATACCCGATGAATCATAGATGATATATTACCCCAGGTCTATACCGGATGTATCATAGATGACATATTACCCCAGGTCTTTACCGGATGTATCATAGATGATATATTACCCCAGGTCTATACCGGATGTATCATAGATGACATATTACCCCTGGTCTATACCCGATGAATCATAGATGATATATTACCCCAGGTCTATACTGGATGTATTATAGATGACATATTACCCCAGGTCTAGACCGGATGTATCATAGATGATATATTACCCCAGGTCTATACCGGATGTATCATAGATGACATATTACCCCGGGTCTATACCGGATGTATCATAGATGACATATTACCCCGGGTCTATACCGGATGTATCATAGATGACATATTACCCCAGGTCTATACTGGATGTATCATAGATGACATATTACCCCAGGTGTATACCGGATGTATCATAGATGACATATTACCCCAGGTCTATACCGGATGTATCATAGATGACATATTACCCCAGGTCTATACCGGATGTATCATAGATGACATATTACCCAAGGTCTATACCGGATGTATCATAGATGACATATTACCCCGGGTCTATACCGGATGTAGCATAGATGACATATTACCCCAGGTCTATACCGGATGTATCATAGATGACATATTACCCCAGGTCTATACCGGATGTATCATAGATGACATGTTACCCCAGGTGTATACCGGATGTATCATAGATGACATATTACCCCAGGTGTATACCAGATGTATCATAGATGACATATTACTCCAGGTCTAGACCGGATGTATCATAGATGACATATTACCCCAGGTCTATACCGGATGTATCATAGATGACATATTACCCCAGGTTTATACCGGATGTATCATAGATGACATATTACCCCAGGTCTATACCGGATGTATCATAGATGACATATTACCCCAGGTGTATACCGGATGTATCATAGATGACATATTACCCCAGGTAAATACCAGATGTATCATAGATGACATATTACCCCAGGTAAATACCAGATGTATCATAGATGACATATTACCCCATGTCTATACCGGATGTATCATAGATGACATATTACCCCAAGTGTATACCGGATGTATCATAGATGATATATTACCCCAAGTGTATACCAGATGTATCATAGATGACATATTACCCCAGGTCTATACCGGATGTATCATAGATGACATATTACCCCAGGTCTATACCAGATGTATCATAGATGACATATTACCCCAGGTGTATACCGGATGTATCATAGATGACATATTACCCCAGGTCTATACCAGATGTATCATAGATGACATATTACCCCAGGTGTATACCGGATGTATCATAGATGACATATTACTCCAGGTCTATACCGCATATACAATAGATGACATATTACCCCAGGTCTATATTATTATTATTTATTTATAAAGGACCGTTGATTCCATGGTGCTGCACATGAGAAGGCGTTACATACAAATTACAGATATCACTTACAGTAAACTAACAATCACAGACTGATACAGAGGAGAGAGGACCCTGCCCTTTCGGGCTTACATGCTACAGGATGGTGAAGGAGACAGTAGGTTGGGGGGTTGCAACAGCTCCAGTGATGGTGAGGCGGTAGCTCCAGTAGTTGTGAGGAGGAAGCGGGGATCATTGCAGGCTGTAGGCTTTCCTGAAGAAATGGGTTTTCAGGTTCCGTCTGAAGGATCCGAGTGTGGTTGATAGTCGGACGTGTTGGGGCAAAGAATTCCAGAGGATGGGGGCTATTCGGGAGAAGTCTTGGAGGCGGTTGGGTGAGGAGCGAATATCTATACCGGATGTATCATAGATGACATATTACCCCGGGCCTATGCCAGATGTATCATAGATGACATATTACCCCAGGTATATACCAGATGTATCATATATGACATATTACCCCAGGTCTATATCGGATGTATCATAGATGACATATTACCCCAGGTCTATACTGGATGTATCATAGATGACATATTACCCTGGGTCTACACCGGGTGTATCATAGATGACATATTACCCCAGGTCTATACCGGATGCATCATAGATGACATATTACCCCAGGTCTATACCGGATGTATCATAGATGATATATTACCCCAGGTCTATACCGGATGTATCATAGATGACATATTACCCCAGGGCTATACCGGATGTATCATAGATGACATATTACCCCAGGTCTATATCGGATGTATCATAGATGACATATTACCCCAGGTCTAAACTGGATGTATCATAGATGACATATTACCCTGGGTCTACACCGGGTGTATCATAGATGACATATTACCCCAGGTCTATACCGGATGCATCATAGATGACATATCATGCCAAGTTTATATTTGTTGTAGCCATTTTGTAGCTGGACATAATTAGTTTACTGAAAATATGTTTGTGGATCTTTTGTTACTCACATTTTCTTGCCGTGATGTTTCGGGTTGATTCTCAATGCTCCCATCTGTAAAAGAATCAGGATGGTTTCTGTGTAACTATTAGTAGTTAGAGCAGAACAGGAGGTCCATAAACTGAGAAGGATCTCGTATTGCTGTCTCATGTGTAGTATGTATTTACGGTTCTGAGGAATGGTTTTGGGCCAAAGTGGTTTCGCCCATATGTGACCACAGTAGACATGAAGGTTGGACTTAAGAGAAATGAGGCAGGGTCTAAATACATGGTTACTTTGATGAGTAAAAATGGTTCTAAACTTTAGAAACAGCCAAGTTATGGTCTAAACACCCATGAATGGAATAGCAGGTATTCATAACACACTGTGCCGATGGGACAAGGTGTAGATGACTGTGAAATGTACAGAATTATACCACAAATTTATGAGGAATTTAAAAAAGGAGATAGAAAGTCTGTAAGTAATAACATGGTAAATGCTCCAACGTATCATGGCCGGCTTGCCGACACCCAAGGAAAGATCACTGCTTAGCGCATGAGGTGCCCAGATTGATGGAATGTTCCCAGACAGCTAATAATCAGGATATGATCGTACCTGCACCTTGGAGAAGAGCCTTTACTTTATCCATATTCTTTCTCAATAATGCCGGGTCCATCTTGTCGTCGTGTGACACCAGCAGTAAGTCAGCGGCCCGCTCTGCAATGCTGGGCTGTTCCTGTAGGATACTCGTTTGCTGGCTATCACTACTGTCCTCCAGATCATCAATGATCACCAGAAGATTCTCCTTCCCTGTACAAAGGAGAGGTGCCAGATCAACCTTCAAGCAATCTATGTAACTTGTCCCAAAGTTTTAGGGTTTAGAAATTATATTTGCCTTTTTCATTTTAGGAATTTTTGTCAAATTGGATCCATTTAATCAATGATGCAGATGAAGACAGAAGGACCCCACCGACCATTGTTACAAATGTTATTGTAGCTATCTTGGTTCCATTATGTGTCAGTTTTTAGAATGAAAAGAAAGTCTATCATGGAGAACTTTATTTTTTTCTTTCTTAAAGCATAAAGTATATAATGGGACCCAGATAGTCCCCATAAAAGTCAGTGGGCCCTTCTGAAGCTGCAAAGCAGAACTGACCAAATTCCTAAACGCAGATGTGCACTGAGCTTTACTAGAATGCCCCATTTTAAGAGATTCACTACTTTCATCTACAAGACCACACATAAGATTAGTACTGGCGGTGATAACCTGACACTGAAGCAGATCAAGCCGAGCCAACAAGGAAATCCTACAACTATCAGCTGTTATCACCTCTGGTGTCTCCTATATCGTCTTCTGGGAGGGTGAAACCTCTGCAGCTCGATTGTGAAGTTGTCCGGCAGAGGCTTCAGTTCTGTACAACTTTCACAGCCTTTTCGAAAACTCCTGATGGCTATGGCTAGTAGAGGTGAGAAAATCAATGTGACTTAAGTCGAATCAATATTGATTTTTGGGAAATTCAGGGATCCTATGAATTCAAATAGTTTGCTAAATGCTAAAGAAAAAACACAATGCAGAAGATTGCTTCACCCAGAGAAAGATCACGTAACCTCTGGGGCACTTGGGTGGGCTTTCCCATAATGACTTCTAGCAATCACATAAGGTGGTACAGCACAGATAATCAGGGTATTACAGCCTGTACAAAAGCTGAAGCAGGGAATGCAGCAGCCAGTGTGTGGAGAATTTATCTAGTCAACGGATGACAGATCACAGATTAACAATAGAAATCAGGGCCCCTGGAAGAAGCCTGTGCGAAACGCGCGTAGGGGTGAGGGAGGACACGCTACACTGCGCCACCAATGCTCCACTAATTGAGGTAATATCATAGGTGTCCCATTTTTTATACTTACATCGGAATTACCCTGGCTATTTAGATTAGCGCTTTTTATTTTCATGGCCGTGATATTTTTTTAAAGTATAGCTATATGGGTATAGTGGTAAAAACAACACCTTATGCTGCTACGTTATCTCTCTACCTTGAAATCATAATATATTATCATTTCCCGCCTCCTGCATCATGTTCTGTAGAGAGGTTGTACCTGTTACTGTCTTTATATATGCTATCATGCTAAGAAATATTCAATGTTATTCTTAGTCATGTTCCTTAGTATACGTTTCTAAGTCTTTAAGGGTAACACAACAATTGTTATACAGTTATATACTGTATGATAAATTACATTGTTTAGGTGAAAACCTTCTATAATGATGGTCTTCACATCCCTTCAATGTGACCATCGGAGACTGGTTCTTCTCCAGTATCACAGAGATCTTCTTCCATGTAACACTTTCCTGAATGTGTGGTGAGATAATATCTGTAACCAGGCTCAACATAGTCATTGTGCTCTGGACGTGTCCATCCACATCTCATCTCTTACCAAGTATCATCTGAAGAGTTTCCAGCTCCTCATCGTACAGAGAATCGGTCACATCGGTGACGTTGACTGTTCCTCTGTTTTTGCTGTGATAGAGGATCCCGAATGTGCAGTGATTGATGTCGTCTATAAGGTTCTGCGTTGTCTGTTTATTAAAGATCAAGCAACTTTTGATGTTTGCAACATGAGAACTGAATTCCTCCGACTTGAGCATTTCCACCAGCCAGGAGTAGTCCTTCTTAGTCGATCTGGAGAAGATTCCAACCTGATGACGTTTTATTTCTCGCTTTTAATGAAAAAGAGAACATATAGATAATGTTATGAAGTGTCGGATTGGAAAACTCAAGAGGAGTCACATCAACCCTCACATTTTCTCACAAGTGTCCGACAACAACCAGTGATACTGTATCTCAGCTCTCACAGTCACCACTATGGACTGCAGGGTCAGGATCTGTACAGGAACCGGCAGGGTCAGTTGCAGTTTTTAGTTTGCCACCTATTTCCCCAAGTGAGATGCTACTCTATCATTACAGCAGTAGAATGGTCCTATGAAGCATACATGGCCAGACGCGGCCATCTGGTAGACATAAATGGCCAGTGCTGACACTTGAGAAGTGCCGGAACAAAAAGGCATGAGACATGTTGCAAGGAGGACAAGATGCTAGACAAACTAGAACACGTAATGTTTCTATAACACAGGTCAGACCTAGAACTATAAGAGTTGAAGGGATCAGCAGAGGCAGTAAGTCGTCACCTGGACTTATACCAAGTCACGACCTGAAGAAGACTGCGCTGGTTTATAGGCAAGCTTCAAGGGAACATGTCAGAAAATGAAGGATTGGTTCTACTGTGGATGAATCGAGGGATGAAGAGTCTATCCAGAGGTATTGAGCATGTGACCATAAGAATCAAATGTGTAAGCAGAGGTGTCTATTGTGTGAACAGCATTATGGTTCGTGTGAGCATGAATGTATCTCCCCTGACAAGACAAGAGAAAGTCTATTAATGTATGGAGCTTCCTGTGGCCTGCGGTGGGAGACCGGACTGAGGCTTGCAGACCAGTGGTGTGCGTAGTTGATGGACTACTGCCGGGGTCTTGGTGTTTTGACTGCCAACAGAAGTTGGAGCTGGCTGAGGGAAGTCCTGAGGCTTCAGCATGGAAGCTTGAAACCACTGACTCCATGTCCTCTGTGGTGTTGCCTCTTTGCACCTGCTTACAATAGTTTATTACTTCTTACCTGTGATGAGTGATCTCCGTTCCCTGTGGAGTAGAGTGATAGCAGAACTGTAGTTATTCCATGATCCTGTCACATTGATGTGTAAAACAATTCTAGAATTTACATAAAGGATTCTACATACAAAAATTGGATCCTTACCAAATTTAGGAAAGATTCTTAGTGACTTTGGGGTTATTGGTTCACGTTTGATCAAATCTGCGGAGAAGGTGTAGTTTATGTTAATACAATGTGTCAGTGACTAGGACAATCAGGCCGGTATGTGCAGATGTCGGAGCAGTGGTGTAGAGTGGGCTGCCAATGCCTGGGACAAGGTAAGTTTTTTGTGCCCCCCTGACCCATGAACCAGTAACACTCCCTGTCCCTTCCACCAGGCCAGTAGTGAACTCCTTAAACCCCCTCACTCATATGCTTAGAAATTTGTACCCTAACATTATCCTTTGAAGTTTTGTTTTGCTATTTCCTAAAATTTTTTAAATAGAAAGTTATAAATCATTTTATTTATTTTTCATTTTTCTATGCAGCAATTTTATTGCTCTATCCCTAGGTCAAAACTAAGCTTAACCCTACATTAAGCCTAACCCTAACCCTAAGCCCAACCCTAATCGACAGACAGTAGCGTACTTCGTTTTATGATAAGTAAAATAGAAAAATCCAACACCAAGAAAAAATGTGTAGTTAAAGTAAGGACATAGTTGTCCAAACCGCGTAAGCTCTGGGACCCCCCCTTCTTTTATTTCTCTATTGTCCTAAGAAATTTTAAATGGATATGATTGAAATGGAATTTTTATAGCTATTCTTTTTTTCTTGATGCCAATTTTTTATATTTTTCTTATCTGTTGCTGCCAGGGACTGGCCCTGTTTCATCCGAGCATTATCTACTGGACCTATCATTAATCTGGCAGTTTTTGGTGAGCTGATGTCCTTTTTACACTAAATTTTTCGCCCCCATAGACTTTGGCACATGGAGCAATGCCTCCCACATGCTGCGCCACAATGTGGAAGTGAGCAATGTCAGGCATCAATTTTAAGATCAATTCTAGTTGAAAATCACAGTATCTGGAACTTGTTATGTATCGCTCACTAACTTGGTATCAGTGGTGGAGTTGGGCGAGGAGAGGACCAGGACATGTTAGTGAGACATTTTACTTTATCAGGGTAGTTAGTTACGGGTCTACAGCAATGATCCAACGACCTCTCCTGGGGTGGTGTCTGGGGGGAAGCTTTACTTGAGAAAGGAAGTCATTTTTCCCAAGTCATTACACCATTATAAAGACAGATAAGACTAGGTATTGATTGTACAGATAAATATGAGAATCGTTATAGGAATTACTAACAGAGCTGAATCATTCACAAAGACAATGGTGACATTTATAGTAGAGGAGGACTGGTGGATATTCCCAATATTATGGAGCTTTACAGCAGGCACCTGGCATTGAGTGATCGGTTAGCAAGTTTCATCCTCTTGTATCTATGGAGCTTAGACAATACAGTAGAAGTTGGATCAGAGACTGTCTCTGAACTCTGGTCTCTTGCACACACAACTGTCTTACAGGCAATACAGGTGCAGCAGACCTTATTATATGACTAGCAATGGCCATGAGTGATTTACCAAAACTGAGGCAGAAAAAAACAAAAAATGAAGCTCCCTCACCAGAACCTTTCAGCTGCTTCTCCAGTTCTGCCTTAACCATTTCCACACTCTTCTTCTCCATCTTGTCCCTGTAGGATACAAGCTGTAAATTCATGATTGACTGTGGTGCCCCAAGGTGCGTGTCCAGGATGTGGGACATCCCATAATCAACGCCGTCCTCCAGGTCATCGATGAGAACGACCACATTCTGCTTCCCTGTAGACACACCATAATGGCAGAAGATTCTTATATCCCGAGAATTTCTGACGTAAAGCAGTAATACCACAGGTGTTTTTGGACCTTTGGGAAGAAGCTTTCTTTATTTCTTACTGGTTGGTAGACGTATGATGATATTAATATATAGTTTGGTTTTCTTGTCTAGTACTTTTGTCCAGAAAAACATGAATTGTGGACAAAAGTTGATTTTTGTATTTTTTTTTATTGTGTGTCTGATGGGCTGCCAGAAATATCCTCCCATTCCACCATTCTTAGATGCCACCATGGCATCTAAGAGTCGCAATGAAAGGAGACCAGCTTCATTGGTCTTGGATTAGAGCCTGATGTCGGACACTATTCTCAGGAGTCTGCACCTCAGGATTGTGCAGCCATCGTGTCTGAACCATGAATGCGGAGAACCACCCATAACGGCCACTGTAATACTGCAATGTGATGGTCATCACAGGGGTTGTCCACCTCTTAGGAAGATTAGTTCATTTACCTAAGTGCATCTATTTGGGGCATAAATATATATATTATATATATTTAATATGTATATCTTCATAGTATCGATAAGGTGAGTGCAATGCTTTATATTACTTTCCTAGTTCCACAGCCGTCCCATAGTCTAGTGCAGGTTGATGGGACGAGGTCCACGCCCTTGGTGGTGGGGGAATGTTCAGTTTCAATCTATTCTCTCTAATTTCTTACATATTTTTCTTCTTTTGTTTGAGCCTTAATTGATATAATCCAAATAACAATATGAACAGTGAATGTTTGCCGCATCTTGTCACTTACCGAGCGTAGAATAAAGAGTCTCCAGCTCCAGATCGCACTGTATAGTGGTCACTGTGTTCCTCTCCATCTTCTGGGTTTGGTAGAAGATCCCGAATGTGCATTTCCTGACTTCTTGTATGAACTCCCTGACTGTGTCTTTAGAGATGCGCCATCTCCGGACATCACTGATGTGAGGGTGGAAATCCTTAGATCTGAGAATTTCCACCAGCCAGGAGTAATCACTGTCACTGGATCGGGAGAAGATTCCCACTCGGTGCCCATTTACCACCTGACAATAGAAGAACATGAGGTTCATTATGATGAGAGGTGGAAGATTTCTGGCGCCATCACATGTACTGAGAGTGGAATCAGCACTGGCAATAATATCCTGGTGGAGATGAGGAGGAAGCGTAGGAAGAGCTGAGGTTGAGGAGTAACAAGAGATGAGAAGGAGGAGTAGCAGGAGATGAGGAGAAGGCATAGCAGGAGATGAGGAGGAGGAGTAGCTGGAGATGAGGAGGAGGATTAGTAGGAGATGAAGAGGAGGACTAGTGAGAGATGAGGAGGAGAAGCAGGAGATAAGAAGAAGGCGTAGCAGTTGATGAGGAGGAAAATTAGTAGAAGATGAAGAGGAGGAGTAGTGGGAGATGAGGAGGAGGAGTAGCAGGAGATGAGGAGGAGGTGTAGCAGGAGATGAGGAGGAGGAGTAGCAGGAGATGTGGAGGATTAGTAGGAGATGAAGAGGATTAGTGGGAGATGAGGAGGAGTAGCAGGAGATGAGGAGGAGGAGTAGCAGGAGATGAGGAGAAAGAGTAGCAGGAGATGGGGAGGAGTAGCAGGAGATGAGAAGGAGAATTAGTAGGAGATGATGAAGTGGAGTAGTGGGAGATGAGAAGGAGGAGTAGCAGGAGATGATGAAGAGGAGTAGCAGGAAATGAGGAGTAGTAGCAGGAGATGAAGTGGAGGAGTAGGAGGAGATGAGGAGAACTAGCAGGAGATGAAGAGGCGGAGTAGTGGGAGATGAGGAGGAGGAGTAGCAGGAGATGAAGAGGAGGAGTAGCAGGAGATAAGGAGGAGGAGTAACAGGAGATGATGAGGAAGAGGAGTAGCAAGAGATAAGGTGGTTGTGCAGCAGGAGATGAAAAGGAGAAATAGGGCTGACTGCTGTTTGGCATTTATGTGTTAAATCATTACAAATGATTCTAAGCCTTAACATCTATCCCACATACCCCACAATATATAGAATAAGATATAGATTTGTGGGGTATTACTACATGACACCCCCACTGATTCACGGAAACCTAACCCCAGACCTCTTACCTGGGACAAATGTTCACCAGCGTCACCTGAGGAGGAGACAGAGAAGATGAGACGGCGCCTTCACTTTCAGATCAAACTTTCTGCCTATTTATTTCTACAGATATTGATTTTTAAAGGTGAACTGTGACCTTTAGTATAAAGATTTATTATTTTGCTCCTCCTTCAGAGTGGGACAAAATGTGATTGAATCAGTGTGGAGGAAATGGAGGCAGGAAGGAAGAAGAGCAAGAAAGGAAGGAGACATACAAGTAGAAAAGGAAGGAGCATGGAATGGAGGCGTGTGATAGAAAGATGAATAAAAAAGGGAGAGAATGAAAAGATTAAATAAGAGAAGGTGGGAGAATGTCTAGATGTTATTAAGAAGGAAGCGATTGTAGAAAAAAGAAGGAAAACAGGCAGATATGAAGGTAAGATGAAAGGAAGAAAAGACAAAGGAAGAAATGGGGGAAGGAAGCAGTGGACTAAGGAAGAAAGGGAGGGAGTGAAAAGAGAGAAGAGAGAAAGGGAGTTACAAATAGCGAGAGGGAGGAAGAAAGGAAGGAAGGAAATGAGAAAGGGATGGTAAAACGAAGAAGAGTAATGAGAAATGGAAGAAGGGTGCAAGTAAAGGTGTGCGAAAAGAAGTAAAGGAAAAGGGCAGGGAATGTAAGGAAGATGGGAAGGGGAAAAGTAGATTGAAGGAACTAAGTAAGCAAGAAAGGAAGAAGGGAAGAGATGAAGGGATGAAGAGAGACAAGGGAGGTAAACATTAAGGAAATAAATAAAAAGAGATGTGGGTGAAAAGAAGGAAGGGAGAAAGTAAAGATGAAGGAGAGAAAAAAGGAAGGGAGGAAGAAATTGGATGAAGCCAAAGCAAAAGGGAGGGTGACTGGAAAAAAAGGAGAAAGAGTGGGTTGGAGGAAGGATGGATGAGGTAAAAGGAAGGGAAGCAGGGAGGATGGAAGGTATGGAAAATTGAGGGAGTAAATAAGAAATGTAGAAAGGAAAGAAAGAAGGAAAAAAGTAATGGAGTATGGAAGATAGGATGGGAGGAAAGATGGATGAAAAGGAGGAAGGAAGGAAAGAAGAAAGGAAGGAAGAAAGGAAGGAAGAAAAGAAGGAAGGAAAGAAGGAAGGAAGGAAAGAAGGAAGGAAAGAATGAACAAAGGAAGGAAGGAAAGACGAAAGGAAGGAAGGAAGAAAGGAAGGAAGGAAGGACAGAAGAAAGGAAGGAAGGAAAGAAGTAAAAAAGGAAGAAAAGAAGGAAGGAATGGAGAAGGTAAGATAGAATGCTAGGAAGAATGGAAGTAAGGATGAGAGACAAAGTCTGGAGGGAAAGAAGAAGGGAAGAAGCTTAATGTAGAGATGTAAGGGAGGGTGGTATGAAAAAAAGAAGGAATGGAGGAAAGAAGAAAGGATGAGTTAGAATGAAAAAATAAATTAAGGAATGGTTAAAGGATGGAATGGAAAAAGGAAGTAATGAAGGGAGAGAAGAAGGATGAGAAAGAGGAAAGGCATGGGGATGAAAGTAAGGCAGGGAGGAAGCAGAGGCGGACATATCATTTGTGTAAACTGCAGCCGCACAGGGGTTCAAGAGGTAAGGGGGGCATTTTCACCTCCAAAGCAGGTAAAATTTTGAATTATGATGAAATATTGGACTTCAAGAAGCCCATACTCTATATTGTTCTTGTACATAGGCCCTTTTCTGTCTGTGTCTGTCAATGGGAGAAAGATGGAAATAGGGAAGAAGGGAAGGAAGCAATACAAGGAGGGAGGAGGAGAAGGTGGAAGAAAAGAAGGGAGAAACTAAAAAGGTTGAATTTTCACTTAATTGTAAGATCTTCACCTGTACTGGTGCCATGTTGTGTTTCTTGACGGTGCTGATGATTGTGATTCTTGGTTGTTGTCCCATATACAGAAGATGACTCTGAAATGACCCCACATGTAATAAGGATTGTAGTATCAGGAGTAACATTAATGCTCACCGGTTCTTATTTATAACATGGCATTTAAAATCTGACATTTATTAGGAGGGATGACAGAAGGATGAAATGAAGGAAATAAGGAAGAATGGATAGATGGTTAGGAAGAAGGAATACAGGGAGGGAGGAGAAGGTGGAAGAATAGAAGGGAGAAACTAAATAGGTGGAATTTTCACTTAATTATAAGATCTTCACCTGTACTGGTGCCATGTTATGTTTCTTGATGCTGCTGATGATTGTGATTTTTGGTTGTTGTCCTGTATATGGAATCTATAGAATGTAAACCATGAAATGGTATGGAGGTGGAGGAGACCCTTGGTTGCTCCCACCCTCCTTCCCTGTATGTGGTCATTTATGTGTATTGTCTTATCACTATCTAGTATGGTATATACACTCACTGGCCACTTTATTAGGTACACCATGCTAGTAACGGGTTGGACCCCCTTTTGCCTTCAGAACTGCCTCAATTCTTCGTGGCAGAGATTCAACAAGGTGCTGGAAGCATTCCTCAGAGATTTTGGACCATATTGACATGATGGCATCACACAGTTGGCGCAGATTTGTCGGCTGCACATCCCTGATGCGAATCTCCCTTTCCACCACATCCCAAAGATGCTCTATTGGATTGAGATCTGGTGACTGAGGAGGCCATTTGAGTACAGTAAACTCATTGTCATGTTCAAGAAACCAATCTGAGATGATTCAAGCTTTATGACATGGCGCATTATCCTGCTGAAAGTAGCCATCAGATGTTGGGTACATTGTGGTCATAAAGGGATGGACATGGTCAGCAACAATACTCAGGTAGGCTGTGGCGTTGCAACGATGCTCAATTGGTACCAAGGGGCCCAAAGAGTGCCAAGAAAAAATTCCCCACACCATGACACCACCACCACCAGCCTGAACCGTTGATACAAGGCAGGATGGATCCATGCTTTCATGTTGTTTACGCCAAATTCTGACCCTACCATCCGAATGTCGCAGCAGAAATCGAGACTCATCAGACCAGGCAACGTTTTTCCAATCTTCTACTGTCCAATTTCGATGAGCTTGTGCAAATTGTAGCCTCAGTTTCCTGTTCTTAGCTGAGAGGAGTGGTACCCAGTGTGGTCTTCTGCTGCTGTAGCCCATCTGCCTCAAAGTTCGACGCACTGTGCGTTCAGAGATGCTCTTCTGCCTACCTTGGTTGTAACGGGTGGCAATTTGAGTCACTGTTGCCTTTCTATCAGCTCGAACCAGTCTGCCCATTCTCCTCTGACCTCTGGCATCAACATGGCATTTCCAGCCACAGAACTGCCGCTCACTGGATTTTTTTTCTTTTTCGGACCATTCTCTGTAAACCCTAGAGATGGTTGTGCGTGAAAATCCCAGTAGATCAGCAGTTTCTGAAATTCTCAGACCAGCCCTTCTGGCACCAACAATCATGCCACGTTCAAAGGCACTCAAATCACCTTTCTTCCCCATACTGATGCTCGGTTTGAACTGCAGGAGATTGTCTTGACCATGTCTACATGCCTAAATGCACTGAGTTGCCGCCATGTGATTGGCTGATTAGAAATTAAGTCTTAACACACAGTTGGACAGGTATACCTAATAAAGTGGCCAGTGAGTGTATATAATAGTCACTCTATGTATTAATGTAATGTGTTATGCTGTGCTGTGTTTGCTTTGTCATTTTGTATCACCATTGTCTATTGTAATGTATATAGTTTAGGGATAGTGAGGGATTAACACAGGAGACTGGCCCAGCAGCCTCACAGCAGGCAGGAAGTCCCTGTCTGCAGTTCAGTGCCCTGGCAGGCTTGCCTGTGGTAGTGTGTGCTCCCCTGCTGGGAGCTGGCCATACCCCTGGAGGGGATTGAGCTGCCACTGGACTGTTGAGCAGCGGGCTCAAGGACCAGGTGTGAGCCCCACCAGAGACTTTTAGCTCCGGAGAGCCTACTGGGGTTTATTGCTTGGACTGTTACAACCGTTGCTGGAGATAGGGACAGCTCAGGAATTGTACCTTAGTTTCTTCATCATCTTTATTAAATACCAGTTGCCACTGTTGGGCCCTAAAGAGTGTGATGTGGGGTGCATCTGTAGCAAGGGCAATCGGGGTGGTAGTCCTGACTGAGCTCACCCACAAAACACAGTCCAAAGACACCTCGGCCCCTTGCGCATAAAAGGACGGAGACAGCTTCCCCACAGATGAACTTTTCTTCTCCAGTTACGGTAGTCCAGGCAATTAAAGTCCAAGAACGCAGCTGGGGTCCAACAGGGAATAACTTTTAATAAAACAGTGATGAAAAAGAAAAGTGCAACACTGGCTTCCTGCTCTCTCCCTGACACTGTCCATGACCGTACCCACAACGGCCACAGTAGCTGAAATTAAGCAGTAGTCCACTCTCTGGGATCTGGACGCTTATAGTCCATTCAGCGGGGGCCCTTCCACAGTTCTGGGGCCCATTTTGTGGTCCTAAAGTCATTTTGAGTCTGGTGCAACAGATCCTCTCCCCTCCAGGAGTCTGGCAATGCCCCGGCCGCTAATACACATCTGCCCTGGGCTGGCATGCCCAGGCTACTGAACTGGAAGCAGCAGCTTCCTGCCACCTTCTAGAGGTTGAAAGGCCAGCCCACAAAGTTAACCAGTTCCTTTCCCTAAGATAACATACATGGCAATGTGGCGCCCCTGAGGGTTCTGTCACCACAGAGGTACTGCACCTTCTCCGAAGGTGTAGTGCCCCACCATCCAGGTAAGGTGGGAGCTCCGTTGCCACACTCCAACACTCGCATCCCACACAACAGGGTAGTTCAGCACAACCACATTGCGGCTCCATGCTCAGAGGGTAGCAGAGCACCTTTGGTGGTTCCCTGCTTGGAACACTGGACGTGCTGGGAGGTGGGTGGAGTTGAGATACATATAAAAGATTGGGAAGGTTTAGAATTACAGGTCAGTCAGTAGAGAGGTCAGTCAGTAGGACAGTCAGTCAGGAGAGTCTGAGGACGAATCGTTCTGACAGGATGTCAGAGGAGCAAGGAGATCCCTGGAAGAGGGATGGAAGAAGGAGTGCTGCAGCTGCCTCAGTGATCTGAGCCAGCTGGCACGGGAAAGGGAAGAGAAGGAGAAAGACGTAGAACTGTAACCTAAGATTCCATAAGAAAGAAAGACAAGTACGAAACGAAGGCGTAAAGAGAACAGAGAGGACATGGGTTAGGAGAGAACCCTGCCTATAGGTTCTAAGCGCAAAGCTGGGGCCCGGTCCCCGAGGTTGTATGGACACTGATGGTTCTGCAGCAGACACCGGTGGAGTAGTTGGCTGTAAATGCACTACTCCCATCTAAGACTTGGGGCACAACAGCAATTGTATAGAGCGCTGGCACTCAGGAGAAGGGAGTCCCCGAAGCAGGCTACAGCTGTCTGCCATACAAGGAAGGTTCTTGGGAACAGCTGTCAGGAGGCACTCCAGTGTAACTCGGTACTAGGACATCTTCACACTTAAAAGCGCTATAGAGGAGACGTTCAGAAAGGTACATGTTGGCGGAGTGTTGGCGGGGAGAGTCCTATCTTGCCTGGAGGTTGATTGAGTCTCTGACCAGGAGGACACCGCCCGGAGGCAGGCACCTGTGTGCACTACAGACTGTGAGTAAAGCTTTGGAACTACAAGCCCCGGTGTCCTCCATTCATTTGTGCGCTAACACCCTCAGCACCGCTACATCTGGGTACCAGCATCCACACAGCTTGCGCCTCTCCTCTAAGTACACATCTACACTGCCCTGGGGCTACAGCTTCACCTGTGGGGAGCTACTCCATCTAGGCTGCAACACACCACCAGCCCCAGAGGATCTGCATGCAGCGTCGGCCTAACACCTCACTTGCCGAACACCACAGGTGGCGTCACGAACTATTCATATAAACCAATACATCAACCACCATTACTTGGGCGCCCAGGGCCACGGACCGGGTCACTGCTGCTGTGACACATCCTCCTGACACTGGCCCGGTACCGAGTACCCCACAGCCCTGGGAGGGCGACCCAGCAACACTTCAAAACAGGGCAAACACAGCACAGTCAACATATGCAATACACAGGAGATGTACAAGGCATTACACATTACAGTAAAACATAAATGCAAGGGCATGAGATAAGAGAGCATCACATAGGTATACAAAATAGTTCACATTCAGAAGGGGGTCACATAGGTCTCGTGTGGGGGAGAGGCAAACGAGGGTTGCTGCCACCTCCTTACACATTCATTCCAGCATGGAGAGGAGCCAGATGTCTGAGGTAACCCACTGTGACCCGGGGCTGGGACCAGAACTGCTTATTCATGTGCAAGGGACCGGGGTGTGGACTGACTATGACCTAGTGGACTTGGCTATGACTACCACCCCGTGCCACCTTGTTACAAAATGACCCCACATATAATGAAGATGGTGGCAATGTGTCATATTACATCAGCTGCAATATCAGGAATAGCAAATGGTCCCTGCATTCTTATTTTAACTTAACTTGACATGTAAAATCTGATATGTAGTTGGAGGAAAGAGGGAATGAAAGAAGGAAGAATAGAGAAAGCAAGATGGATGTTGGGAGGAAGGAAGAAGGGAAGATAGGAAGCGAAGGATGCCGGAAAAGGAAGGAGATTAAAAGATTAAGAAAGAGAAGTGAGAATTAATGAAGTGATGGGCAGAAGATAGAAGGAAGAAACAATAGTCACTTAATTATCAGATCTTCACCTGTGCTGGTGCCATGTGCTGTTTTTCGACGCTGCTGTTGATTGTGATTCTTCCATAATGTCCCATAAATAGAGAATGGCTCTGAAAAGACCCCACATGTAATAAGGATTGCAGCACTGTATTATATATTATATATTGTATCAGCTGTAGGATCAGGAGTAACATTAATGTTCACCGGTTCTTATTTTAGCCTAACATGGCATTTAAAATCTGACATTTACTAGGAAGGAGGATGGAAGGATCAAAAGAAGGAAAAAAGGAAGGAAGGATGGATAGATGGTTTGAAAGAAGGAACACAGGGAGGGAAGAGAAGGTGGAAGAATAGAAGGGAGAAACTAAATAGGTGGAAGAAGCAAAAAAGGAAGGAAGGATGGATAGATGGTTTGAAAGAAGGAACACAGGGAGGGAAGGAATGAGCGAGGAAGAGAAAAGTTTGTAAGGAAGGAATAAAAAAAAGGAATAAGGAAAACAGACAATTTTTCATTAATATGTATAAATGTCCAGTGATTGCCCCAGATCCAGTTTGTCAGTGATTGCCGTGATTCCTGGATCTAACCTCTCTTCAATCTCACGCTCCCCGATGGATCTTTGTTCAGTAAACTATTCAGATAATTAGTTCCTCTTTCCATTTTGCTGAAGAGGAAGACGTTCTTCTCGCAATGAGCACAGTATTGGTTTTCTTGTAGGATTCTCCTCTTTTCCGAGTCACTGCTGTCATCCAGATTGTCAATGATGATGATCAGATTGTTCCGTTCTTCATGGGTGATATAAGAGAAAGCAAAGATTGAAAGTTAGAAGAGAACACTGATCGCCGATCATAACATCTCCTGACTGCAAACTGAGGGCAGCACACAGATCCTACAGCCATAACTATAAAACCACTGCCAGAAAATATGACACTGATTATCTGGTGGAGTGGTGGGATGAAGAAACGTAGCTCAGAAACCAGAACAGATCATCTGTGTCAGTCTCAAGAAATGTCTGATGTGCGTCCTGCTCTCCTCAAGGTTCATGAGCCAAAAAAAGTCAGGAGATGCAGAGCATCGCAGCTATGATAGAATGGAGTCAGGACACGCAGGGCATCACAGCTATGATAGAAAGGAGTCAGGACACGCAGGGCATCACAGCTATGATAGAAAGGAGTCAGGACACGCAGGGCATCACAGCTATGATAGAAACGAGTCAGGACACGCAGGGCATCACAGCTATGATAGAAACGAGTCAGGACACGCAGGGAATCACAGCTATGATAGAAAGTGGTCAGGACACGCAGAACATCACAGCTTTGATAGAAAGGAGTCAGGAGATGCAGAGCATCGCAGCTATGATAGAATGGAGTCAGGACACGCAGGGCATCACAGCTATGATAGAAAGTGGTCAGGAGATGCAGAGCATTGCAGCTATGATAGAAAGAAGTCAGGACACAAAGGGCATCACAGCTATGATAGAAAGGATTATTAAACATACAGAGCATTGCAGCTATGATAGACAGGAGTCAGGAGATGCAGGGCATCACAGCTATGATAGAAAGGAGTCAGGACACGCAGGGCATCACAGCTATGATAGAAAGTGGTCAGGAGATGCAGAGCATTGCAGCTATGATAGAAAGAAGTCAGGACACAAAGGGCATCACAAAAGGATTATTAAACATACAGAGCATTGCAGCTATGATAGACAGGAGTCAGGAGATGCAGGGCATCACAGCTATGATAGAAAGGAGTCAGGAAATGCAGGGCATTGCAGCTATGATAGAAAGGAGTCAGGAGATGCAGAGCATCGCAGCTATGATAGAAAGGACTCAGAACACGCAGAGCATCGCAGCTATGATAGAAAGGACTCAGAACACGCAGAGCATCGCAGCTATGATAAGAAGGTGGCAGAACCTGCAGAGCATCTCAGTTATTACAGGTGAGTAGATAGATATGAAGTGAGTTGAGTTTGTATCCCATTTTTAGGACTTTGGTGAATCTGGTGAATTGAAACAATTTGTTATACATTTTGCATGAACCAACAACATTTTATACAGTGGAGAGGACTGTATCAGCCAGAGAAGGATAGCAGCACCTCCACCGTGGCCAGGCAGGCTTTCCCATGAGGCCTTGCAGCTTTCATACATAATCACATGATCTAGCGCAGCCCATCAGAAGGGATTATTATAGCCTGTAAAATAGCCGAAGCAGGGAATGCAGCAGACATTTTAAGATGAATCTGGAGAGTGAGAGGACGTTAAAACTTACAGTATGCTCACAAAGATAGAGAAAGCCGTAACACATGGAAGAACTTGTGTGTGAGGAATAGACAATAGTGCAGGTTTTATGAGGACAACTGAAGTCCTGGGTAATGATGTTAGAAGTCCTCACCTGCGCTCTCTTCCTCTCTACTTGCGAGTCAACATCTATCTTTAATGAACAACATAAACCTGAATATATATTTTTAGGAGCATTTCACTTTTTTGCAGATACTGTCTGGATATTCTGTACACTTCTCATTATTTTATTATATTTTTCTGTGAATTAGTCTGTTAATCTCTTACCGAGTAAGAGCCCAAGTCTCTGTCTCATGGCTGGAAATGTCTCCCGTGTATATCCGCTGCTGATGTAGATGTAGAAGGTGCAGGATTCTGAGCTGATATTAGACAAGTTAATTGAGGTGATCTCCTTTATTATTTTTGAGAAGTTATGAGATCTCAACACTGCATTCAACCACCAGAAATCATTATCTTCCATGTCTGTGATGATCCCGACCTTGTGCGGCTTCCTGGACCCCTGTGTAACAGGAAAAGTGTGAAGGAAACAGGGATAAGAGGAAGGGGGAGAAGAATAGAAAGATAGATAGATGATAGATAGATAGATAGATAGATAGATAGATAGATAGATAGATAATAGATATATATAGATAGATGATAGATAGATAGATAATAGATAGATAGATATAGAGATAGATAGATAATAGATAGATAGATAATAGATAGATATAGAGAGAGATAGATAGATAGATGCTAGATAGATAGATACTAGAAAGATAGATAGATAGATAATAGATAGATAGATAGATAATAGATAGATAGATAGATAATAGATAGATGATAGATAATAGATAGATAGATAATAGATAGATAGATAGATGATAGATAGATAGAGAGATAATAGATAGATAATAGATAGATAGATAATAGATAGATGATAGATAGATAATAGATAGATAATAGATAGATAGATAATAGATAGATAGATGATAGATAGATAATAGATAGATAATAGATAGATAATAGATAGATAATAGATATATAGATAATAGATAGATAGATAGAGAGAGCGATAGATAGATAGATAGATAGATAGATAGATAGATACTGTGCAATTGTGCGAGTACTCCCCCTATAAAGATGAGAGAGGCCTGTATCTGACATCACAGGTCGACCACGACTATGAGAGTCACAATGAGGAAACAGATCCAGGAAATCCCCTCGTCTGATTTGGGAAGATTTATTTTGCAGATTATGGTGGAGAATCAGTGTTTGGTCATTAACCAACGTTCCTCTCTGTATTTTGTTCTCCGTCCTTTGTTGGCAGTGACAGAGGTTTTCCGTAAGTCTTCACACGGTCGCTGATATAAAGGCCTCGGCCCTCAGGTGCCGCCCTCCGATCCTGCAGACACCTCCGGATAATCACTGCGCTCCGCCTGGAGTTTCCGTACACAGATGCTGAAGGCAGGAGGATGAATAATGGAAAATCGACAAGAATCATATCACCACTCATAGTAATCCATAAGGTCTTGCCGAACATTCATGCCTCGGGGGCTCTGGACCTTAGTTGATACATGCACCATGTCTCTCTCTGTTGGTCATTTTTCTTTTTATATCTCCCACTCGAAACGGAGCTTTAACCCTTTCAATACTGCGGACCCCAAATGAGCCGACATCCCCATTATGTTTATGGATGAAATATTCGGATGCGGCAGAGCTCTTGTGAGTGATTTTATTCACTGCATCAGACTGGTGCCTCCTGATTCTGACCTTCAGGGGGCGCCCTGTACACCCCACATATTGCTGATCACAAGTGGTGCAATTAATCAAATACACAACATTGGGGGTATTAGACTTGATGTAATGGGTAATCTTGTACATCTTTTTAGTGACAGATGAGTGAAATTCCTTCACAAGGTTGGCACACACTGTTGTTGGTATCTTGGCCCATTCCTCCATGCAGATCTCCTCTAGAGCAGTGATGTTTTGGGCCTGTCGCTGGGCAACACAGACTTTCAAATCCCTCTAAAGGTTTTCTATGGGGTTGAGATCTGGAGACTGGCTAGGCCACTCCAGGACCTTCATATGCTTCTTACGAAGCCACTCCTTCATTGCCCTGATGTTGTGCTTGGGATCATTATCATGCTGAAAGACCCAGCCACGTTTCATCTTCAATGCCCTTGCTGATGGAAGGAGGTTTGCACTCAAAATCTCACGATACATGGCCTCATTCATTCTTTCATGTACCCGGATCAGTCGTCCTGGTCCCTTTGCAGAGAAACAGCCCAAAGCATGATGTTGCCACCCCCATGCTTCACAGTAGGTATGGTCTTCATTGGATGCAACTCAGCATTCTGTCTCCTCCAAACACGCCGATTTTTGTTTCTACAAAATAGTTCTACTTTGGATTCATCAGACCATGTGACATTCTCCCGATACTTTTCTGGATAATCCGAATGCTCTCTAGTAATCTCAGAAGGGCCCGGACATGAACTGGCATAAACAGGGGGACACGTCTGGCACTGCAGGATCTGAGTCCCTGGTGGCGTAGTGTGTTACTGATGGTAGCCTTTGTTACGGTGGTCTCAGCTCTATGCAGGTCATTCACTAGGTCCTCTCGTGTGGTTCTGAGATTTTTGCTCACTGTTCTTGTGATCATTTTGACCCCACGGGGAGAGATCTTCTGTGGAACCCCAGATCGAGGGAGATTATCAGTGGTCTTGTATGTCTTCCATTTTCTAATTATTGCTCCCACAGTTGATTTCATCACACCAAGCTGGTTGGCTATTGCAGATTCAGTCTTCCCAGCCTGGTGCAGGGCTACAATTTTGTTTCTGGTGTCCTTTGACAGCTCTTTGGTCTTCACCATAGTGGAGTTTGGAGTCAGACTGTTTGAGGGTGTGCACAGGTGTCTTTTTATACTGATAACAAGATTAAACAGGTGCCATTACTACAGGTAATGAGTGGAGGACAGAGGAGACTCTTAAAGAAGAAGTTACAGGTCTGTGAGAGACAGAAATCTTCCATGTTTTTAGGTGACCAAATACTTATTTTCCACCATAATTTGCAAAATAAATCAGACAAGGTGATTTTCTGGATTTGTTTCCTCATTTTGACTCTCATAGTTGTGGTCGACCTATGATGTCAATTACAGGCCTCTCATCTTTATAAGGGGGAGAACTTGCACAATTGGTGGCTAACTAAAGACTTTTTTCTCCACTGTAGGTAATAGATAGAAAGATAATAGATAGATAGATAGATAGATAGATAGATAGATGGGATGGAAGGATGAGAGGGAGGAAGGAAGAAAAGAAAGGAGGAGTGGGTAATTGAGGGAGGGAGGAAAGAAGGAAGGAAAGGGGGAAGGAAGGAAGGAAGGAAGGAGGGAAGGAAAGAAGGAAGGAAGGAAGGAAGGAGGGAAGGAAGGAAGGAGGGAAAGAAGGAAGGAAAGAAGGAAGGAAGGAAGGAAGGAAGGAAGGAAGGAAGGAAAGGGGGAAGGAAGGAAGGAGGGAAGGGAAAGAAGGATGAAGGTTACTTTTTTCTTACCGTCAGTCCTTTACTGGATGCTGTCATTCAGAGGGAATATCTCGGTAAAACACATGGGTCCATTATATGAGACAATACATGTACAATGTAACATATACCAGGCTGTATAGACTGCACGGTGTGACTTTCTAGTAGAGGATTTGATTTTCACAAATCCATCAATATGGTGGCCAGCTGTCCAACATTTGTTGGATGCTTTTTACGGTCAAGAAAGGATTAAATTGATGATAAGAAAACCACTTATTATAGTCCCCTGTTCTAGGCCCTCGCCTAACCCTCTTATCCTAGGCCGCCTTTACCCCCACGGCAGCCGGTTCCCTGTGATGTCACCCGCCCCATGCGCACTGTCTCTCACGTGTCTGTTGCCCTCAGCCCCGGAAGAACAGAAAACATAGAAGAAGGACCAGGGAGCTGTCGGAGAGTCGGCACGAGGGTTGGGTGAGAGCCCTTGGACAGGTGAGTATAACAAGAGGCATCTTACATTAACTCATCCACACATTGCAGAAAATAAACTCCTTAATGAAGACATTTCTCATCACATAGGCCGTCATTCTCACCGGTAACGCAGATCATTGAATCCTCATGGGCAAGTCATAGTCTCGAAACCATGTTATGTGGAATAAATGATGAGTTTCAGAAGTTTCCGTTAGGACAGGGTGGCATGGAGAACATTACTATAACCCTCACCTTTCTTCATGATGCTTTTGAGCTCACCAATCTTCTGTTGTGTCTCTTGTTCCATCCTCATCAGATCTGATCCTCCATGAAATCTCACTAGCGTCTTCTTGGATCAGGCTTCATGTTCTCTATGTTAGTCTATTGAAGAAATAAAGCGCTTATTCATCCTTATGCTTCCTTGGTGATCGATCCAGAGATCCATCACTTCACTGTCCTGAGATCATCCTCTATGAAGTGTATCATCAGGGTCATAGCTAGCAGAGGATCAGAAATGGCATCGCTGCCAGGCCTTGGATGGGTCCTAAAGGTCCCACAGAATGTAAGAATACACCAAAATCATAGATGACACAGGCTGGGTGGTCTTGCTACAGTTTTTCCACCAGGGCCAGGAGCTAGACACTTCTATGAATAATGGTCACCTCAGGACATTTCAGCAGAAAGTGATGATGTTGGGACTTACCTTAATGTTGGGCTTGAGATGTTTGTTACGGGCTGGTATCTTCTCTTCAACGTATGGTACTTAAGCTGCTTTACTCCCTGATCACACACATTTCCCAGGGAAATATTCTCCTTCCAGTTTGTGGGCACATCCCCTCTAGTGTTGCCCTCGTTAGGTCTTCATCCTGTACCGAGGATCGTTCTTGTCCTTCTGCTGATGACCTCCCACCAGAGAATGATGTCTGGAGACCTGAGCTAGTGAAGATGCAGAGTCTTATTCTTATCTCTCCAGGAAATAGAGTTTTCTTCTAGACCTCTAAGACAAGTCCAATGTTCAGCCTCAATCCATTAAATAAAGGTAAAACGTCAGCAGAGGAATTTATAGGAGGGGAAATCACAACATCTCAATATAAGGCTAAGCGTAATTTCCCTTCAGTAAGTAAATGAATAAATAATAATATAACACGGGGGAATTAGTTAATATCATTTTGATAAAAAAAGAGAATAAAAGCCCTGCCACCACGACAAGGTGAACCCCAATCCGGATGGTCCCTAACTCTTGTAGCTCCACTCTTCACGTGCCAGCAGAGCTCAGCAGAGATGAGGACAGACCAGGACCCAGACTCCACTGTTCAGACACCTGCCCATGGAAAGCTATATAGACAAAATGCACAGCCTGAAAAAGGGGGCGCCGTGCCCCTATATGTACAAAGTGCAGAAAATCTGCCCCTGACTATTTCATGCCTGCAGGCAAGTAGAGAACTGACCTATAAAGGTGAGTGACCATCCTGATTGGGTACACCTTGTCGTGGTGGGACGGCTTTTACGCCTTTCTGATCAAACTAATGTCAAGCAATGTCTCCCATGTCGTTACCTGTACCATTACTATTTACTGGCTGTAGATGATTTCATTTTGTGTGCGTTAATGGCCATAGTGTGAACGTGCTCTTACACATTGCTCTTACACATTATTCCAACTCATTTCTATGGTTTTTCTTTATGTGTACAGGATTAGGCAGGGTGTGGACCCGGACACCTCTCTGTTATGATTGAGTCACCGTAGGAGGCAAAAACAGAAATGCTAGCTAAGTCCAGAAAACCAGAGAGGTTGGCAGCTATCGGATTGCAGACCCCTGAACCTATCAACACAACTAGCAGTAGCTGTGGGGGGTTCCTACGATGCCCAAGACCCCTCGATCACAGCCGGAGAATTAAATAGCCTAAAGACTGAAAGGGAAATCTAAACTGCCCCGGAGCAGACCCCAAAGCAAAAGGCAGCCCCCCACATATAATGACGGTGAAGCAAGAAGAAAGAACACAACACAGACAGAAAGATAGACTGAGCAAAGACGGGGCCCAAGCTAACTAGATAGGAAAGGACAGGAAGGCTGCTGTCTGCAATCCGTGAAAAACCCTATGAAAATAAGAGCCAACGGACTGACAGTGAAAAAGGCCCTGAAGACGCTAGGCTTCAAAAAGACTATGTCAGTACTCAGGAATATTCTGAAGACAGAGCAACCGGCAAAAGGAGAATCAGCTCACCCCAGCAGGGAATGGCAGAATCCAGAAAGGCAAGGCAAACAAAAACAAAACACAAATGCTAAAAGGCAAAGCAGAAAACTTAGCTTTAGAGGAGCAGGAATCAGACTCGTTTCCTAGAAGTCCACAGAGAAGTCACCCGCAGGGCAGAAGGGTGTCGGCAGCCTTATATCCAGTCCATGACTCCACTCAGCCAGTCATCATCATGCGACTCAGGTGCCTGATAATCAGGCTCACTACCTTCCTTCACCAGAATAGGGAGTTCACCAGACCTCAGTGACGAAGGGGAAAATGAACTCACAACACCTCTCCATTACTAAGCCAGGCTTAATGTCACCTTACAATACAAAGGCGACATTAACCCCTTATTACCCCTTATGCCACCGCTACAGGGCAATGGGAAGAGAGAGCGTCTTTTCTGGGGTGGCTAGGGGCAGATATTTTTAGCTGGGGGGGCAATAACCATGGTCCCTTTCTAGGCTACTAATATCTGCCCTCACTCACTGGCTTTCCCTCTGTGGTGCAGATAATTGCGCAGGCGCCCACTCCAGTTTTTCCCATGAACACATTTTTTTATGAAATACTTACAGCACCCAAATTATACACACACATACTTACTAGTAACAGTATTAGACACTGACATCTATAAATCTAACTGTTCTGCAATGGTTCACGTATGTTAACCATGTCTCCTATCCTGTCTGGTTCTGCAATGATTTTAAAGAAGCCGACAAATTAATTATCGGCTATTCTGCTATCTAGAGCTCTATGAAATGAAATATAAAGATATATATATATGTGTGTCACTGACAAATACTGTATATATATGTATGCACAATATATATATTGTATAAGCTATTTTCAGCCCATTTTCTGGGGCTGAAAATCCCCCCTCTCGGCTTATACACAAGTCATTTACTGGGGGGCGGGCTCAGAGGGGGAGTGGTGGGGGTCAGAGACCATACTCACCCCTCCTGGCACATCTCTGCAGCCCCTGCTTCTCCCTCTGCCGTCTGCTTCCTGCGTTCAGCGGTCACGTGGTACCGCTCATTAAACTCATGAATATGTGCATATTTATGAGTATAATGAGCGGTCCCACATGACCAGCTGAATGCAGGAAGAAGACAGCATAGGGAGAAGCAGGGGCTGCCGCTGCAGAGAAGACAATGCGCCAGGAGAGGTGAGTATGATGGGGCAGAGTGATATTCACCTGTCCTGGTTCCATCACCGTACACCGCTGTGTCTCCAGGTCCTCCTGCTGTGATGGCAGAGGGCGCGATGAGGTAGTCAGTGCGCGCCCTCTGCTGTCACTGCAGAAATCTGGGAGACACAGCGGTGGACGGCCATGGAGCGAGGAGCAGTAAATATCGCCGGTGCCGGGGACTCAGGACACCGGCATCTGGCCCCCAGCGACGGAGAGGACAGTATGTCATTTTTTATATTGCAGCAGCGGCAGCAGCAGCAAATAAGGGGTATTTATCTATGGAGCATCATTAACCCTTGTGGAGCAGCATATGGGGGTATTTATGGAGCATCTTATGGGGCAGCATTAACCCTTGTGCAGCAGCATATGGGGGTATTTATGGGAGCATCTTATGGGGCAGCATTAACCCTTGTGCAGCAGCATATGGGGGTATTTATGGAGCATTTTATGGGGCAGCATTGACCCTTGTGCAGCAGCATATGGGGGTATTTATGGAGCATCTTCTTGGGGCAGCATTAACCCTTTTTCAGCAGCATTTGGGGGGTATTTATGGAGCATCTTCTTGGGGCAGCATTAACCCTTGTGCAGCAGCATATGGGGGGTATTTATGGAGCATTTTATGGGGCAGCATTAACCCTTGTGCAGCAGCATATGGGGTTATTTATGGAGCATCTTCTTGGGGCAGCATTAACCCTTGTGCAGCAGCATTTGGGGGGTATTTATGGAGCATCTTCTTGGGGCAGCATTAACCCTTGTGCAGCAGCATATGGGGGGTATTTATGGAGCATCTTCTTGGGCCAGCATTAACCCTTGTCCAGCAGATATTGGGGATTTTTATGGAGCATCTTATGGGGCAGCATTAACCCTTGTGCAGCAGCATATGGGGGGTTTTATCTATGGAGCATCTTCTTGGACCACCATTAACCCTAGGCTTATAGGCGAGTCAATAAGTTTTCCCAGTTTTTTGTGGCAAAATTAGGGGGGTCGGCTTATACACGAGTATATACGGTGTGTATATATATATATACCTATATTACATGTATATATCTATTCTTTCTATTCTATTCTAACCTATTCTATTCTATACTGTACGCGGCAGATCATTTGCCGGCTTTTAATCTACGGTAACTATCTAATATACTGTATATATATATATATATATTTTGCAGAATATTTGTTTTTAAAATGATGTGTACAGTTTTTTTACAATACGATTTTAACATGAGTTTTTACATAGAGAGAACTGCTGTGTGTAAAAGCTCATGTTAAAATCGCATTGCATACAGACTGCATAGGCATATCATATGGAAATCGCATTACACTCTCTTGACACTCGCATAGCACTCTTCTGTTTTTTCAGTCCGGAAATCAGACCGTTTTTTTTTCCTACAAATTGGTATGAGCCCTTCCCTTCATAAAGGCCACGAGAATAACGGAAGAATGTACCAGAACTAGTACAATGGGAACATAAAATTATCAAAAAGGTATAAATAAAGTGCTGTCAATACATGTGTACTAAAAGACAATATGTAAACACCTAGAATAAGTAATATGAGCAGCAAGAAAATATACAGATGCTACAAAAAGCAAAAAAATTATGTATTGAGAAATAAAGTGCAAGTGCAATGAACAAGGGAGGCAGAAAAATAAAACGCCTTCAGGCTGCTAGTCTGCACAAGTTATTATGAAGTATGTATTCAATGACTGAAAAACAAATGCAAAGAAAGTCAGCATACCTTTGTGGGACTGGCAGAACACAGGACAGGAGCCCCCAACACCTTATAATGGAAACTCACCAATTCCATATCTAACACCGATATAGAGATTTTAAAAAATAAGGTTCATAAACTCCTGACCACATAGGAAAAGGAAGTTCAACACACGAAAACCAAAAAAATGTCAGTGTGATCTACAAAACTAGAGAACGATCTAGGATCTAGAGAACGATCTTTCAGACTAACCCTAAACCTGGTATTGAGAAACCTTCGACATGGATCCGGTACATCGATGATATTCTTATTACCTGGCAGGGCACTGAACATGACCTACTCATCTTCAGCCAACATCTGCATCAAAATGATATTAACATGAAACTCGCCTGCAATCACAGTCAATACAACATCAATTTCCTGAATACCAGGATCTTCAAAGGTAATGATGGATTTCTTCACATGGAGGTTTTCAGGAAAAATACAGCGGTAAACTCATTTCTTCTGTAGAAGAGCCTCAGACTATGCCACAGTGCCTCGGACCATGGCAATAGTAAATGATTTGACCAGTAGCTGTTTCTAGTATGCTGTCTTCATGACCACATTGTTTTACCATTGTAATTTCAGCTGCACTTGCACTTTGTATTTTCAGTGACATTAAATATTATTACTATCCATCCCTTGGGAATATTTTCATTTGTATGTGGTGACTGTTTTTACACGGGATTCTCTGCTTACATCTCCCTTTTTATTTCTTTTATTGGTTTTATGTTACTTGTTCATTTTTTACTATTTGGGCTTAGTTTGCTGCCTTTTTTGGGTTATACAATGGGACATGTTTCAGCTGCCTTGGTAAAAAAGTGCAGTCCAGCTTTTATTTGCCGGTGGCCCCAGGAGAATGACAGCAGTGATGGGACTGATGGCTGTAGGAGTCTCCTCCACCTTTATCTCACTCTAATTACATTGTATCCAGTGCCATCTGCTCTGATAATTCCAGTCCTGTACTATCACTGCCATTGCCAAAGTAAGTGGTGTAGAAGGCCCTGTAGAGACCAAAGGATCTTCGTCCTGTGGGTATAGGATATGTTTCACCACTGAAGAAGTTTCTTCAGGGGATATTGGAGAACAGTTTCTTATCTGTACCCCTTGAGGAAGCAGCTTCAGCAGTGAAACATGTAAAGAGGGCTACATGTTAGTTCTTTCATAAAGAGAAGCAATAGAGACTCTAAAATGCATGACTGGGCGTGCACTGCAGGCAGTGGTGGTTAATCATATATTACACTAGGTGTGTGCCCGATGCTATCACATCGGGAGGGCAGTAACATCACGATGGGGGCAGCTTTGTAGTGCTGGGGGTGGCGGCCCACCCACTTCCGTGCAGTCACAACTGGCAGGAAGGACGGTGTTTTGCGGCCTGTGCTGGAGATGGTGTGTGGCGCCACCAGAGGGTGGCCGCACCCAATCTCCAACACAGGCCTCAAGCTGCAGTCTTTCCTGCCCGCTGTGACTGCACGGAGGTGGGTGGGCAGGCAGCGGTGGGATTCGGCGCGTTTAGTCAGATGGTGGGTCCTGGTGGGGGTCCGGCAGCGGCATCCCTCTCATTACTCCCCCCTCATTACACCCTCTCATTACACCCCCTTCATTACACCCCTCTCGTTATACCCCCTTGTTACATCCCTTTCACAGCCCCGTGATCGCAGCGGCAGCCTGGTTCCGAGCGGCAGTTTGGATCCGAGTGGTGGCTGGGATCCCTGCGGCAGCTGGGATCCCAGTGGTGGCCGGGATCCCAGCAGCGGTTGGGATCGCAGCGGCGGTCAGGATCGCAGCGGTGGCCTGGATCCGAGCGGTATCTGGGATCAAAGCGGCGGCTGGGATCCAAGCTGCGGCCGGGATCCCAGCGGCAGTCGGGATCACAGCGGCAGTCAGGATCGCAGCGGCAGCCTGGATCCGAGCGGCAGCTGGGATCCCAGCGGCGTTTGGGATGGCAGCGGTGGCCTGGATCCGAGCGGCATCCCTTGGGTGTACCAAAATGGCGGTCGGCGTACTTCCTGTACGGCTCAGTGGATTGTGGGATTCGGGGACATCCAGACGGAAGTGGATGACAGACAATTTAAGGCAATTACAGTATGTATATAGATACTGAGCTAAGATTATTATGTGTTGTCCTTTAAGAATGAATTGCAAGCTGTTAACTGACTTTGGAAAAGGGATGTATGTGGATTTAAACAAGGTAGCACGTGCACAAAGAATAGTGCAGGATAATGTAATACTTCGTACAGAGCTCATATTGGTGTCCATACAATATTGCTAACCCGGCTGCCAGATAATTGTATCCCAGGGATATTTATCTACAATAGTAAATCAGTTTATAGAAATCCTCATCCGATAGGCTATAAAATACCGGGAGTCCATTGTTTGATAATGGTTCATTTACTGGGCACAGATGTTATACTAAAAATAATAGTAAAAGTATTATATTTAGGAATATTTAGCGACTGGTGGAGGGAACATATAAGTTTCCGCAATTTTTATAATTTTTTGGCTTTATTCACAGGTCCTCACTATCTGAGCCGCCTCTTAGATCTGCACAGATCTCTCTTCTGTCACTGACTCCATCTGCACAAATACATTGTAACACAGCGAATTATGGGACCAGACATGTGTATAGCGATGGATGTCGACAATGACGGTTGTCATTCACTGACAACGAACACAGAGCAATATATTACATAATCTTCTCCTGGAATTTCACATTAACCCCTTATTCCTCAGCTGTCACAGAACATTATTTCAGTCTCTTGTGATTTTCATGTCAGACATTTCTTCAGATTGCTGATTTTGTCCATTGTTGATTTGCTCATTCTACTTCTGTGCTTGTCCTGATCCAGGTTCTTCTTCTCAGATCTAGTGAAGAGGAAGATCTCTGCCACCATCGCCCCGAGACTCGGCTGTCTCTCCAGAATCTGCTGCTTCAACTTGTGTCCAATCTCATCCAGATCATCAATCACCACAATCACCTTCCTCTTCCCTGGAAAATCCCAGAAAGAAAAAACAGTCACATGATAAAGAAGGAAAAGAGACAGACCTCCCCCAAAGAAAAGAAAAAGCAGTCACATGATATACAAGGAAAAAGAGACAGACCTCCCTCCAAGAAAAGAAAAAACAGTCACATGATATACAAGGAAAAAGAGACAGACGTCCCCCGAAGAAAAGAAAAAACAGTCACATGATATACAAGGAAAAAGAGATAGACATTCCCC
This sequence comes from Dendrobates tinctorius, assembly GCF_039654945.1. NCBI lineage: Eukaryota > Metazoa > Chordata > Amphibia > Anura > Dendrobatidae > Dendrobates > Dendrobates tinctorius. Next base: position 360,455 of record NW_027361968.1, read on the forward strand.
GAAGAAATGAAAAAACAGTCTCGTGATATACAAGGAAAAAGAGACAGACGTCCCCCGAAGAAAAGAGAAAACAGTCTCATGATATACAAGGAAAAAGAGACCGACCTCCCCCGAAGAGAAGAAAAAACAGTCACATGATATTCAAGGAAAAAGAGACCGACCTCCCCTGAAGAAAAGAAAAAACAGTCACATGATATTCAAGGAAAAAGAGACCGACCTCCCCCGAAGAAAAGAAAAAACAGTCACATGATATACAAGGAAAAAGAGACCGACCTCCCCCAAGAAAAGAAAAAACAGTCACATCATATACAAGGAAAAATAGACAGACCTCCCCCCAAGAAAAGAAAAAAAACAGTCACATGATATATAAGGAACAATAGACAGATGTTCCCCGAAGAAAAGAAAAAACAGTCACATGATATACAAGGAAAAAGAGACCGACCACCCCCAAGAAAAGTAAAAACAGTCACAAGATATACAACGAAAAAGAGACAGACCTCCCCCCAAGAAAAGAAAAAACAGTCACATGATATACAAGGAAAAAGAGACCGACCTCCCCCAAGAAAAGAAAAAACAGTCACATCATATACAAGGAAAAATAGACAGACCCCCCCAAGAAAAGAAAAAAAACAGTCACATGATATATAAGGAACAATAGACAGATGTTCCCCGAAGAAAAGAAAAAACAGTCACATGATATACAAGGAAAAAGAGACAGACTTCCCCCGAAGAAAAGAGAAAACAGTCACATGATATACAAGGAAAAAGAGACAGACGTCCCCCGAAGAAAAGAAAAAACAGTCACATGATATACAAGGAAAAAGAGACCGACCTCCCCCGAAGAAAAGAAAAAACAGTCACATGATATACAAGGAAAAAGAGACCGACCTCCCCCAAGAAAAGAAAAAACAGTCACATGATATACAAGGAAAAAGAGACCGACCTCCCCCGAAGAAAAGAAAAAACAGTCACATGATATACAAGGAAAAAGAGACCGACCTCCCCCGAAGAAAAGAAAAAAACAGTCACATGATATTCAAGGAAAAAGAGACCGACCTCCCCCAAGAAAAGAAAAAACAGCCACATCATATACAAGGAAAAATAGACAGACCTCCCGCCAAGAAAAGAAAAAAAAACAGTCACATGATATATAAGGAACAATAGACAGATATTCCCCGAAGAAAAGAAAAAACAGTCACATGATATACAAGGAAAAAGAGACCGACCACCCCCAAGAAAAGAAAAAACAGTCACAAGTAGAGTTGAGCGAAACGAGTCGAAAAAATTCAAAAGTCGCCGACTTTTGGCAAAGTCGGGTTTCATGAAACGAAACCCGACCCTAGGATGAGGTCGGCCACGAGGTCGGCGACTTACGCGCCAAAGTCGCGTTTCAAAAGTTTGTTTTGCGCTCTTTTTCAGCCAATCAGGATCCACGGACACTGTGGGCAACGTGATGACATAGGCACGGGTCACCACCATCTTTCAGAAGGGCATGCAAGTGATTGGCTTGCTTTGGTGGGCGTCACAGGGGGTATAAAAGGGCGTGCACGCCGACCGCCATCTTACTTCTGCCGATCTTAGTATAGGGAGAGGTTGCTGCTGATTCTGTAGGGAGAGCGTTAGGCAGGGAAGAAGACAAAAAAACTGCTTCTGCTGCTAGCGATTTGGCCTGCACAACACACCAGTCACTGTGTGTGCAGTGCAAGGGGAGGCTATATAGTGGTGTATCAGTGGTGTTGGTTGTTGGGCTGCCTTCTAAGGCTTCCTGACATTCCTGCATTGCTGTTTACCCACTGCTCCGCAAACTGCTTTTTTAAAAGCAATCCCAATTTTTTTTTTTTGTCCTGCTGAGAAGACAAAAAAACTGCTTCTGCTGCTAGCAATTTGGCCTGCACAACACACCAGTCACTGTGTGTGCAGTGCAAGGGGAGGCTATATAGTGGTGTATCAGTGGTGTTGGTTGTTGGGCTGCCTTCTAAGGCTTCCTGACATTCCTGCATTGCTGTTTACCCACTGCTCCGCAAACTGCTTTTTTAAAAGCAATCCAATCTCCCTTATCCTCTAGTCACTTTTGTCTCAGCTGTGCCATTGAGCCTGTCACATAGCGCTCAGATATTCATTGGGCCTCACACAATCCAAAAGTGTCCAGTGTCCAAAAGTGTGTGCAGAGATTCAAAATCTCCCTTATCGTCTAGTCACTTTGGTCACAGCTGTGCCATCGAGCCTGTCACATAGCGCTCAGATATCAGTGGGCCTCACACAATCCAAAAGTGTCCATCCAGTGTCCAAAAGTGTGTGCAGAGATTCAAAATCTCCCTTATCCTCTAGTCACTTTGGTCACAGCTGTGCCATCGAGCCTGTCACATAGCGCTCAGATATCAGTGGGCCTCACACAATCCAAAAGTGTCCAGTGTCCAAAAGTGTGTGCAGAGATTCAAAGTCTCCCTTATCCTCTAGTCACTTTGGTCACAGCTGTGCCAACGAGGCTGTCACATAGCGCTCAGATATCAGTGGGCCTCACACAATCCAAAAGTGTCCAGTGTCCAAAAGTGTGTGCAGAGATTCAAAATCTCCCTTATCCTCTAGTCACTTTGGTCACAGCTGTGCCATCGAGCCTGTCACATAGCGCTCAGATATCAGTGGGCCTCACACAATCCAAAAGTGTCCATCCAGTGTCCAAAAGTGTGTGCAGAGATTCAAAATCTCCCTTATCCTCTAGTCACTTTGGTCACAGCTGTGCCATCGAGCCTGTCACATAGCGCTCAGATATCAGTGGGCCTCACACAATCCAAAAGTGTCCATCCAGTGTCCAAAAGTGTGTGCAGAGATTCAAAATCTCCCTTATCCTCTAGTCACTTTGGTCACAGCTGTGCTATCGAGCCTGTCACATAGCGCTCAGATATCAGTGGGCCTCACACAATCCAAAAGTGTCCATCCAGTGTCCAAAAGTGTGTGCAGAGATTCAAAATCTCCCTTATCCTCTAGTCACTTTGGTCACAGCTGTGCCATCGAGCCTGTCACATAGCGCTCAGATATCAGTGGGCCTCACACAATCCAAAAGTGTCCAGTGTCCAAAAGTGTGTGCAGAGATTCAAAATCTCCCTTATCCTCTAGTCACTTTGGTCACAGCTGTGCCATCGAGCCTGTCACATAGCGCTCAGATATCAGTGGGCCTCACACAATCCAAAAGTGTCCATCCAGTGTCCAAAAGTGTGTGCAGAGATTCAAAATCTCCCTTATCCTCTAGTCACTTTGGTCACAGCTGTGCCATCGAGCCTGTCACATAGCGCTCAGATATCAGTGGGCCTCACACAATCCAAAAGTGTCCATCCAGTGTCCAAAAGTGTGTGCAGAGATTCAAAATCTCCCTTATCCTCTAGTCACTTTGGTCACAGCTGTGCCATCGAGCCTGTCACATAGCGCTCAGATATCAGTGGGCCTCACACAATCCCAAAGTGTCCATCCAGTGTCCAAAAGTGTGTGCAGAGATTCAAAATCTCCCTTATCCTCTAGTCACTTTGGTCACAGCTGTGCCATCGAGCCTGTCACATAGCGCTCAGATATCAGTGGGCCTCACACAATCCAAAAGTGTCCATCCAGTGTCCAAAAGTGTGTGCAGAGATTCAAAATCTCCCTTATCCTCTAGTCACTTTGGTCACAGCTGTGCCATCGAGCCTGTCACATAGCGCTCAGATATCAGTGGGCCTCACACAATCCAAAAGTGTCCAGTGTCCAAAAGTGTGTGCAGAGATTCAAAATCTCCCTTATCCTCTAGTCACTTTGGTCACAGCTGTGCCATCGAGCCTGTCACATAGCGCTCAGATATCAGTGGGCCTCACACAATCCAAAAGTGTCCAGTGTCCAAAAGTGTGTGCAGAGATTCAAAATCTCCCTTATCCTCTAGTCACTTTGGTCACAGCTGTGCCATCGAGCCTGTCACATAGCGCTCAGATATCAGTGGGCCTCATACAACCCAAAAGTGTCCAGTGTCCACAAGTGTCTGCAGAAATTCAAAATCTCCCCTGTCCTATAGACACCTTGTACCTTGTTTTACATTACTATATAGTTTGTTGGATTTTGTCTACATTTTTACCAAAAATGAGGAAGGCTGGTTGAAGAGGCCGTGGAATTGGGCAGGGGTTGGCAGCTGGTAATGATGGTGTTGGTGGTGGATCTGATGGTAGTGGCAAGAGCAAAATAGGACCGAATGCAGGAGGTGCTGACCCTGCGTCATCGTCTGGCTACATAAGGCCTCGAACGCTTAGTTTTCTAGGAGTTGGCAAACCGCTTTTAAAGCCAGAGCATCAGGAAAAAGTTTTGTCTTACATTGCTGACTCAGCCTCCAGCTCTATCGCCTCCTCTTCTTCAGTTGTAAAAAGTAAAAGCACTGAGTCGTCATTGGAGGCTCATGTTCATGAACCACACCTTTCCTTGTGTCCACCCCAACCAAGATTGAAGGATGACGCAGTTCATACTACTGATTACTCCATGGAGCTGTTTTCACATACCATGCCTGGATTATCAAGTGAAATGGTGAATTACCCAGGCCAAGATTAATCTGACATGGAGTGCACTGATGCACAGCCGCTGATGGATGATTCTGCTGGTACATTCACTCAGAGCACTACATTGTCCTCGCAGTGTACAGAGCCAGATTCTGACCCTGATGAGACTCAGGTGCCCCTTCCTGCACACTATACCACCATACACGGTGACACAGAGGAAGGTGCACATGGCATAGAAGAGGAGGTGATGGATGACCCAGTTGTTGACCCAGATTGGCATCCATTGGGGGAAGAGGGTGCTGCTTCCAATAGCTCAGATGAGGAGCATCCACAGCAGACATCGACATCGCAACAGCTGTTATCTGGCAGGCCCGGAGCACTCCAAAGACAGGTTCCAAACATCAAAAGAGTTGCTGGACAGCTTGTCCAGAGGGTCAAAAGATCACAGCGTGCTAGGCCGCAAAATGTCTGCCAAAGTAGGAAGAGTGCAGTGTGGCACTTTTTTGAACAAAATCCTCATGATCAGGCCAAGGTTATCTGTAAGAAGTGCGCAAAGACCTTTAGCCGAGGGAAAAATCTGAAAAATTTGAATACCAGTTGCATGCTTAGACATTTAACCACCATGCACTTGCAAGCGTGGACACAACACCAAACCTCAAGTGCCACATGTGCAACTGATCACAACGAAGGTAGTCAGCAACGCTACATTGTTTCCCCCACTGTAAGCCCACCGGTTAGCACAGCAGCAAATGTTGAGGTGTCGTTGCAAGACCACAGCAGTCAGGGAATCCCACTGTTATATCAACGAAATACTGATTCTAGGCCATCAGAAAGAACACCAACTCCATCACCATCATCAACCCTCTCTCAGTCCGCCCTGTCCACCGCTACTTCCACCATATGCAGCTCTCAAGTCCAGCTCACCCTCCCAGACACTATGAGTAGGTCAAGAAAGTACTCAGTCTCTCATCCGCGTACACTGGGTTTGAACGCCCACATTGCCAAACTAATCTCGTTTGAGATGATGCCCTTTCGGTTGGTGGAAAGCACAGCTTTCCGCGAACTCATGGCCTATGCAGTACCACGCTATGACCTACCCAGTTGCCACTTCTTCTCTCGCAAAGCCATCCCAGCCCTCCACCATCATGTGAAAGACCGCATTGTCCATGCACTCAAGCAGTCAGTGAGCGGAAAGGTGCACCTCACAACTGATGCATGGTCCAGTCGGCATGGCCAGGGCCGTTACGTGTCCATCACTGCGCACTGGGTTAATGTGGTGGATGCAGGGTCCACAGGGGACAGCGGTGGTGGGACAGTGCTGCCTAGCCCACGGTATAGGAAACAGTTGGCTGTAGGCGTTCGACCCTCCTCCTCCTCCAGAAGCGAAAGCTCGTCCACAGAGCGCAGTCGTACGAGCACTCCATCTGCAGCTGCCACTGTTGCACACGATGTGTCCCCCTATCGAGCAGCTAGTGGAAAGCGTCAGCAGGCTGTGTTGCAGATGATGTGTTTGGGCGACAGACACACCGCCGAGGTGCTGGCCGAGTATTTGAAGCGACAAACTGAGTCATGGCTGGGCAGTGTACATCTTGAGGCAGGCAAGGTAGTTAGTGATAATGGCCGTAATTTTGTGGCAGCCATAGCCCTTTCAAAACTCAGCCACATACCTTGCTTGGCTCACACCTTGAACCTGGTGGTGCAGTGCTTCCTCAAAAATTATCCGGAGTTAACAGCCCTGCTCCAGAAGGTGCGAAGACTGTGCGCGCACATCCGCCGGTCGCCTGTACACTCCGTTCGTATGCAGAAGCTGCAGCGATTGCTCCACCTTCCCAACCACCGCCTCATTATCGACATTGCAACAAGGTGGAACTCCACCCTGCACATGGTGGAGCGGCTGTGCGAGCAGAGGCAGGCCATAATGCATTTGTGGGAGGATACACGGCCAGGCACTTTGAGAGCAGACATGGAGTTGACAGGTGTGCAGTGGTCGAAGCTGAAAGACCTTTGTAAAGTCCTTCAGTGTTTTGAGGAATGCACACGGCTGGTAAGCGCAGACGACGCCATCCTAAGCATGAGCATCCCACTTATGCGTCTGCTCATGCAAACTTTGACGCACCTTAAGGAGCAGGCGTCTGCAGCCAATGTTGATGAGGAGGAAGAGGAGGAGGGAATCCATGATGACATTCAGCCATTGTCTGCTCAGGGACCTCTCCTGGACGAGGTGGAGGAAGAAGAGGAGGAGGAGGATGATGATGGGGATGATTACTTAGGGGAGGAGGATGCATCTCGTGGGGCAAGTGAAAATGTTGGCGTGGCAAGGTCTGGTACAGGGTTTGTGCGTGACTGTAGGGATGTGGATTTGCCAGAAAGTGCTCCTCCAACCAGCACTCGCAGTGCATCATTGACACCGGGAACATTGGCCCACATGTCAGATTATGCCTTGCGGATCATAAAAAGGGACCCCCGCATTGCCAAAATGATGAACGATGCCGACTACTGGTTGGCCAGCATCCTGGATCCACGCTATAAAGGCAAATTACAAAACATCATGCCACAGGAGAACCTTGACCTAATATTGGCTAATAAACAAGCAACTCTGGTAAATCGGTTGCTTGAGGCATTCCCAGCACACAGCAGCGGTGATGGTTCTCACACGAGCCGTACGGGCCGGGTGCAGCTTGGCAGAGGTGTTCGTGGTGCACACAGCAGAAGTGGCGTTGGAGACAGGGGTTTCATGACAATGTTGTGGACTGATTTTTCAAATACCGCTCACACAACTGGTAATACTGCATCGATGGAAAGTGACAGGAGACAGCAGTTGTCAACTATGGTTACAAACTACTTTTCCTCCCATATCGATGTTCTCCCACACAGGTCATTCCCCTTTGACTATTGGGCCGCTAAACTGGACACCTGGCCTGAATTGGCCCAATATGCCTTACAGGAGCTCGCTTGCCCAGCTGCAAGTGTGCTATCGGAAAGAGTCTTCAGTGCAGCTGGATCAATCCTGACAGAAAAAAGGACCCGTCTGTCAACCCAAAATGTGGATGATCTAACCTTCATTAAAATGAACCATGCATGGGTTTCCAAGGATTTTGTCCCACCTTCCCCTGATGACACATAGGGTGACAGAAAAATGGCTTGCTCTGGTCCACCTCTTCCTGGTACTTCACCTATTTCGCCTTTTGCATCAGCTGAATGTCCAACATCAACATATGCCACTTTCTAAAACTCCCTAACTGTGCTGCCTCCCCCCCCATGGCCGGGGTCACCACCTAGCGCACGACACCGTGCGAGTGCCGTTGCAACTGTTACCACCCACCTTTCGTGTCTACCTCTTTCCTCATAGACTGTAAGCTTGCGAGCAGGGCCCTCACTCCTCTTGGTATTTGTTATAATCTACTGTATGTGATTATTGTTATGCTGTAATGTCTATTGTCTGTACAAATCCCCTCTGAAATGTAAAGTGCTGCGGAATATGTCGGCGCTATAAAAATAAAATTTATTATTATTATTATTATTATATTTTGAATGTGTACGCTATCCATACATGTTATCTGGGGATACGGTACCCTTTCTAACCTTTGTGCAATCACGTGCAATCCATACTGTGCCTGACACCGTCTGAGCCTGCCTCATGAGACATATATTTTGAATGTGTACGCTATCCATACATGTTATCTGGGGATACGGTACCCTTTCTAACCTTTGTGCAATCACGTGCAATCCATACTGGGCCTAACACCGTCTGAGCCTGCCTCCTGAGACATATATTTTGAATGTGTACGCTATCCATACATGTTATCCGGGGATACGGTACCCTTTCTAACCTTTGTGCAATCACGTGCAATCCATACTGGGCCTAACACCGTCTGAGCCTGCCTCCTGAGACATATATTTTGAATGTGTACGCTATCCATACATGTTATCTGGGGATACGGTACCCTTTCTAACCTTTGTGCAATCACGTGCAATCCATACTGGGCCTAACACCATCTGAGCCTGCCTCCTGAGACATATATTTTGAATGTGTACGCTATCCATACATGTTATCTGGGGATACGGTACCCTTTCTAACCTTTGTGCAATCACGTGCAATCCATACTGGGCCTAACACCGTCTGAGCCTGCCTCCTGAGACATATATTTTGAATGTGTACGCTATCCATACATGTTTTCTGGGGATACGGTACCCTTTCTAACCTTTGTGCAATCACGTGCAATCCATACTGGTCCTAACACCGTCTGAGAATGATAGATGGGGCCCACCATACACTGGAACATTCCAAAGGTGGACATCAGACACTGGAGCAGCATTTACAGGGCCCATTATACACTAGAGCATTAGAAATGGGGCCCATTATGTTTGGAGCATTATTTGGGCCCATAAGACAGTGGAGCTTCATCCATGGGGACCAACATATACTGTAGCATTATGTGGAGCTCATCATATACTGTTTCAAACATTATATGGGACCAATGATTCTGTATGGAGAAATAGATGGGCCTCGTCATGAGATGTAAAAAGTGAGGTATTTTTCATTGTACTATACCGCTATTTCTCTGCCGTATCGGAGCATGATGAGTTGTGGTATGTGTTAAAGGGGCGCTCTTTCGCCCAGGGCACATGAAAACCTGGAGCCAGCCCTCCCCCCCACAGTCTGTAGCCAAATAACCCCCATTTTTCAGTGCGTAACTTGTATTATGAAGTTAATTAAGGTTGACAAGCTTAAGTAAGAAGAATTGATGCTTTTGGCATTCAAATGGGCACTGTAGGTGTGTTTCCTGTCCTCCTCTCACTGCCGACTTTTATTCCCCATTGACTTACATTGGGTTTCGTGTTTCGGGACGACCCCGACTTTTCCCTATAATCGGACGATCTTGCTCGACCCGACTTTTGGAAAAGTCGGGTTTCACGAAACGAAACGCGACCCTAAAAAAACAAAAGTCGCTCAACTCTAGTCACAAGATATACAACGAAAAAGAGACAGACCTCCCCCGAAGAAAAGAAAAAACAGTCACATGATATATAATGAACAATAGACAGATGTTCTCCGAAGAAAAGAAAAAACAGTCACATGATATACAAGGAAAAAAAGACCGACCTCCCCCAAGAAAAGAAAAAACAGTCACATGATATACAAGGAAAAAGAGACAGACGTCCCCCAAGAAAAGAAAAAACAGTCACATGATATACAAGGAAAAAGAGACAGACGTCCCCCAAGAAAAGAAAAAACAGTCACATGATATACAAGGAAAAAGAGACAGACGTCCCCCAAGAAAAGAAAAAACAGTCACATGATATACAAGGAAAAAGAGACAGACCTTCCCCATGAAGAGAATAACAGTCACAAGATATACAACGAAAAAGAGACAGACCTCCCCCCAAGAAAAGAAAAAGAAGATAAAGATATGAAATGGATACAAATAGAAAGATATAGAAAAGAGGAATAAAAGAAAAGTAAAAGTAAATGTGATAATGATAAAAGTACTGTAAAAGAAAAGTAACAAAATAAGAAAATTGAAAAAGACAATGAAAATCTAAGAAATATAACGAAAGTGAAAAAAGAAACTGATAACTGGGAAGTAAGAAGACTACGAAGAAGATGATAAGACAATAGTGAGAGAATATAAAAGACACTAAGCAAAAGAGAAAAAGAAAGTCGTAATAAGAGTTTTAAATAAAAGGACAAGGAAAAAATGAAAAGGAAATGGAGGAAAAGAATAAAAAGGGAAATATGAGAAAAGGGAATAAAATGAAAAAGGGGTATGAAGAAAAAGAGGAACTGAAAAAGAGAATAAAGCATAATGTGAGTTATATTAGGAAAGAGAATTTGAAGAAGACTAAAGAATAAAAATGAATAAAATAAGAGCAATAAATGAAAGAGATAAATCATACAAATATATAGCAAAAGAGAGAAGAATGTGAGATAAGGAAGAAGATGAGGATGAAGAAACCATGAAAGACAAAAGATGAAGGACATATATAGAAGACACAACAGGATAAAACAAGAAAAAGAAAGGGGCAAAATAGCACATGAAAAAAGTATAAAAGAAAAAAGAAGAAAATAAAAATGCAAAGAAATCAAGAGATAATAAAATGAAAGAAAAAGCAAAAAAAGGAACAGAAAAGAAAAGGAAGAAGATGAGGATGATAAAGACATTAAAGAGGAAAAAAGACAGATAAAAAGAAGAAACAGAATAAAATGAGGAAGAGATAAACAGAAGACATCGAGCAGATGAGAAGTAGAAAAGAAAAGGAAGAAAGAAGAAGTTAAGAAAGGAAAGTCAAAGAAAAGAAAAATAAATAAAGAGAAAGAAAGAAAGTCAGAGATGTGAGCAAAATGCTCGAAGGAGATACAAAGAAAAATATATAAAGAAAGAAAAATGGAGAAGTAGAAGTAAAAGAGACATACAAGAGGATAAGACATAAAGGAGATAAAAAGCAAATAACATAAGACAGAGAAGAGAAACAGAAGATGAGAACGATGAAGACATCAAAGGCGTTAATGAAGATTTATGACGAGAAAGAAAATAGAACAATGTAAAAGAATGAAGACGACAAGGAAGAAGACGAAAACAAGGAGAAGAAAGATAACCAGTGGGTACATTGTAGCACATGGTCTCCTGTCTCCGATGGAGACACTATGGCTTCTCACCAAATTTGATTGACAGCTGCTCCAGCTCCGTATGATACAGAGAATCTTTGCTGTCAGTGAGACGGATCTTCCCATTCTTCACACTGTGGTATAAAATCATAAACTTAACCTTAAAGGCCAACACCTCGTCGTTACCTAAAGTTTTATAGCAATGAACGTCCTTGTGTCCAAATTCTTCTGATGCGAGGAGTTTCTTCAGCCAGAAATAGTCTCTCTCCTCCGACCTAGAGAAGATGCCAGCGGTGGATCTTGATGAAGCTGGTGTGGGCTGCACAAAATACAAAGACTTCAGTTACGAATATCCGATTCATATTCCAATGGCATTAATATCATGGCGGAGAGAAGCGGTGTTATCTGTACATGAACATCGTGACGTGTGGGAGTATTGGAACAAGAAATATAAAACCAAAAGAAGTGTAGGACTTACACGTTCCACATAGGAAGATTGCTGCTCTGCAGGAGGCATGTGAGGAGCATTCGATACCTCTAAGAATGGATCATAAACGGCTCCTCTCTGCTGGAAAGAAATTACAATAAAGGGAATTTGTCAACAGGTATTTGATACTCGATCTATAAGAAGCATGGAGGGGCTGAGACCAGATTCCAGTGATGTGTCACTTCCTAGAACGTGACCTGTTGTTTCCATAAAATCAGTGTTTTATCATGAGGAGATGATCACTGGAGGACTGGGTGTCTCGTGCCATCTGCTCATCCTTGTGTAACCCCTTCCTAAATACTAATTTGCAGCATTCAGAAAATGTACAATGTATGAAGAAAGCTGCCAGTGTATTGTGGGTGCGGCTAATAAAGGACTCTGCATTCAGAGCTCTGCTAGATCTGCTCAGAGGAAACAAGGATAGTAGCAAAACCACAGCAAGTAGCCCGTAAGTGACATTTCATGCAGGGCCAGCATTAGGGACAGGCAGCTGCCTAGAGCCCCACCTCCTCCATGGGACCCCAGCCAGTGGCGTGCCACACCACGCAGTCACTGTGGGGCCCGGCGCCACCCCCCGCATCGCACATTCAACTTAACGGCATCATAGATGTTGATACAGTTGAAAGCAGTGATGGAGGAAAGAGAGTCAGATGACGCTTCCTCTTCCATCACCCCCCAATGCTTCTGACTCATTGGGCGCATGATGATGTCATCATCAGCGTCTGCACTATACTGTGGGTGGGGGCTGAATTATACTGTGTTTGTGTGGGGGTCTGCATTATACTGTGTGTGTATGCGTTTGTCTGCATTATACTGTGTGTGTATGTGTTTGTCTGCACTATATTGTGTGTGTATGTGCTTGTCTGCATTATACTGTGTGTGTTTGTGGCTGCATTATACTCTGAGGGTGCTGCATTATTCTCTGAGGGTGATGCATTATACTTTGAGGGAGGCTGCATGATACTGTGTGTATGTGTGTGTCTGCATTATAGTGTGTGTGTTGGGGGCTGCATTTTACTGTGTGTTTGTAGGGCTGCATTATACTCTAAGGTGGGTTGCATTACACTCTGAGGGGGCTGCATTATACTCTGTGGGAAGCTGCATGATACTGTGTGTGCGGGGGACTGCATTATACTGTGTGTATGTGTGTCGGTATTACAGTGTGTGTGTGTGTGTGTGTTGAGGGCTGCATTATACTGTGTGTTTGTGTGGGGCTGCATTATACTCTGAGGGGGGCTGCATTATACTCTGAGGGGGGCTGCAGTATACTCTGAGAGGGGGTTGCATTATACCCTGAGGGGGCTGCATTATACTCTATGAGGGGAGCTGTCTTATACTCTATCAAACACCATGGGGAGTGCATTGTACTATATGTACTATAATGGACCTGCACTATACTGTATCGAGGACTATCTGTATCCGTTATTCTTTCTCAACCGGAGTAAAGAAACTCGGCAACAAAACTCTTTATGCTGATGACACACAGATCTACATCTCTGGACCAGATATCACCTCCCTACTAACCAGAATCCCTCAATGTCTGTCCACTATTTCATCCTTCTTCTCCACTAGATATCTGAAACTCAACATGGACAAAACAGAATTCATCATCTTTCCCCCATCTCACGCGACCCCCCCTACGAACCTATCAATTACAGTAAATGACTGCCCACTCTCCCCAGTCCCACAAGCTCGCTGCCTCGGAGTAATCCTTGACGCTGATCTCTCCTTCAAACCACATATCCAAACCCTTTCCACTTCATGCCGACTTCAACTCAAAAATATTTCACGCATCCGTTCATTCCTCACCCAAGAATCTGCAAAAACCCTAGTCCATGCCCTCATCATCTCTCGCCTTGACTACTGCAACCTCATGCTCTGTGGCCTCCCCTCAAACACTCTCGCACCCCTCCAATCTATTCTAAACTCTGCTGCCCGACTAATCCACCTGTCCCCCCGCTATTCCCCAGCTTCTCCCCTCTGTCAATCCCTTCACTGGCTCCCAATTGCCCAGAGACTCCATTACAAAACCCTAACCATGACATACAAAGCCATCCACAACTTGTCTCCTCCATACATCTGTGACCTCGTCTCCCGGTACTTTCCTGCACGCAACCTCCGATCCTCACAAGATCTCCTTCTCTACTCCCCTCTTATCTCCTCTTCCCACAATCGCATACAAGATTTCTCTCGCGCATCACCCCTACTCTGGAACTCTCTACCACAACATATCAGACTCTCACCTACCATCGAAACCTTCAAAAAGAGCCTGAAGACCGACCTCTTCCGACAAGCCTACAACCTGCAGTAACCACCGATCGACCAAACCGCTGCACGACCAGCTCTACCCTCGCCTACTGTATTACCACCCATCCCTTGAAGATTGTGAGCCCTCGCGGGCAGGGTCCTCTCTCCACCTGTACCAGTTATGACTTGTATTGTTTAAGATTATTGTACTTGTTTTTATGTATACCCCCCCTCACATGTAAAGCGCCATGGAATAAATGGCGCTATAACAATAAATAATAATAATAACAAGCTTTGAATGACTTCAATATTGCCTATCACGGTCGTTTAACGGCCTGAATTCAGCGCAAGTAAATACAACCAAAATGTTTCTGTGCGATGGTATAATATGTGAGCATTTCCGGCCCCACTTTAAACTTTTGCCCAGGTGTCAGGACCCCGCTTTGTCTAAAACCGGCCCTAAATTTATGGGAACACGATCTCTATGCTGCATCATACTGCTCTCAGCTTATATAGTGAGAAACTGTTGATAAGTACTGTGAACAAATAAATATCATCCCAGGTCTATACTGGATGTATCATAGATGACATATTACCCCAGGTCTATACTGGATGTATCATAGATGACATATTACCCCGGGTCTATACTGGATGTATCATAGATGACATATTACCCCGGGTCTATACTGGATGTATCATAGATGACATATTACCCCAGGTCTATACTGGATGTATCATAGATGACATATTACCCCGGGTCTATACTGGATGTATCATAGATGACATATTACCCCGGGTCTATACTGGATGTATTATAGATGACATATTACCCCAGGTGTATACCGGATGTATCATAGATTACATATTACCCCAGGTCTATATCAGATGTATCATAGATGACATATTACCCCAGGTCTATACCGGATGTATCATAGATGACATATTACCCCAGGTCTATACTGGATGTATCATAGATGACATATTACCCCGGGTCTATACTGGATGTATTATAGATGACATATCACCCCAGGTCTATACCAGATGTATCATAGATTACATATTACCCCAGGTCTATATCAGATGTATCATAGATGACATATTACCCCAGGTCTATACCGGATGTATCATAGATGACATATTACCCCAGGTCTATACTGGATGTATCATAGATGACATATTACCCCAGGTCTATACCCGATGTATCATAGATGACATATTACCCCACGTCTATACCGGATGTATCATAGATGACATATTACCCCAGGTCTATACCGGATGTATCATAGATGACATATTACCCCAGGTCTTTACCGGATGTATCATAGATGACATATTACCCCAGGTATATATCAGATGTATCATAGATGACATATTACCCCAGGTATATATCAGAGGTATCATAGATGACATATTACCCCAGGTATATATCAGATGTATCATAGATGACATATTACCCCAGGTCTATATCGGATGTATCATAGATGACATATTACCCCAGGTCTATACCGGATGTATCATAGATGACATATTACCCCAGGTATATATCAGAGGTATCATAGATGACATATTACCCCAGGTCTATACCGGATGTATCATAGATGACATATTACCCCAGGTCTATACCCGATGTATCATAGATGACATATTACCCCAGGTCTATATCGGATGTATCATAGATGACATATTACCCCAGGTCTATACCCGATGTATCACAGATGACATATTACCCCAGGTCTATACCGGATGTATCATAGATGACATATTACCCCAGGTCTATACCGGATGTAGCATAGATGACATATTACCCCAGG
Organism: Dendrobates tinctorius; assembly: GCF_039654945.1. Lineage (NCBI taxonomy): Eukaryota > Metazoa > Chordata > Amphibia > Anura > Dendrobatidae > Dendrobates > Dendrobates tinctorius. Next base: position 376,112 of record NW_027361968.1, read on the forward strand.
TCTATACCGGATGTATCATAGATGACATATTACCCCAGGTCTATACCGGATGTAGCATAGATGACATATTACCCCAGGTCTATACCAGATGTATCATAGATGACATATCACCCCAGGTATATACCGGATGTATCATAGATGACATATTACCCCAGGTGTATACCAGATGTATCATAGATGACATATTACCCCAGGTCTATACCGGATGTAGCATAGATGACATATTACCCCAGGTCTATACCAGATGTATCATAGATGACATATCACCCCAGGTCTATACCGGATGTATCATAGATGACATATTACCCCGGGTCTATACCGGATGTATCATAGATGACATATTACCCCAGGTCTATACCGGATGTATCATAGATGACATATTACCCCTGGTCTATACCGGATGTATCATAGATGACATATTACCCCAGGTCCATACCGGATGTATCCTAGATGACATATTACCCCTGGTCTATACTGGATGTATCATAGATGACATATCACCCCAGGTCTATACCGGATGTATCATAGATGACATATTACCCCAGGTCTACACCGGATGTATCCTAGATGAAATATTACCCCTGGTCTATACCGGATGTATCATAGATGACATATCACCCCAGGTCTATACCAGCTGTATCATAGATGACATATTACCCCAGGTCTATACCGGATGTATCATAGATGACATATTACCCCTGGTCTATACCGGATGTATCATAGATGACATATCACCCCAGGTCTATACCGGATGTATCATAGATGACATATTACCCCACGTCTACACCAGATGTATCATAGATGACATATTACCCCCGGTCTATACCGGATGTATCACAAATGACATATTACCCCAGGTCTATACCGGATGTATCATAGATGACATATTACCTCAGGTCTATACCGGATGTATCATAGCTGACATATTACCCCAGGTGTATACCGGATGTATCATAGCTGACATATTACCCCAGGTGTATACCGGATGTATCATAGCTGACATATTACCCCAGGTGTATACCGGATGTATCATAGCTGACATATTACCCCAGGTGTATACCGGATGTATCATAGCTGACATATTACCCCGAGTCTATACCAGATGTATCATAGATGACATATTACCCCAGGTCTATACCGGATGTATCATAGATGACATATTACCCCAGGTGTATACCAGATGTATCATAGATGACATATTACCCCAGGTCTATACCGGATGTATCATAGATGACATATTACCCCAGGTCTATACCGGATGTATCATAGATGACATATTACCCCAGGTCTATACCGGATGTATAATAGATGACATATTACCCCAGGTGTATACCAGATGTATCATAGATGACATATTACCCCAGGTCTATACTGGATGTATCATAGATGACATATTACCCCAGGTCTATACCTGATGTATCATAGATGACATATTACATCAGGTCTATACCGGATGTATCATAGATGACATATTACCCCAGGTCTATACCGGATGTATCATAGATGACATATTACCCCAGGTCTATACCGGATGTATCATAGATGACATATTACCCCAGGTCTATACCGGATGTATCATAGATGACATATTACCCCAGGTCTATACCGGATGTATCATAGATGACATATTACCCCATGTCTATACCGGATGTATCATAGATGACATATTACCCCAGGTGTATACCGGATGTATCATAGATGACATATTACCCCAGGGCTATACCGGATGTATCATAGATGACATATTACACCAGGTGTATACCAGATGTATCATAGATGACATAATACCCCAGGACTATACCGGATGTATCATAGATTACATATTACCCCAGGTCTATACCGGATGTATCATAGATGACATATTACCCCAGGTCTATACCGGATGTATCATAGATGACATATTACCCCAGGTCTATACCAGATGTATCATAGATGACATATTACCCCAGGTCTATACCGGATGTATCATAGATGACATATTACCCCAGGTCCATACCGGATGTATCATAGATGACATATTACCCCATGTCTATACCGGATGTATCATAGATGACATATTACCCCAGGTGTATACCGGATGTATCATAGATGACATATTACCCCAGGGCTATACCGGATGTATCATAGATGACATATTACACCAGGTGTATACCGGATGTATCATAGATGACATATTACCCCAGGGCTATACCGGATGTATCATAGATGACATATTACACCAGGTCTATACCGGATGTATCATAGAGGACATAATACCCCAGGACTATACCGGATGTATCATAGATGACATATTACCCCAGGTCTATACCGGATGTTGCATGGATGACATATTACCCCAGGACTATACCGGATGTATCATAGATGACATATTACCCCAGGTGTATACCGGATGTATCATAGATGACATATTACATCAGGTCTATACCGGATGTATCATAGATGACATATTACCCCAGGTCTATACCGGATGTTGCATGGATGACATATTACCCCAGGACTATACCGGATGTATCATAGATGACATATCACCCCAGGTCTATACCTGATGTATCATAGATGACATATTACATCAGGTCTATACCGGATGTATCATAGATGACATATTACCCCAGGTCTATACCGGATGTATCATAGATGACATATTACCCCAGGTCTATACCGGATGTATCATAGATGACATATTACCCCAGGTCTATACCGGATGTATCATAGATGACATATTACCCCAGGTCTATACCGGATGTATCATAGATGACATATTACCCCATGTCTATACCGGATGTATCATAGATGACATATTACCCCAGGTGTATACCGGATGTATCATAGATGACATATTACCCCAGGTCTATACCGGATGTATCATAGATGACATATTACACCAGGTGTATACCAGATGTATCATAGATGACATAATACCCCAGGACTATACCGGATGTATCATAGATTACATATTACCCCAGGTCTATACCGGATGTATCATAGATGACATATTACCCCAGGTCTATACCGGATGTATCATAGATGACATATTACCCCAGGTCTATACCAGATGTATCATAGATGACATATTACCCCAGGTCTATACCGGATGTATCATAGATGACATATTACCCCAGGTCCATACCGGATGTATCATAGATGACATATTACCCCAGGTCTATACTGGATGTATCATAGATGACATATTACCCCGGGTCTATACCGGATGTATCATAGATGACATATTACCCCATATCTATACCGGATGTATCATAGATAACATATTACCCCAGGTGTATACCGGATGTATCATAGATGACATATTACCCCAGGGCTATACCGGATGTATCATAGATGACATATTACACCAGGTCTATACCGGATGTATCATAGAGGACATAATACCCCAGGACTATACCGGATGTATCATAGATGACATATTACCCCAGGTCTATACCGGATGTATCATAGATGACATATTACCCCAGGTCCATACCGGATGTATCATAGATGACATATTACCCCAGGTCTATACTGGATGTATCATAGATGACATATTACCCCGGGTCTATACCGGATGTATCATAGATGACATATTACCCCATATCTATACCGGATGTATCATAGATAACATATTACCCCAGGTGTATACCGGATGTATCATAGATGACATATTACCCCAGGGCTATACCGGATGTATCATAGATGACATATTACACCAGGTCTATACCGGATGTATCATAGAGGACATAATACCCCAGGACTATACCGGATGTATCATAGATGACATATTACCCCAGGGCTATACCGGATGTATCATAGATGACATATTACACCAGGTCTATACCGGATGTATCATAGAGGACATAATACCCCAGGACTATACCGGATGTATCATAGATGACATATTACACCAGGTCTATACCGGATGTATCATAGAGGACATAATACCCCAGGACTATACCGGATGTATCATAGATGACATAATACCCCAGGTCTATACCGGATGTTGCATGGATGACATATTACCCCAGGGCTATACCGGATGTATCATAGATGACATATTACACCAGGTCTATACCGGATGTATCATAGAGGACATAATACCCCAAGACTATACCGGATGTATCATAGATGACATAATACCCCAGGTCTATACCGGATGTTGCATGGATGACATATTACCCCAGGACTATACCGGATGTATCATAGATGACATATTACCCCAGGTGTATACCGGATGTATCATAGATGACATATTACCCCAGGTGTATACCGGATGTATCATAGATGACATATTACCCCAGGTCTATACCGGATGTATCATAGATGACATATTACACCAGGTGTATACCAGATGTATCATAGATGACATAATACCCCAGGACTATACCGGATGTATCATAGATTACATATTACCCCAGGTCTATACCGGATGTATCATAGATGACATATTACCCCAGGTCTATACCGGATGTATCATAGATGACATATTACCCCAGGTCTATACCAGATGTATCATAGATGACATATTACCCCAGGTCTATACCGGATGTATCATAGATGACATATTACCCCAGGTCCATACCGGATGTATCATAGATGACATATTACCCCAGGTCTATACTGGATGTATCATAGATGACATATTACCCCGGGTCTATACCGGATGTATCATAGATGACATATTACCCCATATCTATACCGGATGTATCATAGATAACATATTACCCCAGGTGTATACCGGATGTATCATAGATGACATATTACCCCAGGGCTATACCGGATGTATCATAGATGACATATTACACCAGGTCTATACCGGATGTATCATAGAGGACATAATACCCCAGGACTATACCGGATGTATCATAGATGACATATTACCCCAGGTCTATACCGGATGTATCATAGATGACATATTACCCCAGGTCCATACCGGATGTATCATAGATGACATATTACCCCAGGTCTATACCGGATGTTGCATGGATGACATATTACCCCAGGACTATACCGGATGTATCATAGATGACATATTACCCCAGGTCTATACCAGATGTATCATAGATGACATATTACCCCAGGTCTATACCGGATGTATCATAGATGACATATTACCCCAGGTCCATACCGGATGTATCATAGATGACATATTACCCCAGGTCTATACTGGATGTATCATAGCTGACATATTACCCCGGGTCTATACCGGATGTATCATAGATGACATATTACCCCATGTCTATACCGGATGTATCATAGATAACATATTACCCCAGGTGTATACCGGATGTATCATAGATGACATATTACCCCAGGGCTATACCGGATGTATCATAGATGACATATTACACCAGGTCTATACCGGATGTATCATAGAGGACATAATACCCCAGGACTATACCGGATGTATCATAGATGACATATTACCCCAGGTCTATACCGGATGTTGCATGGATGACATATTACCCCAGGACTATACCGGATGTATCATAGATGACATATTACACCAGGTCTATACCGGATGTATCATAGAGGACATAATACCCCAGGACTATACCGGATGTATCATAGATGACATAATACCCCAGGTCTATACCGGATGTTGCATGGATGACATATTACCCCAGGGCTATACCGGATGTATCATAGATGACATATTACACCAGGTCTATACCGGATGTATCATAGAGGACATAATACCCCAAGACTATACCGGATGTATCATAGATGACATAATACCCCAGGTCTATACCGGATGTTGCATGGATGACATATTACCCCAGGACTATACCGGATGTATCATAGATGACATATTACCCCAGGTGTATACCGGATGTATCATAGATGACATATTACCCCAGGTCTATACCGGATGTATCATAGATGACATATTACCCCAGGTCTATACCGGATGTAGCATAGATGACATATTACCCCAGGTCTATACCGGATGTTGCATGGATGACATATTACCTTAGTTTCACTTGGTCCGGATCTGTATAATGACATGTTTCTCTGATTTTCAAATTGTGAGTACTTTGATGAATATTCTGAGCTTTTGCCTGTAAAACAAACAGAACGTTCCTTTTTTCATTTATAATATTTTATTAGTCCTCTCTTTGCATCTTTATGATATTCTCCAATACTTTAGAGAGTCCAATTATATAGTTTTAAACTTGAGATGATCTTTCATGTAAAATAAATGTTTTACCAGTTGAACATCTTGTCCCCCAGTCGCCCAATATTCACCCCCTCCTTTGTCACAGTCACAGCAAATGAAAACCCGGCACTGCCGCCGACACTCGGACTGGAGCGTGCGGTTATATGTATTTCTGTGCAGCGCACGCTCCGGTGTGAGTGTCGGCAGCAGTGCTGGGTTTTCATGTGAGAGACTAGCACGAGAAAAAATAAATAATAAATAAATAATAAAGTGATTGTACATGGATAATGTGATATCAAAGAGAATGAAACATCCCCGCTTTTAGGGCTGTGCCCAACGCGCGTTTCGCCGGAGCTTTTTTTTTACCAGGGTCACTTTATTATTCCATCAAGTATTTAACCATTGGTGTCATTATTATTTATTATTATTCCCTTTTTTGTTATTGTGGTATATTGGTATGAATGTTTTGGATTTAATAACTCATTTCAAAACAAAAAAGGTTTTGGATCTATATCAAGATAACCCGAAACAAACAAAGAGATCCAGTACTAGAATAAAATATCATATTATGAGTATACTACATAAAGCCAAAATCGGCAAGCCTGAAAAACTGAGATTAATTATACCTGCAAGAAGAGGACACTGGTGACAGTGAATGGCGTGGCCTCCTCCACCTCAATGCGCGTCTCGCACTAGCTTCTTCCGTATACTCTCAAGCTCTGACTAGCACAATTATTTGAGACATCGGGTTATTTGTTTGGCTGTATATATCTGGATTACCTTCACTTTTTATATCCTGTCGTGGATATCTAGTATATTTATGGAGATGGCAAACTCCTTTTATTGTAACTAGTATATATCCGATTGCTGCATCAAGATTTATGTATTTACAGTATATTATATGGACTACTGCATGGTTTATGTGACTTTATTATTTTTCATTAGTGTTTTGAGCGCCTCCTGCTGGGCAATTTGTCATTTTAAACTTTTTAAAAAATTTCTTCAATAAAATATGATATTTTATTCTAGTACTGGATCTCTTTGTTTCTTTCGGGTTATCTAGATATAGATCCGAAACCTTTTTGTTTTGATATTGTTTGGAAGTGCCAGATATTATATACATTTCGGACTAATTTTGGTATATTCATTAATAATTCTTAGGTATTTATTCTGGCCTGTACTTTATAATCATTTGTTAGATATGATTTATTTAAGATATAATAATCTATGGAGTACAGATGGTGCATTTTACCAGAGTGTTTTCATCATTTTTTTTATCTGTATTTAGATTCTATATTTATTTATTATTTATCATTATGTTTATTGTTATTAATTCCTGATGACATAAGGCTCTCTCTCTCGAGATGCCAGATGAAATGAACATGACCTAGCAGCAGCCCCTCTCTTGCTTCACATGCCCCTTTTTCTGATGAGTTCTTGTTTTGTTATTACGTCCTTAATTTATAACATAAACTTTATAAATGATATACAGTATTAAGACGTGTTTCATACTTTTAGGTAGCCTATTCGGAATGGTTACACGACAATAATGATTGCTGCTTTTGTGTGAATCTTTCATCGTTCCTAGCTGTGCCCATCGCATCGGTTCTGTATTTGTTGCAGAGATTTAGGATTCTATTTCTTGTGTTCCGCAGTCCTAATATTGTCCTACACACAGTCCTATCTGAACGTCCCTCACAGACTCATCGGTGGATTGTAGCTACCAGATATGAGACGACCACATGGATCAGTAATAAAGAGATTTCTGTTTAATACCTGAAAGTTGAAGAAAACAATTTAGGATCTTTGATTTTGCCGATTGTCCCATGTTCTCAGTCTTGTCTTCATATGAAATGAGAATCAGGTCGCTGGCGTAATTGGCAATCGTTGGCTGCGAGCGTAGGATCTGGCTCTTCTTCTCATTACCCGAGTCCTCCAGATCATCAATGATCACAATCGTATTTCTCTTCCCTGCAAATCGCCAGCTGGATTAGTGATCTACTTCTGAGCACCCATTTCTCCTCCACTTTGGTTCTATAGAGGACACGTGGCCTCCAGGTCAGACTCACGTCAGAGCCTCCAAAAGAGATGGTTGATCCCCAACAATCATGTCTATGGGTAAAATATCACCTGTCCCTGGCATCTTCTGTAGGAAAGTGAGGATTTCCGCCCAGACTAATATTTTACCTGCAGTTGCCGAATTAATGAGGCTAAACTTTGCCCTAATTGTAGCCTTAACCCTAAATCTTACTGGAAACGTCAGCTACAATAACACAAGCTATTTCAAAGATTCTCTGTTAATTGTAGGTATATGACATTTAACTCATGTAAGGCTAGTTTATTGTAAGAGCGGTTAAAGGGAGAAAATAAAATGTTATTCTTCCCGCAACTCTCGCATCCATAAATCCAGTAACATTCTCAGCTCACTCTACAGTGATCACTCCCCCTGTACATTGATTGACAGTCCACTCTGCACATACACTGACCTGTTGAAGACCCGCCGCTCACCCGTCCTGCCACCACAGTGCTCCAATTTGTCCTCGGCTTCGGACCAGTGATTGGTCTTCAGTATTCTGGTACTAATATGTCAATGATGTGCAGACATGTGGTGTCCGCCGCACAACATGATACGAGGTCTAGTCAGTGCCAGAAGTCTGACGACTGATCACCTTCAAACAGTGAGCAAGGACATGGCAGGGATCAGCACAGCAGGACAGGTGAGGAGCAGGCCTAGGACAGGTGAGGAGCAGGCCTAGGACAGGTAAGGAGAAGGCCTAGGACAGGTGAGGAGCAGGCCTAGGACAGGTGAGGAGCAGGCCAAGGACAGATGAGGAGAAGGCCTAGGACAGGTGAGGAGCAGGCCTAAGACAAGTAAGGAGTAGGCCTAGGACTGGTGAGGAGCAGGCCTAGGACAGGTGAAGAGCAGGCCTAGGACAGGTGCGGAGCAGGCCTAGGACAGGTGAGGAGCAGGCCAAGGACAGATGAGGAGCAGGCCTAAGACAGATGAGGAGCAGGCCTAGGAAAGGTGAGGAGCAGGCCTAGGACAGGTGAAGAGCAGGCCTAGGACAGGTGAGGAGCAGGCCTAGGACAGGTGAGGATAATATTTACTTATTTCAACCTTCCTGTTCCTCCATATATGATGGATTAACTTTAGAGCATAATATTCAGCAATCAGAGCAGTTTAGATTCAGACTGAATTTATGACTCAAACTACTTCTCTATAGAATGAATCCATTCAGCTGCCATTTTACTGAATTCGTGTAAATCTAATCCTGAAAAATTGGGAACCTCGCAAATTTGAATTTTTTAAGGAATTTGTAACTAGTTTGATTCATAATGAATTTGATTCCTTGTTTTTTTCATACAGTATAACCCTGCCCTTAAACCTAACCCTAACCATGTATCTAACCCTAACACTAAATCTAATCCTATCTCCAAATCTGTTGCCCCAATCCTAACACTAAATTTAGGCCTAATCTAAACGTTAAACTGAATCCCAACCCTAATCCTTCATGTAACCCAATCCATGCACTAAAAACAATCCTAAACCTACCAGAGACCCCAATCATAGCAAAAATATCTAATCCTAACCTGAATTCTACATCTAATCCTAGCCCTGACCTACTGTTCACCCTAACCCAACACCTAGATGAAATACTAGTGGTTGGGAATGCAGCTGCTCCGGACGATGGTTCTGGTAGTAGTCATTTTCTGGGTGCTTTTCTCTTACCCAGGGTTGTGGACAGTTGCAGCAGCTCCTCGTCATACAGACTGTCTGTCACATCAGTAATGTTGACTCTGCCCTTTTTCTTGGTGTGGTAGAGGATTCCAAATGTGCAGTGGGACAAGTCCTCACTCATCTGCTGGAAGCCATTGTTGGAGATGAAACATGGCTTGACAGATAGGATGTGGTCTCTGAAGTCCTCAGTCGTCAACAAAGCCCTCAGCCAGGCGTAATCTCGGTCCGCTGAACTGGAGAAAATCCCAACATTATATTTTGTCCCGAACACAACCTTGAAAGGAAAAAGACATAAAAATATTATTGAGCAACTAAAACAGTACTGAAGACTCTATGCCGTTTCTAAGGTAAAATAATTCCCAGCCTCAAGCTTCATCATGGAGGAGGCATCAACATTTCATCAGTGGATAGCACTGTAGCCTTACAACACTGGGGTTCTAGGTTCAAATCCCATCAAGGACAACATCTACAAGGAGTTTGCATGTTCTCCCCGTGTTTGCATGGGTTTCCTCCAGGTTTTCTGGTTTCCTCACACATTCCAAAGACATACTGATAGGGAATCTAGATGGTGAGCCTCAATGGGGTCAGTGCCGTTAATGTCTGTAAAGTGCTGTGGAATTAATGGCGCTATATAAGTGAGTAAAATAAATATCTACCTGTGTGGAAATGGCGGCCTGATAACCTGTAGAGCAAAAAGAAATTTAAGTGAAGAAATGCACATGAAATGGTTGAAATATTCCTGCCGCTATTACTGTCTTACTACTAGAACCTGTGTTGGTATTACTACGACTATCAGGCTAAGGAGGTCTCCAGATGGTAGAAACCAACAATTTTACTCAAGTGGAAACTAGTTCAAGAAGCGTTCCTTCTACCTCAAGTATTTGGAGGAGTTGTTCATTTAATGAAGTGGTTTTGAAATGTTTTTGAAGCGTTTTCAATTTTTGTTTCTTCTGAAGAGTTTTTCGTAGCCTTTTAATTGGACAAGGCCTGGTTTAGAGCCGATTCCCTCACAAGACGCTTCAAAAAAGTGACGTGTAGTTTCTTTTTTTTTCCAAACGACATTTTAAAAATAGAAATGGAAAAGAAAAAAGCTAAAAAATTAACATGTGAACAGCAAAGTGTTTTTACAAAATAAATAAATAGGAAGTGTTTTAAGTGATTATTCAGGTGTTTTTTTGGAGCAGACCAGCTCAAAATAATCTCCGCCTGCTGTGACGACAGAGCATTTATTTTTAATTAGGCCAGATGTATTTTTCAGCAGGTCAGGAGACATAGACCATTGCTCATATGAGCCTGAACGCTGACTTTTGAATTGATGTTCAGCCTTGGAGACAGAGTTGCGGGGTAACTAAACAATTGATGTTTACTAAAATGTTGCTTATCCATTGTATCAGTCCATGCAGCTTGTTGACCTGCAAACATTGAAGGACAAACTATGCAGATTGATTAAATACCAGAATAATGAGATTTGACTTCATCTCACCTTCCCCCCTGACCTGTAGATAACGGCCTGAAGACAGACGTGGGTATAATAAGGAATCTCTATCCTTTTGCAGAGAGACTCAACAGAACAGCAGCCAGGACACCATGGCTCCAACCGGAGGAATACAAATTTGACACTTTACAGGACTCCAGCTTAAGGGACCACAGCCCCAGCTGGAGGAACACAGATCTGCTCCATTGACAATCACTGAACCTATGGAGATATTCAGAGAAGCCATGTTGGGACAATCAGGTCACCGGGCCCCATGGAGACATTTGGAGAAGCTAGGTTGGGACAATCAGGTCACCGGGCCCCATGGAGACATTTGGATAAGCTAGGTTGGGACAATCAGGTCAACTGGCCACATATATCAATGGACTATCAGCTTCCTAACATTGACGTTACCTCCTCTCTGCGTGCTTGTCAAAAGTGGGATGCCATTGGTATTTGGCCCTGGAAGCCTCAAAGTCACAGCTGCACTAATCCCGGTGAGTCAGCGGAAGGGTGAGACTCTGTAATTTGTACTTGTGTATTTGCCGGGGCTGTACTATATGTTATATTATGTTGTTGGCTCAAAGTATTGCTACACTGTTTTACCCTCACCCTGTGTTGTCTGATTAGTAATCTGCTCGTGGGAAACGGGCACGAGCGTTCAGTGGGATAAGACCTGGTCCATGTGGTCTTTCTAAAGACAGCCAGGCCAGCAGGTGAGAACACCCACTGACCTTCGTGTCTCCACAACTCCACATATCCTTGCTCTAACCCCTGCCAAAAATGATGAAAAGTCCAAAATTATGGAATCACTGGGATTTTTCACTTCTTAATAAATCTATAAATGACAGATCTGAACTTTCTGCTTCGTGAAATTTAACTCAAACCCATGAAGGTCAAATATTTGTATTAATGGCGGACGCTTTACCGGATTATTGGTCGTCACCAATGATACATAGTCTACATTTTGCTGCTTCCGAGTCTCTCGATGAGCTGGTGACAGATTAGCTCTACAGATTGGAGCAATTATTTTGAGTTGCTGCCTTTGTGTTGGATTTCCATCTTACGGAAGTTTTACGATTACTCCCATTGTTACAATGAACGTCTCTGGCTGTTCATAAGGAGGAACTTACTATCCAGACCAATGGGCTCATAGAGGACCAAAAAAATGTTAATCGGTAATGATAGACGTAGCGTTCCCCATGTTTATTAGCAGCTTGCTATGTGAATAGAGTCTGTGCTAATTCAATATGAAAGCGTGGCCCGTAAAGCTGGCAGCACAGCCCACCTGCTCCATCCAATATCTCACTGACGCCTCATCGGGTTCTCTCTGCTTAGACTCTTGTGTCTTCACTGTGGTTAATGCCGGCTGTGGTCATGTAGGATTTAGACCTTCTCCTTCCCCTCTGTACTTGTTCTGGTGTGTGAAGATAAGGCTGCTCGTGGTTCAGAATAAAGACCAACTTACACATTAGATTGATGTAATCTAAGTGGTCGGCTGAGAACGTCTCTCCCAGCTCCTCCATACACATGAACGGTTGGCCAAGCATTTTTGCGTTCCCTGCTGTCAGACTCCTCGATGGCGGCCTATCTACTTGCTGAAAAAAGGATTGAACAGGATGGATCCTCCTCTATTGTGATATCATCTGTTGGGGAGAGTCGGGAGGTCCCCACACACATTACACCGCCGGCCACTCCTGCAGATATCAGTGGATTTGGACGACTTTAGTCGAAGGTGTCCAGAGGACCCAATGATTGTGTTCCTATATGGAAACTATGACTTAATATGTAACACAATAATCCACAATTATGCTGAGAACCCAGAATATGGAGGACCTTTCACCTGCTAATGACTCCATATATTACCTTTTATTACCCTCCACTTATCCTTCTCATACTATAGCAGTGACTCTGACAATTACATAACCGCATAAATAAAAGCTGTAATGGTGGTGAAGGATGTGCCGGCACTAACCTCGGACGTCGTTGTTTGATTCCGGCTGTTCCGAGGAATTATACAAATCCTTCTGATAGTCTGACATCTTCTCCCTCTCTGTGAACAGGAAGACAGCCCGGGCATATTTCTTTACATCGTCATACTTTTCTAGAATCCGAGCCTTCTCGTCATTATCGCTGGTCCTTACATTATCGATCACCACAACCAGGGGCTTCTTCCCTGTGAAAATATGACTGAGCTCAGACTACAACCGACGGTCTATATCGAGGTATTCATAGTGATGATCAAGTGCTAAAATGCTCGCGTGCTCGGTACTCGAATCCAGCAGGTCGGACACTCGGACGGGCTGGACTTTAGCAACTAGGATAATGGAAGTCAAGGGAGACAAGCATTTTTCCGGAGGACCATAACAGGAGAGCTGGGGGGGGGGGGGCAGCAAAATATCTGACATGGATGGAAACAGCGCTCAAATGGAATGGGAACAACATGGGGAAGACACCCGGACGCCTCTCTGACTCCCAAGCTGCTGGGAACAATGTTGTCCAAGTATTACACCACGTTTACGGACTGGCAATCAACGATACAAAACCGAAGATAAAATGGATATTAAAGGAAAAAATGATAGGAAACATTCTCTCTTGTATAATGACTTGTATATAAGGCAAAATTACAAAGAAAAAAATCTCCTCCTCCAGCACCTCTTAACAGCCAGTCAACCCACATCATATTTCCCCATCCCCTATGACTACAGTAGATGACATAGTAGAGGGGGAAATAAAACTATACCGCCGGAAGTCACTGGTAAATGTAGTTTTACCATTGTACTACCTCATCTTGCCATGTGGTGTGTGACATGGTCAGACCCATCCTGTGTAATTTGTGAAGGAGCGACTCTGAGACTGACAAAGCCTATGGGGACAATGCGAGAACTGCCAAATGTCAGAAGGAAGAAGAACCTGATATACTGTAGGGAAGGTGACCTGACGGACGGACGGACTAGTCAGAGTGAAGAAAGATAGGTTTGCACAGTGTAGGTAGGAGACAGTGATTACAGTGGGGAAACAACTAGAAAAGTGTAGTAGACGTGCAGTACCTTGGGATGACCATTAGATGGCAGGGTGGAGTGTGAGCAAAGGACTTTACAGCAGCTTAGGGCTTTAGAAACCGTTGGTCATGGGGGGCGTGGTGACAGTTAGTGACAGTTTCAAGGAACCGGGGAAGTTATAAATTCTGAGGGAGGGTTCCAGAAGATTCCAGTCCCCAGGGGAGCCCAGGTGACAGGAGGACTTCGCCAGTCTGTGTGTCCTGAGGAGAATCCGACCAAGGGGACTGAGGAGAGGAAACGTCAGGGGGGTGGTCCTGACAGGGAAGGACCGCAGCAGAGACAAGGCTCTGGGTGGAAGACACCGTATGTGTAACGACGAGACTGATTAGTAAAGTGCTGTTGGTGTACGGGCCTAAGGCGGCCACAGTAACCGAGCTGTCAGGATTGTCACAGTGTGAGACGGGACGTGACGTGTAAGTACGTCCCTTGTGTAACATACGGTGTTGAAGCGGCCCTGAACACGGAGGGCAGAGAGAGATATCGCGGTGTACCGCGAGGACCGTCAGTCGGACGGTGTGAAATAAACTTGGACCTGTTGCACCCAGAATCTGCCTCATCGTGTCTCTGTATCATCTCTGCGCGGTAAGAAGTAGGACCACCCCCCCCAGCTCGGCACCCCACCACCGACACTACAATACCCTTAGACATGAAGGAGGCCTCATACACTGTATGTTACAATTGTTGGGTTGAAGGACCCCTAGACTCATAAGGGCTGTGTACTATGTGCAAGGGCTGTCAAAAATTAGAATAAGGGACTGGAAGACACGTAGAGGAGGGACTCAGAAAACATTTTTTTCCAATTTTTAAGGAGTGGGACTCCTAGACTAGTAAACCTATGCACTAAGTGCAAGTGTTGAACAATATTTACCCCTGAGGGGTATACAGTGGGGAAAAAAAGTATTTAGTCAGTCAGCAATAGTGCAAGTTCCACCACTTAAAAAGATGAGAGGCGTCTGTAATTTACATCATAGGTAGACCTCAACTATGGGAGACAAACTGAGAAAAAAAAATCCAGAAAATCACATTGTCTGTTTTTTTTCATTTTATTTGCATATTATGGTGGAAAATAAGTATTTGGTCAGAAACAAGCAATCAAGATTTCTGGCTCTCACAGACCTGTAACTTCTTCTTTAAGAGTCTCCTCTTTCCTCCACTCATTACCTGTAGTAATGGCACCTGTTTAAACTTGTTATCAGTATAAAAAGACACCTGTGCACATCCTCAAACAGTCTGACTCCAAACTCCACTATGGTGAAGACCAAAGAGCTGTCAAAGGACACCAGAAACAAAATTGTAGCCCTGCACCAGGCTGGGAAGACTGAATCTGCAATAGCCAACCAGCTTGGAGTGAAGAAATCAACTGTGGGAGCAATAATTAGAAAATGGAAGACATACAAGACAACTGATAATCTCCCTCGATCTGGTGCTCCACGCAAAATCCCACCCCGTGGGGTCAGAATGATCACAAGAACGGTGAGCAAAAATCCCAGAACCACGCGGGGGGACCTAGTGAATGAACTGCAGAGAGCTGGGACCAATGTAACAAGGCCTACCATAAGTAACACACTACGCCACCATGGACTCAGATCCTGCAGTGCCAGACGTGTCCCACTGCTTAAGCCTGTACATGTCCGGGCCCGTCTGAAGTTTGCTAGAGAGCATTTGGATGATCCAGAGGAGTTTTGGGAGAATGTCCTATGGTCTGATGAAACCAAACTGGAACTGTTTGGTAGAAACACAACTTGTCGTGTTTGGAGGAAAAAGAATACTGAGTTGCATCCATCAAACACCATACCTACCTTAAAGCATGGTGGTGGAAACATCATGCTTTGGGGCTGTTTCTCTGCAAAGGGGCCAGGACGACTGATCCGGGTACATGAAAGAATGAATGGGGCCATGTATCGTGAGATTTTGAGTGCAAACCTCCTTCCATCAGCAAGGGCATTGAAGATGAAACGTGGCTGGGTCTTTCAACATGACAATGATCCAAAGCACACCACCAGGGCAACGAAGGAGTGGCTTCGTAAGAAGCATTTCAAGGTCCTGGAGTGGCCTAGCCAGTCTCCAGATCTCAACCCTATAGAAAACCTTTGGAGGGAGTTGAAAGTCCGTGTTGCCAAGCGAAAAGCCAAAAACATCACTGCTCTAGAGGAGATCTGCATGGAGGAATGGGCCAACATACCAACAACAGTGTGTGGCAACCTTGTGAAGACTTACAGAAAACGTTTGACCTCTGTCATTGCCAACAAAGGATATATCACAAAGTATTGAGATGAAATTTTGTTTCTGACCAAATACTTATTTTCCACCATAATATGCAAATAAAATGAAAAAAAAACAGACAATGTGATTTTCTGGATTTTTTTTTCTCAGTTTGTCTCCCATAGTTGAGGTCTACCTATGATGTAAATTACAGACGCCTCTCATCTTTTTAAGTGGTGGAACTTGCACTATTGCTGACTGACTAAATACTTTTTTTCCCCACTGTATATGATGAAGGAGGTTATCATACACACCCTGGAAAAATTAAGAGTGATGGCCACCTGATGACCCTACATTTGTATTGGCTTTATGTTCTGCTGCTGTCATCCGGTGGGGTTGACAAGTCTGTGACAATCCAGGCTGTTAGGGTTGGTGAAACAAACCAAATAAAATATAATAATAAAGTGCGTTCGCTACCCGGGGTCCACCGTGCAGAGATGGAAAACTGCTGCTTAGTAATGGCAGAGTGCAAACTAAACACGGGCGGGTAACCACTGACCCGGTGTATACAGAAGCGAACTCTGTTACCCCACAAAGTTCACTGGCACCAGTGCCAGAGCCTGTTAACTCCACAGGACTCGGCAAATGGAGGGCAAGTGTAGAGTCTCAGGACTCTGCCCCCAGTACACAGGGATAGAGTCCCTCTTTACTCACTAGCGTGCGGCACCGCAACTGCGTTGCCAGCAAAACAGATATATAATAACAAGCGTGCAAGTGTGCACAGAGCCACTCAGGCGAACGTCGCCACTCGCCCTGGATCGGGCAGATAAGCGCACAGGCTGCGCATGGCGCTGTACAGGCGGTGGCTGTTACTTGCCGCGGTACGATAGTACCCCACAGGGGACGATACCATCGGTGGCTAGCGTGTGCTGAGAGCTAGAAGCACAGTGGCATGAGCATTGCCACCCATTGGCGCTGACTCTAACTCTGAATCCCTAGCACAAACACAACCAGAGGGAGGGAATCTTAATGAGTCAGTCACC
Source organism: Dendrobates tinctorius (assembly GCF_039654945.1). Classification (NCBI taxonomy): domain Eukaryota; kingdom Metazoa; phylum Chordata; class Amphibia; order Anura; family Dendrobatidae; genus Dendrobates; species Dendrobates tinctorius. The sequence continues at coordinate 393,780 of NW_027361968.1, forward strand.
AGATATATGCATCCATCTTCATACAAACAAATAACAATTAGAGTCTATACTAGCGCATGGCCGAGTGGCCATACGAACCTTTTATAGCAGCATCCTTCTGGGACCTTCCTAATGGTCCAATGGGAGCAGCAATAGGAACTGAGCACGTGACCTCAGACCTCCAATGAGAGGACTTCCCACGGGCATGCTCAGTGGGCCCAAATAAGGACTTAGTCCCAAGAGCTGCTTGCTGCTGGCTATTGCAGGTTACTATAGCTGAACCCTGATTGGCAGCAGTAACCAAACCAACAGAAGTAGACTGAGCAAGATGCCGGGAACGACGCCTCTGCTGAGCATGCTCCTCTGCGGCTGGAGAGGAATGGGAGACTGCAGAAGGCAAGGCCCGGGATTCCTGCTGTGCAGAGGCAGAAACCCAACGCCTAACACAGGCCTCCTTCACTTTGATAAGCGTCAGCCCTGTCAGCATTTTCATTATGAGTTATTAAGCCCCCGGTGGCACTAAAAACCTGCTATGGGCCAGCACCTCCAAAGCGTAGAGGGACAGATTATGCCAAGTGTCCGTCTTGGATACCCATAGATGTGCAGCACAGAGGAATCACGGGGAACGCTGGTACAATCGGCATGGTACTCCTCCATCTTTACATTTAGCTTTATGGACATTATTTTTGCACCTGGCAGTGGTAGACGGTGAAACGACTGCGCACAATGACTCTGACCATCATAGTCTATCTCTGTCCTGCAGAGCGTACGGCAGCCTTAGTCCAGACAGGCCTCTTACCTTGCACTGACAGTGACTTCAGCCTCTGAGCCGGTGACGCGCCCGGGGTCCCCTCGTATTCTCTATGTACGTAGATGCAGAAGGTGTACTCAGCGCTCTGCTTTTCCCAGTTCTTTTCCTTAATTGTACCGATCTTGATGAAGTTTGTCTTCCTGACTTGATCTTTGAAATTCACAGAACTAATCATTCCAATCAACCACTGGACGTCACTCTCATCAAGAGCGGAGACGACCACGACGTTGTGTCCTGACGTCAGCTGGCTCTGGAATGGCAGAGTACATTATACAAGCGGTACACTGATCCTGGTGACTGCATACACATAGGGGAACGCTATGGTGAGGCCTGCTTAACTGGATGGGTCCAGTGGTTACCGCTGGACGCCTCGGAGGGGCTTCTAAGGTTAAGCACCGGCACCAGAACCTCAATGCTTCTGACTTTACGACCCTGATCCATAAAAGTTTTTTTGCCAAATTTGTTACATAAAATGCTTTAAAAAGCCACAAAACTTTTGTGCAACTTTACATTTTCACGCCAGTTTTCGACAACTCTACCAAAGTGGTTGGAGCATGTGAAGGACGTGGCGTGGTAAATTCATCAAAAGTTGTGGAGTAACATACCAGAAATGTTACCCAATCCTTGACTTGGTGGTCTCTCGTCCTCAGCATCACTGCAATAGTATTTCAAAGGAGCTCATTCCTCCGAGCTCCACCTCACATGGACATGTGTAGAGGGAAATGCCTTAGAAAAGTGATGTGAGACTGAAACCTCGGCCCAGACCCTCCCGAATGATGAAATCATGCAATGGCATAAAATACCTATAATGTCGTCTACTATTGGGGGCACAAAGAGCTTAAGGCTCCTTTCTTTAACTTTCCATATGACCTGGCAAGTGAATAAGAAATAGCATATCCTTACCTTCTGGTCTCCTCACGTTCCTTCATCCCACTGGCTGTGCCCTTTGCAGGTCTCATTTTCTAAAGTAGTGAGCATGTGACAGTTGCAGCTAATCACTATGGCCACTGATTGGCTGCAGCAGTGATATGCTGAGCTGCCAAAAGAGAAGGAGAGGAGAACAGCGATGGACATGGCCAGCGGGAGGTGGAGGTGGAAGATAAGTAGATGCCATTAATGTTTTTTTAATCACATTTGAACCATATCCAAAGTTAAAGAAAGGGGATGTTTGGGAGAAAGCTTTGTAGGTGGAAAAGTGGATCTTATGTGATCATCCATGGTAGTAAAGGTGACCCCAGATCTTTACTACATGGTCTTCATTTACTGATGGATCCCTCAGGTTACAAATTTGGAGCAAATCAAAGAAATTGATATATTAGAGAATCGTTCATCCAGAACTTCTCAATAATTTAAAATCTTACCGATTTCTTTCCTTTTCCAAGATCTGAAAAGCAAAAAAATAAGACAATAATAAAGTAAATGTACTGCGACATTACTATACACCGACATATTGTAGGCTTTGTCATTAGGAGCTCAGGGGCCAAAAAGTTTTTAGGATTGTGGAAACTTTGCTCCTCCACCTAATGGATGGTGGCTCTTGGGTTAACATGACCTTATCGTGGTCCATGTAGATGAGGTTGTGCTCTCAATGGAAGGATGAGGGTGATTAGAGGAACATGCAAAGACAAAAACTGAGGAGATCATGATTCAACGAGTCACCGCCCTAAGAATGACCAGTGCCGTAAGGACAGAAGGCTCAGTATCATTATACGATCGTGTGACGGATGAAACCTGGTGATCAGCAGCGTTGCTATCTTACATCACCCACCTTTAGTCTGCTCCATGATTTCTTTTAACTGCTTCAGTTTCTGGCACATTACATCTCCCATGTTTTGGAAGTACAGCGCTTTAATCCGCAGATCCACTCAACTCCGTGCTCGTCTCAAGACCAACGTCCGTAGAGAAGTTCTGCCCTATCAGTCTGAGGATCCTGATGTTCTGAAAGGTAAATTTGTAATATTTGTCTTAGTAAATATTATATTAGAGAAAAAATATTTTCCAAAGGTGAAGATGAATCTCCTGGTCCCCAGGGAAGAACTTATACAGTAATAGGGCTCACACCGACCATGTGATATCTTCATCTTACGATGCAGAGGGGTCTATGGCGCTCCAGGCACCAGGACCTTCAGGCAAAATCAGGACCCCAACTACTATGTGGCGGACAGTGTTTTCTTATGTGACCCTATTGGGCTTCATCGCCCGATTGCTATGTCGAGTGATATAGAAAAAGATTAAGTTGCACCCTTAATTGCTAAGCATGACAACTAATAACTATTCTAAGCATTTATGTCTTGGCAAATGACATAGATTTTATATAACACTTTCAACATCTTAATTTGTTATTTCGGAGAAAATCATTGGCAGAATTCATAATCAGTCATCATCAATAAATCAATAATTAATCATCATCACAAATAAATCAGTCATCCTGGTTATGACAGTCTCTATACTATCTGAGATCCTGCCACCATTGTACACATTGATTTCAGAACGCTTCTGGCCTCTTACTGCATCTGTTTGTCCCCGAGGTGGTGCCGTCTTCTCTTTTCCTGGAGGTCTCTGGGTTCCCGGGCGGTTCCTGTGTATTGTTCCTCCTTTCTTGGTGATTGCGCTGCTGATTTTCCAGGAACAACGTGAAAAGAAGGTTTATATGGCCCCTTTTGCCTGCAGCGTTACACAAGGCCTTCCGCTCCAATCTTTTCCTTAACGCTCCCGGATCTGAGAAGACGTCGTCTCCGCCTTAGCTCCTGCTGAGTGACCTTAGGCACCAATTTATTGTAGGATGTTTCGAATATGATTTTCATTCCCAGGTCAAGGTCCATGTGGGACGTTCCTCCACCTCCTTCACAAACAAGGCTGATAAAACCATATAGACTCTACTCACAGAATTAACAGTTAAAATAAAAAATGTAATAAAGCTTAAAGAGTATCAGTCCTTACAGGATGAGCCGTCGTGTGTGCATGGGAGTGATGCCGGGGGTTCTCATCGATACACCCAATATATCGTGCATGTTTTGACTGTTTTGTAAGATATGAAGGAGTCGTTTCTTGGATCTGAGTCACATTGTTCGTGTTGTTAATATTAATATTTGAGAGTATAAAATGTTCAAATATTATTCTTGCGTTTTTCAGGATGGTGTTTCCCTTTCTTTAAGGTCCATGGTCATTCCAAAGTTGATGCTGAGGACAACACGCCTTCACCATTGCATTTCTTGAACATGCGAGCATGGGAGACTAGATGACGATTTTGTATTATGTTTCTCAGACTGGGAAAACTCTATAAAATAGGTGAGGACAAAATGGTGAGGGCTCAGTGCAGGATAGAGTGAGATGTATCCAAAGACCTTACACTTCTGCGGCTCCCTTGCCCCCAATTCCACGATCTTCCTTCCACTCTTCTTGTCCGGTTTCCATTGGAAAAAGGTGAAATTTGCACTCAGCTCTGCCTAATCCCGGCTGTTGGCCCCAGATCCGCTTTGGACTGGTTACTTCAATAGATGGTGATTACTCACATGCTGCTTAGCCTGGGGTCCCTTATTGCATTAGCAATCTCCACCCCCAGGGCTATTCGTCTGCCCTTTCTCACTACTTCATCACTTCTGTCCACATTAGGAAGTCTCTCCACTATAACTTACTGCTCTGCACTACACCCATTTCTGACTTCTCCCAACCTGGAAAACCCTTTATTCTACTTATACTTATCCTGGCACTCTCATGTCCTATTACTAATCTATACCACATTTTGTCTTATTCTACTGCTACCCTTCTATTCTATTCTCTTATGTCTTTCCCTAATCCTGTACAAAGTAGATATAAAGCACATACACATTATAACAACATTAAGTGAATGCAATAATGTACATAAAACTCTAGGAAACAGCATATATTTTATGCCAATATTGTCTGGAGAGGGAGAGGCACATGGCGGCCTCTGTCACCCCCTTACATTAACAGTGCAGATAGTACGGGCATATCATGAAGTTGAAGTAGGTGTACAATGTCTTGGTGTGAGTGCAGTGAGGAGCGCCGAGCAGATGACCTGAGGGCAGAGAGGAGCACTGAGGACATGGCCTGAGGGCAGAGAGGAGCAGTGAGGATATGGCCTGAGTGCAGAGAGGAGCACTGAGCAGATGGCCTGAGGGCAGAGAGGAGCACTGAGGACATGGCCTGAGGGCAGAGAGGAGCTCCAAGCAGATGACCTGAGGGCAGAGAGGAGCGCTGAGGAGATGGCCTGAGGGCAGAGAGGAGCACTGAGGACATGGCCTGAGGACAGAGAGGAGCATTGAGGACATGGCCTGAGAGCATATAGGAGTGCCAAGCACATGGCCTGAGAATAGAGGGCAGTGCTGAGCACACGGCCTAATGGCAGAGAGGAGTGCAGAGGAGATGGCCTGAGAGCAGAGAGGAGCACTGAGCACATGGCCTGAGGGCAGAGAGGACTGCATAGGAGATGGCCTGAGAGCAGAGAGGAGCACTGAGCATGCCGCCTGAGGGCAGAGAGGAGCACTGAGGAGATGGCCTGAGGGCAGAGAGGAGCACTGAGCACATGGCCTGAGGGCAGAGAGGACTGCATAGGAGATGGCCTGAGGGCAGAGAGGAGCACTGAGCACATGGCCTGAGGGCAGAGAGGACTGCATAGGAGATGGCCTGAGAGCAGAGAGGAGCACTTAGCATGCCGCCTGAGGGCAGAGAGGAGCACTGAGGAGATGGCCTGAGGGCAGAGAGGAGCACTGAGGAGATGGCCTGAGAGCAGAGAGGAGCACTGAGGAGATGGCCTGAGAGCAGAGAGGAGCACTGAGCATGCCGCCTGAGGGCAGAGAGGAGCACCGAGCAGATGGCCTGAGGGCAGAGAGGAGCACTGAGCACATGGCCTGAGGACAGAGAGGACTGCATAGGAGATGGCCTGAGAGCAGAGAGGAGCACTGAGCATGCCGCCTGAGGGCAGAGAGGAGCACTGAGGAGATGGCCTGAGAGCAGAGAGGATCACTGAGCACATGGCCTGAGGGCAGAGAGGAGTGCAGAGAAGATGGCCTGAGGGCAGAGAGGAGCACTGAGGAGATGGCCTGAGAGCAGAGAGGAGCACTGAGCACATGGCCTGAGGGCAGAGAGGAGTGCAGAGAAGATGGCCTGAGGGCAGAGAGGAGCACTGTGGAGATGGCCTGAGAGCAGAGAGGAGCACTGAGCACATGGCCTGAGGGCAGAGAGGAGTGCAGAGAAGATGGCCTGAGGGCAGAGAGGAGCACTGTGGAGATGGCCTGAGGGCAGAGAGGAGCAGTGAGGATATGGCCTGAGAGCATATAGGAGTGCCGAGCATACGGCCTGAGGGCAGAGAGGAGCAGTGAGGATATGGCCTGAGAGCATATAGGAGTGCCGAGCATACGGCCTGAGGGCAGAGAGGAGCGCTGAGCACATGGCCTGAGGGCAGAGAGGAGGACTGAGGAGATGGCCTGAGGGCAGAGAGGAGTGCTGAGCACATGGCCTGAGGGCAGAGAGGAGTGCAGAGGAGATGGCCTGAGGGCAGAGAGGAGTGCAGAGAAGATGGCCTGAGGGCAGAGAGGAGCGCTGAGCATGCCGCCTGAGCGCAGAGAGGAGTGCTGAGCACACGGCCTGAGGTGAGAGAGGAAACACTGCGTTTTACGTTACATACAGACAGGATGGATTTATAGAAATCTCCGGCCCACTGTGCTTCTATATGACGCTCTGTAAACTTCCCTGTGGTGCGGGTTTACGAGCCGCGGCATGTCAATTATCTGCAGCAGGGATGCTAGTCTCAGCCATAGTCACTCATTAGATGCAGTAAATCCCCATGGTTCACTGAACAGATGTGTGATTTACCTGCGTGAGCAGAACGCAGCGATAATGCGATGCTGTATCCTGATCGCGGGCACAGAGCCAATGTCAGGACTCTGAATATTTTTGGCTACCTTTTGGGCATGCCTGCCCTTTTTCAACATGGCGTCTTTTGTTTCATGTGCCCCTTGTCTTCCTGCCTTATAACTCCACCCCATACTCTAGTCTGTGCTAGAGTATTCTGCCTGTGTTCTGCTCCTGGTGGGTTCCTGACTTTCTAGCTGCTCCTGCAAACCTGTGTGAATACTCTGCTCCTCGCGGTCTGAGTTCTGCTGTATTCATCTGTGCCGGTGTTCCTCTTGCTTCTGACTGCCCCTGCTGCTTCCTCGGTGGTGCTGACCTTCACCTGCAACACGTAAGCTGGCTGCTGCTCTGGTTCTGACTTCATTTAGTTAGCTGCAAAGCTCGGAACTTCTCTGCTTAATCTGACACTTCCTTCCCAGGCCTCCCTGGATAATCTAACACCTTGTTTGGACTTGCTTATCTATGCATGGACTCGACACAGACCTATTTGTTTCCAGCATTCTCAAGTGCAAACTGCGCTTCACAGAGTGTTTTGCTGATTGCATTTCTCTCTGAGGTTTCCCACAGATTTGTTAAGTTTTTATTCAGTAGTTATTCTAAGTGTTATGGACTTGAGTCTTCTCTGCACTTGTTTGAGGCACCGTGTGTTTATAATGTAGACTTTTACTCCTACAAACTGTGTTCTTCTGTAGCACGATGGATCCGTCCCCAGCTGCTCTCAAGATCTCTACTCCAATAATGGAACAGGACAGCGGGAGGGTTTAGCAGGATCGTGAACACAGCCTTCAAGGGGTTTTCCATCACTTTCTAACATTTTATTATGTGTCCAGTAAAAAATGAAATGATACGGCTTAGATGCTTGGTGAGACCCGAAAGTTTACATGTTTTGTCCCTCTCTCTGCTGATGTGCAGTGGGACACTGGAGTAAAAAATTAAAATGTAACTTTTAATGATTCCTTTAAAAAGACCAATGATCTATAGAGCACCAGAAACAAAAACAAATGATCACAATGTGGGATTCAACATGCAAAAAAGTGGGTTCCATATCTAATAAGGGCTGTAGCACCCTCACCCAATGATTTGCATCCGATGATACGGTCGCCAAAGGCACCTGGATATCTTAGTGGTGGGAACTGGTGTGGTTAGTGGACTTGGGTTTCCCTCCCCCTTCCCTCAGATTACCAGGACTTTTGAAGAAAATGAGAGTACCACCCGGTCTCATCGGGGAGAGATTGTTCCTTACGTTTTTACTTTTGATTGAGCGCTTATATGAGAATCATGGTGGCCTTTTGACTCTAACGTGTGCTATGTGTCATGTATTTCCCTTGCATATATGAGCGCTGAGGATCAGTAAAGTATCCACTTTTTTTCACATTTAATTTGAGTGCTGCTTATTTTTTTTCTTTTGTCATTTTGGCTGTTTGGACACTGCTGAATAGGTTTTACACCTGTATTATTTTGGTAGTGCTGCCCTTTTTTCTTGATAGATATATATATATATATATATATAGTGGGCTCAGATGATAACACATCGGAAGCAAATCATTGGGTGAGGGCGCTACAGCCCGTATTAGATGTGGAATCCCACATTGTGATGATTTGTTGCTATCTAGACCGCTGGTCTTTGTGTTTCCACAGTCTGGATTCTGGATTGCCGCCAATTTGGACGCAGTGTTAGCCCCGCTCTGCCCAAAGCGCCGCCCCGCTTTCTACTTGCGGTGATTCCACAAATGTTCATTGAACACATCTGGAATGGCCGCATCCTATCCATAGACTGTGATACTTATCTTGCGGGGACCGAGCGTCTCAGCATCATATATAGACACGCTGCAGTGTATAGAGAAGCGCTGTATGTTGGGATTCCTGGGTCACCCGCGTATTAGGACGCATAGCGGAGAAGGGATTTCATAATATCCCCTTCACTCTGCTGTAACATCTGGACGCAGCGTTCGGTCCGCAGCGGATCCTGATGTTCTCCGCACCGTGGAAACTCACCCGTAAAGGGATCAGTACAAGTTACATTGTATTCTTTTCCCTGTTGGGATTGGCAGTCTCCTCTGCAGCTGCTGATGGTGTTTACTTGTCACAATGGAGCAATAATTCTTTCACTTTCACTCTTGTTATTTTGTTTCCTGCTTCTTTACAGCAAATTCCGATTCTCCAGCCCCGACCATGGAATCCCAGACTATGAGGGATTATATCAGGAACTTCAGCCTGGATAATGGGCCCCAGGGCAATCAGGGCTACTCGCGGGTTCTCCTGCAGATATTCGGTTACTTAGGTCATGGGAAATCGTCCTTCATCAACTCCTGTAAGTACGTGCTGGACGGTGGACCCTACAAGCCCTGGGCTGAGGTGGCCGACTCACACAACGACCCCAAAACCATGATCAGACACCAATATCAACTGACGGAGACCATCACCATGGTGGACAACCGAGGCTGCGTGAAAATGGACCAGAACGAGATCGGAGAAATCTACGCTCAACTGGGTGAGAGCCGGAGACTGAGACATAGTGTCCCAATGTGTGCTGAGCCGTGTATCTAATCCTTTCCTGTGTGATACTGACTGCTGAGCCGTGTATCTAATCCCATCCTGTATGATACTGACTGCTGAGCCGTGTATCTAATCCTCTCCTGTGTGATACTGACAGCTGAGCCGTGTATCTAATCCTTTCCTGTGTGATACTGACTGCTGAGCCGTGTATCTAATCCCATCCTGTGTGATACTGACTGCTGAGCCATGTATCTAATCCTCTCCTGTGTGATACTGACTGCTGAGCCGTGTATCTAATCCTCTCCTGTGTGATACTGTCTACTGAGCCGTGTATCTAATCCTCTCCTGTGTGATACTGACTGCTGAGCCGCGTATCTAATCCTATCCTGTGTGATACTGACTGCTGAGCCCTGTATCTAATCCTATCCTGTGTGATACTGTCTGCTGAGCCGTGTGTCTAATCCTATCCTGTGTGATACTGACTGCTGAGCCGTGTATCTAATCCTATCCTGTGTGATACTGACTGCTGAGCCGTGTATCTAATCCTCTCCTGTGTGATACTGTCTGCTGAGCCGTGTATCTAATCCTTTCCTGTGTGATACTGACTGCTGAGCCGTGTATCTAATCCCATCCTGTCTGATACTGACTGCTGAGCCATGTATCTAATCCTCTCCTGTGTGATACTGACTGCTGAGCTGTGTATCTAATCCTCTCCTGTGTGATACTGACTGCTGAGCTGTGTATCTAATCCTTTCCTGTGTGATACTGACTGCTGAGCCGTGTATCTAATCCCATCCTGTATGATACTGACTGCTGAGCCGTGTATCTAATCCTCTCCTGTGTGATACTGACTGCTGAGCTGTGTATCTAATCCTCTCCTGTGTGATACTGACTGCTGAGCTGTGTATCTAATCCTTTCCTGTGTGATACTGACTGCTGAGCCGTGTATCTAATCCCATCCTGTCTGATACTGACTGCTGAGCCGTGTATCTAATCCCATCCTGTCTGATACTGACTGCTGAGCCATGTATCTAATCCTCTCCTGTGTGATATTGACTGCTGAGCCGTGTATCTAATCCTCTCCTGTGTGATACTGACTGCTGAGCCGTGTATCTAATCCTCTCCTGTGTGATACTGACTGCTGAGCCGTGTATCTAATCCCATCCTGTCTGATACTGACTGCTGAGCCGTGTATCTAATCCTCTCCTGTGTGATACTGACAGCTGAGCCGTGTATCTAATCCTCTCCTGTGTGATACTGACTGCTGAGCCGTCTATCTAATCCCATCCTGTCTGATACTGACTGCTGAGCCATGTATCTAATCCTCTCCTGTGTGATACTGACTGCTGAGCCGTGTATCTAATCCTCTCCTGTGTGATACTGACTGCTGAGCCGTGTATCTAATCCCATCCTGTCTGATACTGACTGCTGAGCCGTGTATCTAATCCTCTCCTGTGTGATACTGACTGCTGAGCCGTGTATCTAATCCTCTCCTGTGTGATACTGACTGCTGAGCCGTGTATCTAATCCCATCCTGTCTGATACTGACTGCTGAGCTGTGTATCTAATCCTCTCCTGTGTGATACTGACTGCTGAGCCGTGTATCTAATCCCATCCTGTCTGATACTGACTGCTGAGCCGTGTATCTAATCCTTTCCTGTGTGATACTGACTGCTGAGCCGTGTATCTAATCCCATCCTGTCTGATACTGACTGCTGAGCTGTGTATCTAATCCTCTCCTGTGTGATACTGACTGCTGAGCCGTGTATCTAATCCTTTCCTGTGTGATACTGACTGCTGAGCTGTGTATCTAATCCCATCCTGTCTGATACTGACTGCTGAGCCGTGTATTTAATCCTCTCCTATGTGATACTGACAGCTGAGCCGTGTATCTAATCCTTTCCTGTGTGATACTGACTGCTGAGCCGTGTATCTAATCCCATCCTGTGTGATACTGACTGCTGAGCCGTGTATCTAATCCTCTCCTGTGTGATACTGACTGCTGAGCTGTGTATCTAATCCTCTCCTGTGTGATACTGACTGCTGAGCTGTGTATCTAATCCTTTCCTGTGTGATACTGACTGCTGAGCCGTGTATCTAATCCCATCCTGTCTGATACTGACTGCTGAGCCGTGTATCTAATCCCATCCTGTCTGATACTGACTGCTGAGCCATGTATCTAATCCTCTCCTGTGTGATATTGACTGCTGAGCCGTGTATCTAATCCTCTCCTGTGTGATACTGACTGCTGAGCCGTGTATCTAATCCTCTCCTGTGTGATACTGACTGCTGAGCCGTGTATCTAATCCCATCCTGTCTGATACTGACTGCTGAGCCGTGTATCTAATCCTCTCCTGTGTGATACTGACAGCTGAGCCGTGTATCTAATCCTCTCCTGTGTGATACTGACTGCTGAGCCGTCTATCTAATCCCATCCTGTCTGATACTGACTGCTGAGCCATGTATCTAATCCTCTCCTGTGTGATACTGACTGCTGAGCCGTGTATCTAATCCTCTCCTGTGTGATACTGACTGCTGAGCCGTGTATCTAATCCCATCCTGTCTGATACTGACTGCTGAGCCGTGTATCTAATCCTCTCCTGTGTGATACTGACTGCTGAGCCGTGTATCTAATCCTCTCCTGTGTGATACTGACTGCTGAGCCGTGTATCTAATCCCATCCTGTCTGATACTGACTGCTGAGCTGTGTATCTAATCCTCTCCTGTGTGATACTGACTGCTGAGCCGTGTATCTAATCCCATCCTGTCTGATACTGACTGCTGAGCCGTGTATCTAATCCTTTCCTGTGTGATACTGACTGCTGAGCCGTGTATCTAATCCCATCCTGTCTGATACTGACTGCTGAGCTGTGTATCTAATCCTCTCCTGTGTGATACTGACTGCTGAGCCGTGTATCTAATCCTTTCCTGTGTGATACTGACTGCTGAGCTGTGTATCTAATCCCATCCTGTCTGATACTGACTGCTGAGCCGTGTATTTAATCCTCTCCTATGTGATACTGACAGCTGAGCCGTGTATCTAATCCTTTCCTGTGTGATACTGACTGCTGAGCCGTGTATCTAATCCCATCCTGTGTGATACTGACTGCTGAGCCGTGTATCTAATCATCTCCTGTGTGATACTGACTGCTGAGCCGTGTATCTATCCCATCCTGTGTGATACTGACTGCTGAGCCGTGTATCTAATCATCTCCTGTGTGATACTGACTGCTGAGCCGTGTATCTAATCCTCTCCTGTGTGACACTGACTGCTGAGCCGTGTATCTAATCATCTCCTGTGTGATACTGTCTGCTGAGCCGTGTATCTAATCCTATCCTGTGTGATACTGTCTGCTGAGCCGTGTATCTAATCATCTCCTGTGTGATACTGACTGCTGAGCCGTGTATCGAATCCTCTCCTGTGTGACACTGACTGCTGAGCCGTGTATCTAATCCCATCCTGTATGATACTGACTGCTGAACCGTGTATCTAATCCCATCCTGTGTGATACTGTCTGCTGAGCCGTGTATCTAATCCCATCCTGTGTGATACTGACTGCTGAGCCGTGTATCTAATCATCTCCTGTGTGATACTGACTGCTGAGCCGTGTATCTAATCATCTCCTGTGTGATACTGACTGCTGAGCCGTGTATCTAATCCTCTCCTGTGTGATACTGACTGCTGAGCCGTGTATCTAATCCTCTCCTGTGTGATACTGACTGCTGAGCCGTGTATCTAATCCCATCCTGTCTGATACTGACTGCTGAGCTGTGTATCTAATCCTCTCCTGTGTGATACTGACTGCTGAGCCGTGTATCTAATCCTTTCCTGTGTGATACTGACTGCTGAGCCGTGTATCTAATCCCATCCTGTCTGATACTGACCGCTGAGCCGTGTATCTAATCCTCTCCTGTGTGATACTGACAGCTGAGCCGTGTATCTAATCCTTTCCTGTGTGATACTGACTGCTGAGCCGTGTATCTAATCCCATCCTGTGTGATACTGACTGCTGAGCCGTGTATCTAATCCTCTCCTGTGTGATACTGACTGCTGAGCCGTGTATCTAATCCCATCCTGTGTGATACTGACTGCTGAGCCGTGTATCTAATCATCTCCTGTGTGATACTGACTGCTGAGCCGTGTATCTAATCCTCTCCTGTGTGACACTGACTGCTGAGCCGTGTATCTAATCATCTCCTGTGTGATACTGTCTGCTGAGCCGTGTATCTAATCCTATCCTGTGTGATACTGTCTGCTGAGCCGTGTATCTAATCATCTCCTGTGTGATACTGACTGCTGAGCCGTGTATCTAATCCTCTCCTGTGTGACACTGACTGCTGAGCCGTGTATCTAATCCCATCCTGTGTGATACTGACTGCTGAGCCGTGTATCTAATCCCATCCTGTGTGATACTGTCTGCTGAGCCGTGTATCTAATCCCATCCTGTGTGATACTGACTGCTGAGCCGTGTATCTAATCATCTCCTGTGTGATACTGACTGCTGAGCCGTGTATCTAATCCTCTCCTGTGTGACACTGACTGCTGAGCCGTGTATCTAATCATCTCCTGTGTGATACTGACTGCTGAGCCGTGTATCTAATCATCTCCTGTGTGATACTGACTGCTGAGCCGTGTATCTAATCCTCTCCTGTGTGACACTGACTGCTGAGCCGTGTATGTAATCCCATCCTGTGTGACACTGACTGCTGAGCCGTGTATCTAATCCCATCCTGTGTGATACTGTCTGCTGAGCCGTGTATCTAATCCCATCCTGTGTGATACTGACTGCTGAGCCGTGTATCTAATCATCTCCTGTGTGATACTGACTGCTGAGCCGTGTATCTAATCCTCTCCTGTGTGACACTGACTGCTGAGCCGTGTATCTAATCATCTCCTGTGTGATACTGACTGCTGAGCCGTGTATCTAATCCTAGCCTGTGTGATACTGTCTGCTGAGCCGTGTATCTAATCCTATCCTGTGTGACACTGACTGCTGAGCCGTGTATCTAATCATCTCCTGTGTGATACTGTCTGCTGAGCCGTGTATCTAATCATCTCCTGTGTGATACTGACTGCTGAGCCGTGTATCTAATCCTATCCTGTGTGTAACTGACTGTTGAGCCATGTATCTAATCCTCTCCTGTGTGATACTGACTGCTGATCCGTTTATCTAATCCTAGCCTGTGTGATACTGTCTGCTGAGCCGTGTATCTAATCCTATCCTGTGTGATACTGACTGCTGAGCCGTGTATCTAATCCTATCCTGTGTGATACTGACTGCTGAGCCGTGTATCTAATCCTATCCTGTGTGATACTGACTGCTGAGCCGTGTATCTAATCCTATCCTGTGTGATACTGACTGCTGAGCCGTGTATCTAATCCTATCCTGTGTGATACTGACTGCTGAGCCGTGTATCTAATCCTAGCCTGTGTGATACTGTCTGCTGAGCCGTGTATCTAATCCTATCCTGTGTGATACTGACTGCTGAGCCGTGTATCTAATCCTATCCTGTGTGATACTGACTGCTGAGCCGTGTATCTAATCCTATCCTGTGTGATACTGACTGCTGAGCCGTGTATCTAATCCTATCCTGTGTGATACTGACTGCTGAGCCGTGTATCTAATCCTATCCTGTGTGATACTGTCTGCTGAGCCGTGTATCTAATCTCATCCTGTGTGATACTGACTGCTGAGCCATGTATCTAATCCTATCCTGTGTGATACTGTCTGCTGAGCCGTGTATCTAATCCTCTCCTGTGTGATACTGTCTGCTGAGCCGTGTATCTAATCCTAGCCTGTGTGATACTGTCTGCTGAGCCGTGTATCTAATCCTATCCTGTGTGATACTGACTGCTGAGCCGTGTATCTAATCCTATCCTGTGTGATACTGACTGCTGAGCCGTGTATCTAATCCTAGCCTGTGTGATACTGTCTGCTGAGCCGTGTATCTAATCCTATCCTGTGTGATACTGACTGCTGAGCCGTGTATCTAATCCTTTCCTGTGTGATACTGATTGCTGAGCCGTGTATCTAATCCTATCCTGTGTGATACTGACTGCTGAGCCGTGTATCTAATCCTATCCTGTGTGATACTGTCTGCTGAGCCGTGTATCTAATCCCATCCTGTGTGATACTGACTGCTGAGCCGTGTATCTAATCCTATCCTGTGTGATACTGTCTGCTGAGCCGTGTATCTAATCCTCTCCTGTGTGATACTGTCTGCTGAGCCGTGTATCTAATCCTAGCCTGTGTGATACTGTCTGCTGAGCCGTGTATCTAATCCTATACTGTGTGATACTGACTGCTGAGCCGTGTATCTAATCCTATCCTGTGTGATACTGACTGCTGAGCCGTGTATCTAATCCTATCCTGTGTGATACTGTCTGCTGAGCCGTGTATCTAATCCTATCCTGTGTGATACTGACTGCTGAGCCGTGTATCTAATCCTATCCTGTGTGATACTGACTGCTGAGCCGTGTATCTAATCCTATCCTGTGTGATACTGTCTGCTGAGCCGTGTATCTAATCCCATCCTGTGCGATACTGTCTGCTGAGCCGTGTATCTAATCCCATCCTGTGTGATACTGTCTGCTGAGCCGTGTATCTATTCCTCTTCTGTGTGATACTGACTGCTGAGCCGTGTATCTATTCCTATTCTGTGTGATACTGACTGCTGAGCCGTGTATCTAATCCTATCCTGTGTGATATTGACTGCTGAGCCGTGTATCTAATCCTATCCTGTGTGATACTGACTGCTGAGCCGTGTATCTAATCATATCCTGTGTGATACTGACTGCTGAGCCGTGTATCTATTCCTCTTCTGTGTGATACTGACTGCTGAGCCATGTATCTAATCCCATCCTGTGTGATACTGTCTGCTGAGCCGTGTATCTAATCCTCTCCTGTGTGATACTGACTGCTGAGCTGTGTATCTAATCCTATCCTGTGTGATACTGACTGATGAGCCGTGTATCTAATCCTCTCCTGTGTGATACTGACTGCTGAGCCGTGTATCTAATCCTATCCTGTGTGATACTGACTGCTGAGCCGTGCATCTAATCCTCTCCTGTGTGATACTGACTGCTGAGCCATGTATCTAATCCTATCCTGTGTGATACTGACTGCTGAGCCGTGTATCTAATCCTATTCTGTGTGATACTGACTGCTGAGCCGTGTATCTAATCCTCTCCTGTGTGATACTGACTACTGAACCGTGTATCTAATCCTATCCTGTGTGATACTGACTGCTGAGCTGTGTATCTATTCCTCTTCTGTGTGATATTGACTGCTGAGCCGTGTATCTAATCATCTCCTGTGTGATACTGACTGCTGAGCCGTGTATCTAATCATCTCCTGTGTGATACTGACTGCTGAGCCGTGTATCTAATCCTCTCCTGTGTGATACTGACTGCTGAGCCGTGTATCTAATCCTCTCCTGTGTGATACTGACTGCTGAGCCGTGTATCTAATCCCATCCTGTCTGATACTGACTGCTGAGCTGTGTATCTAATCCTCTCCTGTGTGATACTGACTGCTGAGCCATGTATCTAATCCTTTCCTGTGTGATACTGACTGCTGAGCCGTGTATCTAATCCCATCCTGTCTGATACTGACTGCTGAGCCGTGTATCTAATCCTCTCCTGTGTGATACTGACAGCTGAGCCGTGTATCTAATCCTTTCCTGTGTGATACTGACTGCTGAGCCATGTATCTAATCCCATCCTGTGTGATACTGACTGCTGAGCCATGTATCTAATCCTCTCCTGTGTGATACTGACTGCTGAGCCGTGTATCTAATCCCATCCTGTGTGATACTGACTGCTGAGCCGTGTATCTAATCATCTCCTGTGTGATACTGACTGCTGAGCCGTGTATCTAATCCTCTCCTGTGTGACACTGACTGCTGAGCCGTGTATCTAATCATCTCCTGTGTGATACTGTCTGCTGAGCCATGTATCTAATCCTATCCTGTGTGATACTGTCTGCTGAGCCGTGTATCTAATCATCTCCTGTGTGATACTGACTGCTGAGCCGTGTATCTAATCCTCTCCTGTGTGACACTGACTGCTGAGCCGTGTATCTAATCCCATCCTGTGTGATACTGACTGCTGAGCCGTGTATCTAATCCCATCCTGTGTGATACTGTCTGCTGAGCCGTGTATCTAATCCCATCCTGTGTGATACTGACTGCTGAGCCGTGTATCTAACCATCTCCTGTGTGATACTGACTGCTGAGCCGTGTATCTAATCCTCTCCTGTGTGACACTGACTGCTGAGCCGTGTATCTAATCATCTCCTGTGTGATACTGACTGCTGAGCCGTGTATCTAATCATCTCCTGTGTGATACTGACTGCTGAGCCGTGTATCTAATCCTCTCCTGTGTGACACTGACTGCTGAGCCGTGTATCTAATCCCATCCTGTGTGACACTGACTGCTGAGCCGTGTATCTAATCCCATCCTGTGTGATACTGTCTGCTGAGCCATGTATGTAATCCCATCCTGTGTGATACTGACTGCTGAGCCGTGTATCTAATCATCTCCTGTGTTATACTGACTGCTGAGCCGTGTATCTAATCCTCTTCTGTGTGATACTGACTGCTGAGCTGTGTATCTAATCCTTTCCTGTGTGATACTGACTGCTGAGCCGTGTATCTAATCCCATCCTGTATGATACTGACTGCTGAGCCGTGTATCTAATCCTCTCCTGTGTGATACTGACTGCTGAGCTGTGTATCTAATCCTCTCCTGTGTGATACTGACTGCTGAGCTGTGTATCTAATCCTTTCCTGTGTGATACTGACTGCTGAGCCGTGTATCTAATCCCATCCTGTCTGATACTGACTGCTGAGCCGTGTATCTAATCCCATCCTGTCTGATACTGACTGCTGAGCCATGTATCTAATCCTCTCCTGTGTGATATTGACTGCTGAGCCGTGTATCTAATCCTCTCCTGTGTGATACTGACTGCTGAGCCGTGTATCTAATCCTCTCCTGTGTGATACTGACTGCTGAGCCGTGTATCTAATCCCATCCTGTCTGATACTGACTGCTGAGCCGTGTATCTAATCCTCTCCTGTGTGATACTGACAGCTGAGCCGTGTATCTAATCCTCTCCTGTGTGATACTGACTGCTGAGCCGTCTATCTAATCCCATCCTGTCTGATACTGACTGCTGAGCCATGTATCTAATCCTCTCCTGTGTGATACTGACTGCTGAGCCGTGTATCTAATCCTCTCCTGTGTGATACTGACTGCTGAGCCGTGTATCTAATCCCATCCTGTCTGATACTGACTGCTGAGCCGTGTATCTAATCCTCTCCTGTGTGATACTGACTGCTGAGCCGTGTATCTAATCCTCTCCTGTGTGATACTGACTGCTGAGCCGTGTATCTAATCCCATCCTGTCTGATACTGACTGCTGAGCTGTGTATCTAATCCTCTCCTGTGTGATACTGACTGCTGAGCCGTGTATCTAATCCCATCCTGTCTGATACTGACTGCTGAGCCGTGTATCTAATCCTTTCCTGTGTGATACTGACTGCTGAGCCGTGTATCTAATCCCATCCTGTCTGATACTGACTGCTGAGCTGTGTATCTAATCCTCTCCTGTGTGATACTGACTGCTGAGCCGTGTATCTAATCCTTTCCTGTGTGATACTGACTGCTGAGCCGTGTATCTAATCCCATCCTGTCTGATACTGACTGCTGAGCCGTGTATTTAATCCTCTCCTGTGTGATACTGACAGCTGAGCCGTGTATCTAATCCTTTCCTGTGTGATACTGACTGCTGAGCCGTGTATCTAATCCCATCCTGTGTGATACTGACTGCTGAGCCGTGTATCTAATCCTCTCCTGTGTGATACTGACTGCTGAGCCGTGTATCTATCCCATCCTGTGTGATACTGACTGCTGAGCCGTGTATCTAATCATCTCCTGTGTGATACTGACTGCTGAGCCGTGTATCTAATCCTCTCCTGTGTGACACTGACTGCTGAGCCGTGTATCTAATCATCTCCTGTGTGATACTGTCTGCTGAGCCGTGTATCTAATCCTATCCTGTGTGATACTGTCTGCTGAGCCGTGTATCTAATCATCTCCTGTGTGATACTGACTGCTGAGCCGTGTATCGAATCCTCTCCTGTGTGACACTGACTGCTGAGCCGTGTATCTAATCCCATCCTGTATGATACTGACTGCTGAGCCGTGTATCTAATCCCATCCTGTGTGATACTGTCTGCTGAGCCGTGTATCTAATCCCATCCTGTGTGATACTGACTGCTGAGCCGTGTATCTAATCATCTCCTGTGTGATACTGACTGCTGAGCCGTGTATCTAATCATCTCCTGTGTGATACTGACTGCTGAGCCGTGTATCTAATCCTCTCCTGTGTGATACTGACTGCTGAGCCGTGTATCTAATCCTCTCCTGTGTGATACTGACTGCTGAGCCGTGTATCTAATCCCATCCTGTCTGATACTGACTGCTGAGCTGTGTATCTAATCCTCTCCTGTGTGATACTGACTGCTGAGCCGTGTATCTAATCCTTTCCTGTGTGATACTGACTGCTGAGCCGTGTATCTAATCCCATCCTGTCTGATACTGACCACTGAGCCGTGTATCTAATCCTCTCCTGTGTGATGCTGACAGCTGAGCCGTGTATCTAATCCTTTCCTGTGTGATACTGACTGCTGAGCCGTGTATCTAATCCCATCTTGTGTGATACTGACTGCTGAGCCGTGTATCTAATCCTCTCCTGTGTGATACTGACTGCTGAGCCGTGTATCTAATCCCATCCTGTGTGATACTGACTGCTGAGCCGTGTATCTAATCATCTCCTGTGTGATACTGACTGCTGAGCCGTGTATCTAATCCTCTCCTGTGTGACACTGACTGCTGAGCCGTGTATCTAATCATCTCCTGTGTGATACTGTCTGCTGAGCCGTGTATCTAATCCTATCCTGTGTGATACTGTCTGCTGAGCCGTGTATCTAATCATCTCCTGTGTGATACTGACTGCTGAGCCGTGTATCTAATCCTCTCCTGTGTGACACTGACTGCTGAGCCGTGTATCTAATCCCATCCTGTGTGATACTGACTGCTGAGCCGTGTATCTAATCCCATCCTGTGTGATACTGTCTGCTGAGCCGTGTATCTAATCCCATCCTGTGTGATACTGACTGCTGAGCCGTGTATCTAATCATCTCCTGTGTGATACTGACTGCTGAGCCGTGTATCTAATCCTCTCCTGTGTGACACTGACTGCTGAGCCGTGTATCTAATCATCTCCTGTGTGATACTGACTGCTGAGCCGTGTATCTAATCATCTCCTGTGTGATACTGACTGCTGAGCCGTGTATCTAATCCTCTCCTGTGTGACACTGACTGCTGAGCCGTGTATGTAATCCCATCCTGTGTGACACTGACTGCTGAGCCGTGTATCTAATCCCATCCTGTGTGATACTGTCTGCTGAGCCGTGTATCTAATCCCATCCTGTGTGATACTGACTGCTGAGCCGTGTATCTAATCATCTCCTGTGTGATACTGACTGCTGAGCCGTGTATCTAATCCTCTCCTGTGTGACACTGACTGCTGAGCCGTGTATCTAATCATCTCCTGTGTGATACTGACTGCTGAGCCGTGTATCTAATCCTAGCCTGTGTGATACTGTCTGCTGAGCCGTGTATCTAATCCTATCCTGTGTGACACTGACTGCTGAGCCGTGTATCTAATCATCTCCTGTGTGATACTGTCTGCTGAGCCGTGTATCTAATCATCTCCTGTGTGATACTGACTGCTGAGCCGTGTATCTAATCCTATCCTGTGTGTAACTGACTGTTGAGCCGTGTATCTAATCCTCTCCTGTGTGATACTGACTGCTGATCCGTTTATCTAATCCTAGCCTGTGTGATACTGTCTGCTGAGCCGTGTATCTAATCCTATCCTGTGTGATACTGACTGCTGAGCCGTGTATCTAATCCTATCCTGTGTGATACTGACTGCTGAGCCGTGTATCTAATCCTATCCTGTGTGATACTGACTGCTGAGCCGTGTATCTAATCCTATCCTGTGTGATACTGACTGCTGAGCCGTGTATCTAATCCTATCCTGTGTGATACTGACTGCTGAGCCGTGTATCTAATCCTAGCCTGTGTGATACTGTCTGCTGAGCCGTGTATCTAATCCTATCCTGTGTGATACTGACTGCTGAGCCGTGTATCTAATCCTATCCTGTGTGATACTGACTGCTGAGCCGTGTATCTAATCCTATCCTGTGTGATACTGACTGCTGAGCCGTGTATCTAATCCTATCCTGTGTGATACTGACTGCTGAGCCGTGTATCTAATCCTATCCTGTGTGATACTGTCTGCTGAGCCGTGTATCTAATCTCATCCTGTGTGATACTGACTGCTGAGCCATGTATCTAATCCTATCCTGTGTGATACTGTCTGCTGAGCCGTGTATCTAATCCTCTCCTGTGTGATACTGTCTGCTGAGCCGTGTATCTAATCCTAGCCTGTGTGATACTGTCTGCTGAGCCGTGTATCTAATCCTATCCTGTGTGATACTGACTGCTGAGCCGTGTATCTAATCCTATCCTGTGTGATACTGACTGCTGAGCCGTGTATCTAATCCTAGCCTGTGTGATACTGTCTGCTGAGCCGTGTATCTAATCCTATCCTGTGTGATACTGACTGCTGAGCCGTGTATCTAATCCTTTCCTGTGTGATACTGATTGCTGAGCCATGTATCTAATCCTATCCTGTGTGATACTGACTGCTGAGCCGTGTATCTAATCCTATCCTGTGTGATACTGTCTGCTGAGCCGTGTATCTAATCCCATCCTGTGTGATACTGACTGCTGAGCCGTGTATCTAATCCTATCCTGTGTGATACTGTCTGCTGAGCCGTGTATCTAATCCTCTCCTGTGTGATACTGTCTGCTGAGCCGTGTATCTAATCCTAGCCTGTGTGATACTGTCTGCTGAGCCGTGTATCTAATCCTATACTGTGTGATACTGACTGCTGAGCCGTGTATCTAATCCTATCCTGTGTGATACTGACTGCTGAGCCGTGTATCTAATCCTATCCTGTGTGATACTGTCTGCTGAGCCGTGTATCTAATCCTATCCTGTGTGATACTGACTGCTGAGCCGTGTATCTAATCCTATCCTGTGTGATACTGACTGCTGAGCCGTGTATCTAATCCTATCCTGTGTGATACTGTCTGCTGAGCCGTGTATCTAATCCCATCCTGTGCGATACTGTCTGCTGAGCCGTGTATCTAATCCCATCCTGTGTGATACTGTCTGCTGAGCC
Organism: Dendrobates tinctorius; assembly: GCF_039654945.1. Lineage (NCBI taxonomy): Eukaryota > Metazoa > Chordata > Amphibia > Anura > Dendrobatidae > Dendrobates > Dendrobates tinctorius. The sequence continues at coordinate 416,263 of NW_027361968.1, forward strand.
ATGTATCTATTCCTCTTCTGTGTGATACTGACTGCTGAGCCGTGTATCTATTCCTATTCTGTGTGATACTGACTGCTGAGCCGTGTATCTAATCCTATCCTGTGTGATATTGACTGCTGAGCCGTGTATCTAATCCTATCCTGTGTGATACTGACTGCTGAGCCGTGTATCTAATCCTATCCTGTGTGATACTGACTGCTGAGCCGTGTATCTATTCCTCTTCTGTGTGATACTGACTGCTGAGCCATGTATCTAATCCCATCCTGTGTGATACTGTCTGCTGAGCCGTGTATCTAATCCTCTCCTGTGTGATACTGACTGCTGAGCTGTGTATCTAATCCTATCCTGTGTGATACTGACTGATGAGCCGTGTATCTAATCCTCTCCTGTGTGATACTGACTGCTGAGCCGTGTATCTAATCCTATCCTGTGTGATACTGACTGCTGAGCCGTGCATCTAATCCTCTCCTGTGTGATACTGACTGCTGAGCCATGTATCTAATCCTATCCTGTGTGATACTGACTGCTGAGCCGTGTATCTAATCCTATTCTGTGTGATACTGACTGCTGAGCCGTGTATCTAATCCTCTCCTGTGTGATACTGACTACTGAACCGTGTATCTAATCCTATCCTGTGTGATACTGACTGCTGAGCTGTGTATCTATTCCTCTTCTGTGTGATATTGACTGCTGAGCCATGTATCTAATCCTATCCTGTGTGATACTGACTGCTGAGCCGTGTATCTAATCCTCTCCTGTGTGATACTGACTGCTGAGGCGTGTATCTAATCCTCTCCTGTGTGATACTGACTGCTGAGCCGTGTATCTAATCCCATCCTGTCTGATACTGACTGCTGAGCTGTGTATCTAATCCTCTCCTGTGTGATACTGACTGCTGAGCCATGTATCTAATCCTTTCCTGTGTGATACTGACTGCTGAGCCGTGTATCTAATCCCATCCTGTCTGATACTGACTGCTGAGCCGTGTATCTAATCCTCTCCTGTGTGATACTGACAGCTGAGCCGTGTATCTAATCCTTTCCTGTGTGATACTGACTGCTGAGCCATGTATCTAATCCCATCCTGTGTGATACTGACTGCTGAGCCATGTATCTAATCCTCTCCTGTGTGATACTGACTGCTGAGCCGTGTATCTAATCCCATCCTGTGTGATACTGACTGCTGAGCCGTGTATCTAATCATCTCCTGTGTGATACTGACTGCTGAGCCGTGTATCTAATCCTCTCCTGTGTGACACTGACTGCTGAGCCGTGTATCTAATCATCTCCTGTGTGATACTGTCTGCTGAGCCATGTATCTAATCCTATCCTGTGTGATACTGTCTGCTGAGCCGTGTATCTAATCATCTCCTGTGTGATACTGACTGCTGAGCCGTGTATCTAATCCTCTCCTGTGTGACACTGACTGCTGAGCCGTGTATCTAATCCCATCCTGTGTGATACTGACTGCTGAGCCGTGTATCTAATCCCATCCTGTGTGATACTGTCTGCTGAGCCGTGTATCTAATCCCATCCTGTGTGATACTGACTGCTGAGCCGTGTATCTAACCATCTCCTGTGTGATACTGACTGCTGAGCCGTGTATCTAATCCTCTCCTGTGTGACACTGACTGCTGAGCCGTGTATCTAATCATCTCCTGTGTGATACTGACTGCTGAGCCGTGTATCTAATCATCTCCTGTGTGATACTGACTGCTGAGCCGTGTATCTAATCCTCTCCTGTGTGACACTGACTGCTGAGCCGTGTATCTAATCCCATCCTGTGTGACACTGACTGCTGAGCCGTGTATCTAATCCCATCCTGTGTGATACTGTCTGCTGAGCCATGTATGTAATCCCATCCTGTGTGATACTGACTGCTGAGCCGTGTATCTAATCATCTCCTGTGTTATACTGACTGCTGAGCCGTGTATCTAATCCTCTTCTGTGTGATACTGACTGCTGAGCTGTGTATCTAATCCTATCCTGTGTGATACTGACTGCTGAGCTGTGTATCCAATCCTATCCTGTGTGATACTGACTGCTGAGCTGTGTATCTAATCCTATCCTGTGTGATACTGACTGCTGAGCCGTGTATCTAATCCTATCCTGTGTGACACTGACTGCTGAGCTGTGTATCTAATCCGCTCCTGTGTGATACTGACTGCTGAGCTGGGTATCTAATCCTATCCTGTGTGATACCGACTGCTGAGCCGTGTATCTAATTCTATCCTGTGTGATACTGACTGCTGAGCCGTGTATCTAATCCTCTCCTATGTGATACTGACTGCTGAGCCGTGTATCTAATCCTCTCCTGTGTGATACTGACTGCTGAGCCGTGTACCTAATCCTCTCCTGTGTGATACTGTCTACTGAGCCGTGTATCTAATCCTCTCCTGTGTGATACTGACTTCTGCGCCGTGTATCTAATCCGCTCCTGTGTGATACTGACTGCTGAGCTGGGTATCTAATCCTATCCTGTGTGATACCGACTGCTGAGCCGTGTATCTAATTCTATCCTGTGTGATACTGACTGCTGAGCCGTGTATCTAATCCTCTCCTATGTGATACTGACTGCTGAGCCGTGTATCTAATCATCTCCTGTGTGATACTGACTGCTGAGCCGTGTATCTAATCCTCTCCTGTGTGATACTGACTGCTGAGCCGTGTATCTAATCCTCTCCTGTGTGATACTGACTGCTGAGCCGTGTATCTAATCCCATCCTGTCTGATACTGACTGCTGAGCTGTGTATCTAATCCTCTCCTGTGTGATACTGACTGCTGAGCCATGTATCTAATCCTTTCCTGTGTGATACTGACTGCTGAGCCGTGTATCTAATCCCATCCTGTCTGATACTGACTGCTGAGCCGTGTATCTAATCCTCTCCTGTGTGATACTGACAGCTGAGCCGTGTATCTAATCCTTTCCTGTGTGATACTGACTGCTGAGCCGTGTATCTAATCCCATCCTGTGTGATACTGACTGCTGAGACATGTATCTAATCCTCTCCTGTGTGATACTGACTGCTGAGCCGTGTATCTAATCCCATCCTGTGTGATACTGACTGCTGAGCCGTGTATCTAATCATCTCCTGTGTGATACTGACTGCTGAGCCGTGTATCTAATCCTCTCCTGTGTGACACTGACTGCTGAGCCGTGTATCTAATCATCTCCTGTGTGATACTGTCTGCTGAGCCATGTATCTAATCCTATCCTGTGTGATACTGTCTGCTGAGCCGTGTATCTAATCATCTCCTGTGTGATACTGACTGCTGAGCCGTGTATCTAATCCTCTCCTGTGTGACACTGACTGCTGAGCCGTGTATCTAATCCCATCCTGTGTGATACTGACTGCTGAGCCGTGTATCTAATCCCATCCTGTGTGATACTGTCTGCTGAGCCGTGTATCTAATCCCATCCTGTGTGATACTGACTGCTGAGCCGTGTATCTAACCATCTCCTGTGTGATACTGACTGCTGAGCCGTGTATCTAATCCTCTCCTGTGTGACACTGACTGCTGAGCCGTGTATCTAATCATATCCTGTGTGATACTGACTGCTGAGCCGTTTATCTAATCCTCTCCTGTGTGACACTGACTGCTGAGCCGTGTATCTAATCATCTCCTGTGTGATACTGACTGCTGAGCCGTGTATCTAATCATCTCCTGTGTGATACTGACTGCTGAGCCGTGTATCTAATCCTCTCCTGTGTGACACTGACTGCTGAGCCGTGTATCTAATCCCATCCTGTGTGACACTGACTGCTGAGCCGTGTATCTAATCCCATCCTGTGTGATACTGACTGCTGAGCCGTGTATCTAATCATCTCCTGTGTGATACTGACTGCTGAGCCGTGTATCTAATCCTCTTCTGTGTGATACTGACTGCTGAGCTGTGTATCTAATCCTATCCTGTGTGATACTGACTGCTGAGCCGTGTATCTAATCCTATCCTGTGTGATACTGACTGCTGAGCTGTGTATCTAATCCTATCCTGTGTGATACTGACTGCTGAGCCGTGTATCTAATCCTCTCCTGTGTGATACTGACTGCTGAGCTATGTATCCAATCCTATCCTGTGTGATACTGACTGCTGAGCTGTGTATCTAATCCTATCCTGTGTGATACTGACTGCTGAGCCGTGTATCTAATCCTATCCTGTGTGATACTGACTGCTGAGCTGTGTATCTAATCCACTCCTGTGTGATACTGACTGCTGAGCTGGGTATCTAATCCTATCCTGTGTGATACCGACTGCTGAGCCGTGTATCTAATTCTATCCTGTGTGATACTGACTGCTGAGCCGTGTATCTAATCCTCTCCTATGTGATACTGACTGCTGAGCCGTGTATCTAATCCTCTCCTGTGTGATACTGACTGCTGAGCCGTGTATCTAATCCTCTCCTGTGTGATACTGTCTACTGAGCCGTGTATCTAATCCTCTCCTGTGTGATACTGACTGCTGAGCCGCGTATCTAATCCTATCCTGTGTGATACTGACTACGGAGCCTTGTATCTAATCCTATCCTGTGTGATACTGACTGCTGAGCCGTGTATCTAATCCTATCCTGTGTGATACCAACTGCTGAGCCTTGTATCTAATCCTATCCTGTGTGATACCGACTGCTGAGCCGTGTATCTAATCCTATCCTCTGTGATACTGACTGCTGAGCCGTGTATCTAATCCTCTCCTGTGTGATGCCGACTGCTGAGCTGTGTATCTAATCCTCTCCTGTGTGATACTGTCTACTAAGCCGTGTATCTAATCCTCTCCTGTGTGATGCTGTCTACTAAGCCGTGTATCTAATCCTATCCTGTGTGATACTGACTGCTGAGCCGTGTATCTATTCCTATCCTGTATGATACTGACTGCTGAGCCGTGTATCTAATCCTCTGCTGTGTGATACTGAATGCTGAGCCGTGTATCTAATCCTCTCCTGTGTGATACTGTCTACTGAGCTGTGTATCTAATCCTCTCCTGTGTGATACTGACTGCTGAGCCGTGTATCTAATCCTCTCCTGTGTGATACTGTCTACTGAGCCGTGTATCTAATCCTATCCTCTGTGATACTGACTGCTGAGCCGTGTATCTAATCCTCTCCTGTGTGATGCCGACTGCTGAGCTGTGTATCTAATCCTTTCCTGTGTGATACTGACTGCTGAGCTGTGTATCCAATCCTATCCTGTGTGATACTGACTGCTGAGCTGTGTATCTAATCCTATCCTGTGTGATACTGACTGCTGAGCCGTGTATCTAATCCTATCCTGTGTGATACTGACTGCTGAGCTGTGTATCTAATCCGCTCCTGTGTGATACTGACTGCTGAGCTGGGTATTTAATCCTATCCTGTGTGATACCGACTGCTGAGCCGTGTATCTAATTCTATCCTGTGTGATACTGACTGCTGAGCCGTGTATCTAATCCTCTCCTATGTGATACTGACTGCTGAGCCGTGTATCTAATCCTCTCCTGTGTGATACTGACTGCTGAGCCGTGTATCTAATCCTCTCCTGTGTGATACTGTCTACTGAGCCGTGTATCTAATCCTCTCCTGTGTGATACTGACTGCTGAGCTGTGTATCTAATCCTATCCTGTGTGATACTGACTGCTGAGCCGTGTATCTAATCCTATCCTGTGTGATACCAACTGCTGAGCCGTGTATCTAATCCTATCCTGTGTGATACCGACTGCTGAGCCGTGTATCTAATCCTATCCTCTGTGATACTGACTGCTGAGCCGTGTATCTAATCCTCTCCTGTGTGATGCCGACTGCTGAGCTGTGTATCTAATCCTCTCCTGTGTGATACTGTCTACTAAGCCGTGTATCTAATCCTCTCCTGTGTGATGCTGACTGCTGAGCTGTGTATCTAATCCTATCCTGTGTGATACTGACTGCTGAGCCGTGTATCTAATCCTATCCTGTATGATACTGACTGCTGAGCCGTGTATCTAATCCTCTGCTGTGTGATACTGAATGCTGAGCCGTGTATCTAATCCTCTCCTGTGTGATACTGTCTACTGAGCTGTGTATCTAATCCTCTCCTGTGTGATACTGACTGCTGAGCCGTGTATCTAATCCTCTCCTGTGTGATACTGTCTACTGAGCCGTGTATCTAATCCTATCCTCTGTGATACTGACTGCTGAGCCGTGTATCTAATCCTCTCCTGTGTGATGCCGACTGCTGAGCTGTGTATCTAATCCTTTTCTGTGTGATACTGTCTACTGAGCCGTGTATCTAATCCTCTCCTGTGTGATGCTGACTGCTGAGCTGTGTATCTAATCCTATCCTGTGTGATACTGACTGCTGAGCCGTGTATCTAATCCTATCCTGTATGATACTGACTGCTGAGCCGTGTATCTAATCCTCTGCTGTGTGATACTGACTGCTGAGCCGTGCATCTAATCCTCTCCTGTGTGATACTGACTGCTGAGCCATGTATCTAATCCTATCCTGTGTGATACTGACTGCTGAGCCGTGTATCTAATCCTATTCTGTGTGATACTGACTGCTGAGCCGTGTATCTATTCCTATCCTGTGTGATACTGACTACTGAACCGTGTACCTAATCCTATCCTGTGTGATACTGACTGCTGAGCTGTGTATCTAATCCTATCCTGTATGATACTGACTGCTGAGCCGTGTATCTAATCCTCTCCTGTGTGATGCCGACTGCTGAGCTGTGTATCTAATCCTTTTCTGTGTGATACTGTCTACTGAGCCGTGTATCTAATCCTCTCCTGTGTGATGCTGACTGCTGAGCTGTGTATCTAATCCTATCCTGTGTGATACTGACTGCTGAGCCGTGTATCTAATCCTATCCTGTATGATACTGACTGCTGAGCCGTGTATCTAATCCTCTGCTGTGTGATACTGACTGCTGAGCCGTGCATCTAATCCTCTCCTGTGTGATACTGACTGCTGAGCCATGTATCTAATCCTATCCTGTGTGATACTGACTGCTGAGCCGTGTATCTAATCCTATTCTGTGTGATACTGACTGCTGAGCCGTGTATCTATTCCTATCCTGTGTGATACTGACTACTGAACCGTGTACCTAATCCTATCCTGTGTGATACTGACTGCTGAGCTGTGTATCTATTCCTCTTCTGTGTGATATTGACTGCTGAGTCGTGTATCTAATCCTATCCTGTGTGATACTGACTGCTGAGCTGTGTATCTAATCCTATCCTGTGTGATACTGACTGCTGAGCCGTGTATCTAATCCTATCCTGTGTGATACTGACTGCTGAGCTGTGTATCTAATCCTATCCTGTGTGATACTGACTGCTGAGCCGTGTATCTAATCCTCTCCTGTGTGATGCTGACAGCTGAGCCGTGTATCTAATCCTTTCCTGTGTGATACTGACTGCTGAGCCGTGTATCTAATCCCATCCTGTCTGATACTGACTGCTGAGCTGTGTATCTAATCCTCTCCTGTGTGATACTGACTGCTGAGCCGTGTATCTAATCCTTTCCTGTGTGATACTGACTGCTGAGCCGTGTATCTAATCCCATCCTGTCTGATACTGACTGCTGAGCCGTGTATCTAATCCTCTCCTGTGTGATACTGACAGCTGAGCCGTGTATCTAATCCTTTCCTGTGTGATACTGACTGCTGAGCCGTGTATCTAATCCCATCCTGTGTGATACTGACTGCTGAGCCGTGTATCTAATCCTCTCCTGTGTGATACTGACTGCTGAGCCGTGTATCTAATCCCATCCTGTGTGATACTGACTGCTGAGCTGTGTATCTAATCCTCTCTTGTGTGACACTGACTGCTGAGCCGTGTATCTAATCCTATCCTGTGTGATACTGTCTGCTGAGCCTTGTATCTAATCATCTCCTGTGTGATACTGACTGCTGAGCCGTGTATCTAATCCTCTCCTGTGTGACACTGACTGCTGAGCCGTGTATCTAATCCCATCCTGTGTGATACTGACTGCTGAGCCGTGTATCTAATCCCATCCTGTGTGATACTGTCTGCTGAGCCGTGTATCTAATCCCATCCTGTGTGATACTGACTGCTGAGCCGTGTATCTAATCATCTCCTGTGTGATACTGACTGCTGAGCCGTGTATCTAATCATCTCCTGTGTGATACTGACTGCTGAGCCGTGTATCTAATCCTCTCCTGTGTGATACTGACTGCTGAGCCGTGTATCTAATCCTCTCCTGTGTGATACTGACTGCTGAGCCGTGTATCTAATCCCATCCTGTCTGATACTGACTGCTGAGCTGTGTATCTAATCCTCTCCTGTGTGATACTGACTGCAGAGCCATGTATCTAATCCTTTCCTGTGTGATACTGACTGCTGAGCCGTGTATCTAATCCCATCCTGTCTGATACTGACTGCTGAGCCGTGTATCTAATCCTCTCCTGTGTGATACTGACAGCTCAGCCGTGTATCTAATCCTTTCCTGTGTGATACTGACTGCTGAGCCGTGTATCTAATCCCATCCTGTGTGATACTGACTGCTGAGCCGTGTATCTAATCCCATCCTGTGTGATACTGACTGCTGAGCCGTGTATCTAATCATCTCCTGTGTGATACTGTCTGCTGAGCCATGTATCTAATCCTATCCTGTGTGATACTGTCTGCTGAGCCGTGTATCTAATCATCTCCTGTGTGATACTGACTGCTGAGCCGTGTATCTAATCCTCTCCTGTGTGACACTGACTGCTGAGCCGTGTATCTAATCCCATCCTGTGTGATACTGACTGCTGAGCCGTGTATCTAATCCCATCCTGTGTGATACTGTCTGCTGAGCCGTGTATCTAATCCCATCCTGTGTGATACTGACTGCTGAGCCGTGTATCTAACCATCTCCTGTGTGATACTGACTGCTGAGCCGTGTATCTAATCCTCTCCTGTGTGATACTGACTGCTGAGCCATGTATCTAATCCTTTCCTGTGTGATACTGACTGCTGAGCCGTGTATCTAATCATCTCCTGTGTGATACTGACTGCTGAGCCGTGTATCTAATCATCTCCTGTGTGATACTGACTGCTGAGCCGTGTATCTAATCCTCTCCTGTGTGACACTGACTGCTGAGCCGTGTATCTAATCCCATCCTGTGTGACACTGACTGCTGAGCCGTGTATCTAATCCCATCCTGTGTGATACTGTCTGCTGAGCCGTGTATCTAATCCCATCCTGTGTGATACTGACTGCTGAGCCGTGTATCTAATCATCTCCTGTGTGATACTGACTGCTGAGCCGTGTATCTAATCCTCTTCTGTGTGATACTGACTGCTGAGCCGTGTATCTAATCCTATCCTGTGTGATACTGACTGCTGAGCTGTGTATCCAATCCTATCCTGTGTGATACTGACTGCTGAGCTGTGTATCTAATCCTATCCTGTGTGATACTGACTGCTGAGCCGTGTATCTAATCCTATCCTGTGTGATACTGACTGCTGAGCTGTGTATCTAATCCGCTCCTGTGTGATACTGACTGCTGAGCTGGGTATCTAATCCTATCCTGTGTGATACCGACTGCTGAGCCGTGTATCTAATTCTATCCTGTGTGATACTGACTGCTGAGCCGTGTATCTAATCCTCTCCTATGTGATACTGACTGCTGAGCCGTGTATCTAATCCTCTCCTGTGTGATACTGACTGCTGAGCCGTGTATCTAATCCTCTCCTGTGTGATACTGTCTACTGAGCAGTGTATCTAATCCTCTCCTGTGTGATACTGACTGCTGCGCCGTGTATCTAATCCTATCCTGTGTGATGCTGACTGCTGAGCTGTGTATCTAATCCTATCCTGTGTGATACTGACTGCTGAGCCGCGTATCTAATCCTATCCTGTGTGATACTGACTACGGAGCCTTGTATCTAATCCTATCCTGTGTGATACTGACTGCTGAGCCGTGTATCTAATCCTATCCTGTGTGATACCAACTGCTGAGCCGTGTATCTAATCCTATCCTGTGTGATACCGACTGCTGAGCCGTGTATCTAATCCTATCCTCTGTGATACTGACTGCTGAGCCGTGTATCTAATCCTCTCCTGTGTGATGCCGACTGCTGAGCTGTGTATCTAATCCTCTCCTGTGTGATACTGTCTACTAAGCCGTGTATCTAATCCTCTCCTGTGTGATGCTGACTGCTGAGCCGTGTATCTAATCCTATCCTGTGTGATACTGTCTACTAAGCCGTGTATCTAATCCTATCCTCTGTGATACTGACTGCTGAGCCGTGTATCTAATCCTCTCCTGTGTGATGCCGACTGCTGAGCTGTGTAGCTAATCCTCTCCTGTGTGATATTGTTTACTAAGCCGTGTATCTAATCCTCTCCTGTGTGATGCTGACTGCTGAGCCGTGTATCTAATCCTATCCTGTGTGATACTGTCTACTAAGCCTTGTATCTAATCCTATCCTCTGTGATACAGACTACTAAGCCGTGTATCTAATCCTCTCCTTTGTGATACTGACTGCTGAGCCGTGTATCTAATCCTCTCCTTTGTGATACTGACTGCTGAGCCGTGTATCTAATCCTATCCTGTGTGATGCTGACTGCTGAGCTGTGTATCTAATCCTATCCTGTGTGATACTGACTGCTGAGCTGCGTTTCTAATCCTTTCCTGTGTGATACTGACTGCTGAGCCGGGTATCTAATCCTATCCTGTGTGATACTGACTACGGAGCCTTGTATCTAATCCTATCCTGTGTGATACTGACTGCTGAGCCGTGTATCTAATCCTATCCTGTGTGATACCAACTGCTGAGCCGTGTATCTAATCCTATCCTGTGTGATACCGACTGCTGAGCCGTGTATCTAATCCTCTCCTGTGTGATACTGACTGCTGAGCCGTGTATCTAATCCTATCCTCTGTGATACTGACTGCTGAGCCGTGTATCTAATCCTCTCCTGTGTGATGCCGACTGCTGAGCTGTGTATCTAATCCTCTCCTGTGTGATACTGTCTACTAAGCCGTGTATCTAATCTTCTCCTGTGTGATGCTGACTGCTGAGCTGTGTATCTAATCCTATCCTGTGTGATACTGATTGCTGAGCCGTGTATCTATTCCTATCCTGTATGATACTGACTGCTGAGCCGTGTATCTAATCCTCTCCTGTGTGATGCCGACTGCGGAGCTGTGTATCTAATCCTCTCCTGTGTGATACTGTCTACTGAGCCGTGTATCTAATCCTATCCTGTGATACTGACTGCTGAACTGTGTATCCAATCCTATCCTGTGTGATACTGACTGCTGAGCTGTGTATCTAATCCTATCCTGTGTGATACTGACTGCTGAGCCGTGTATCTAATCCTATCCTGTGTGATACTGACTGCTGAGCTGTGTATCTAATCCTCTCCTGTGTGATACTGACTGCTGAGCCATGTATCTAATCCTCTCCTGTGTGATACTGACTGCTGAGCCGTGTATCTAATCCTCTCCTGTGTGATACTGACTGCTGAGCCGTGTATCTAATCCTCTCCTGTGTGATACTGACTGCTGAGCCGTGTATCTAATCCTATCTTGTGTGATACTGACTGCTGAGCCGTGTATCTAATCCTCTTCTGTGTGATACTGACTGCTGAGCCGTGTATCTAATCCTCTCCTGTGTGATACTGACTGCTGAGCCGTGTATCTAATCCTATCCTGTGTGATACTAACAGCAATTACTTGGAAAGTCAATATTTGCCTAGAAAATGAACTTTATCCCCCAAAACACATTTCAACATCATTGCAGCCCTGCCTTAAAAGGACCAGCTAACATCGTTTCAGTGATTGCTCCACTAACACAGGTGTGGGTGTTGATGAGGACAGGGCTGGAGATCAATCTGTCATGATTAAGTAAGAATGACACCACTGGACACTTTAAAAGGAGGCTGGTGCTTGGCATCATTGTTTCTCTTCTGTTAGCCATGGTTACCTCTAAAGAAACACGTGCAGTCATCATTGCACTGCACAAAAATGGCCTAACAGGGAAGAGTATCGCAGCTAGAAAGATTGCACCTCAGTCAACAATCTATCGCATCATCAAGAACTTCAAGGAGAGAGGTTCCCTTGTTGCCAAAAAGGCTCTAGGGCGCCCAAGAAAGACCAGCAAGCGCCAGGACCGGCTCTTAAAAGTGTTTCAGCTGCGGGATCGGGCTACCAGCAGTGCAGAGCTTGCTCAGGAATGGCAGCAGGCAGGTGTGAGTGCATCTGCACGCACTGTGAGGTGGAGACTCTTGGAGCAAGACCTGGTCTCAAGGAGGGCAGCAAAGAAGCCACTTCTCTCCAGAAAAAACATCATGGACAGACTGATATTCTGCAAGAGGTACAGGGAGTGGACTGCTGAGGACTGGGGTAAAGTCATTTTCTCTGATGAATCCCCTCTTTGATTGTTTGGGACATCTGGAAAACGGCTTATTCGGAGAAGACCAGGTGAGCACTACCACCAGTCTTGTCTCATGCCAACTGTCAAGCATCCTGAAACCATTCATGTGTGGGGTGGCTTCTCAGCCAAGGGAATGGGCTCTCTCTCAGTTTTGCCTAAAAACACAGCCATGAATAAAGAATGGTACCAGAATGTCCTCCAAGAGCAACTTCTCCCAACCGTCCAAGAGCAGTTTGGCGCCCAACAATGCCTTTTTCAACATGATGGAGCACCTTGCCATAAAGCAAAGGTGATAACTAAATGGCTCAGGGAACAAAACATAGAGATTTTGGGACCATGGCCTGGAAACTCCCCAGATCTTAATCCCATTGAGAACTTGTGGTCAATCATCAAGAGACGGGTGGACAAACAAAAACCTTCAAATTCAGACACAATAAAAGCATTGATTTTGCAAGAATGGACTGCGATCAGTCAGGATTTGATCCAGAAGTTGATTGAGAGCATGTCAGGGAGAATTGCTGAGGTCCTGAAGAAGGGTCAACACTGCAAATATTGACTTGCTGCATTAACTCATTCTAACTGTCAATATAACCTTCTGTTACTCATAATATGATTGCAATTGTATTTCTGTATGTGATAAAAACATCTGACAAACACATAAAAACCAGAGGCCAGCAGATCATGTGAAAATATAATATTTGTGTCATTCTCTAAACTTTTGGCCATGACAGTACACCCCTCATCATCTGTGGTCAGTACTACGCCCCTCATCATCTGTGGTCAGTACTACGCCCCTCATCATCTGTGGTCAGTACTACGCCCCTCATCATCTGTGGTCAGTACTACGCCCCTCATCATCTGTGGTCAGTACTACGCCCCTCATCATCTGTGGTCAGTACTACGCCTTTCATCATCTGTGGTCAGTACTACGCCCCTCATCATCTGTGGTCAGTACTACGCCCCTCATCATCTGTGGTCAGTACTACGCCCCTCATCATCTGTGGTCAGTACTACGCCCCTCATCATCTGTGGTCAGTACTACTCCCGTCATCACCTGTGGTCAGTACTACGCCCCTCATCATCTGTGGTCAGTACTACGCCCCTCATCATCTGTGGTCAGTACTACGCCCCTCATCATCTGTGGTCAGTACTACACCCCTCATCATCTCCGTCGGTGACTTTCCTGCATTGATCACACAGGGAACTTCCTTCCGCTGGAGAAGAAGGTGAATTGGCAGAAGGGATTCCACGACATGATGGAGCTTCTGCTGCAGTCGGAGCGGCTGGATCTGTCCTCAGACTTCATTGTCCCCGTGCTCGTCTACAGGTAACCCAGCTGTTACATGTTATGTATAGAAAGTGCTCAGCATAAATGAGTACACCCTCTGTGAAATAGATTTTACTTAATATCTCACTGCACACGAGAACAACTTGCACAATTTTTAAAATTATTATCATTATTATTATTATTATTTATTATTATAGTGCCATTTATTCCATGGCGCTTTACATGTGAGGAGGGGTATACATAATACATACAAGTACAGTAATCTTACACAATACAAGTCACGACTGGTACAGGAGGAGAGAGGACCCTGCCCGTGAGGGCTCACAGTCTACAACGGGATGGGTGAGGATACAGTAGGCGAGGGTAGAGCTGGTCGTGCAGCGGTTTGGTGGATCGGTGGTTACTGCAGGTTGTAGGCTTGTCGGAAGAGGTGGGTCTTCAGGCTCTTTTTGAAGGTTTCCATGGTAGGTGAGAGTCTGATATGTTGTGGTAGAGAGTTCCAGAGTAGGGGTGATGCGCGGGAGAAATCTTGTATGCGATTGTAGGAAGAGGAGATAAGAGGGGAGTAGAGAAGGAGATCTTGTGAGGATCGGAGGTTGCGTGCAGGAAAGTACCGGGAGACGAGGTCACAGATGTACGGAGGACTCAGGTTGTGGATGGCTTTGTATGTCATGGTTAGGGTTTGGAACTGGAGTCTTTGGGTAATGGGGTGCCAGTGCCGGGATTGACAGAGGGGAGAGGCCGGGGAATAACGGGGGGCAGGTGGATTAGTCAGGTAGCAGAGTTTAGGATAGATTAACCTAATCTATCCCTGTGTGGCACAGCCAAAAGTTTGACCATAACCAGGTTCCCCGCATCATGTTCCCACATGCTTTATGCATCCACTAGCCCTCTGTGTCTGTACTGTCACACACTTAGTAACATAGTAACATAGTTATTAAGGTTGAAGGGAGACTTTAAGTCCATCTAGTTCACCCCATATCCTATCCTAACTTGCCCTAACATGTTGATCCAGAGGAAGGCAAAAAAAACCCCATGTGGCAACAGTAAGCTTCACATTGGGGAAAACAATTCCTTCCCGACTCCACATACGGCAATCAGACTAGCTCCCTGGATCAACGCAATATTAAGGAGACTAGTGTATATACCCTGTAATATTATACTTTTCAAGAAAGGCATCCAGTCCCTTCTTAAATTTTAGTAGTGAATCACTCATTACAACATCATATGGCAGAGAGTTCCATAGTCTCACTGCTCTTACAGTAAAGAATCCGCGTCCGTGAGTATGCTTAAACCTTCTTTCCTCCAGACGTAGAGGATGCCCCCTTGTCCCTGTCACAGGTCTAAGAGTAAAAAGATCATTATGACTGGTCCAAACAATCAGGGCAACTGTTACCACCCACCTTTCGTGTCTCCCTTTTTCCCTCATAGACTGTAAGCTTGTGAGCAGGGCCCTCATTCCTCTTGGTATCTGTTATGATCTATGTGATTATTGTTATGCTGTAATGTCTATTGTCTGTACAAATCCCCTCTGAAATGTAAAGTGCTGCGGAATATGTCGGCGCTATAGAAATAAAATTTATTATTATTATTATTAGATTGGAGGGGTGCGAGAGTGTTAGAGGTTGCAGTAGTCAAGGCGGGAGATGATGAGGGAATGGACTAGGGTTTTTGGAGATTCTTTATTAAGGAATGTGCGGATCTGTAAAATATTTTTGAGTTGGAATTGGCAGGAGGTGGAAAGTGCTTGGATATGTGGTTTGAAGGAGAGATCAGAGTCAAGAATAGTAACATAGTTATTAAGGTTGAAGGGAGACGTTAAGTCCATCTAGTTCAACCCATATCCTATCCTAACTTGCCCTAACATGTTGATCCAGAGGAAGGCAAAAAAACCCATGTGGCAAACAGTAAGCTTCACATTGGGGAAAAAAATTCCTTCCCGACTCCACATACGGCAATCAGACTAGCTCCCTGGATCAACGCAATATTAAGGAAACTAGTGTATATACCCTGTAATATTATACTTTTCAAGAAATGCATCCAGTCCCTTCTTACATGTTAGTAGGGAATCACTCATTACAACATCATATGGCAGAGAGTTCCATAGTCTCACTGCTCTTACTGTAAAGAATCCGCGTCTGTGAGTATTACCTTGAGGAAGCGAGCTTGTGGGACTGGAGAGAGTGGGCAGCCGTTTACTTTAATGGATAGGTCTGTTGGGGGGGTCACGTGAGATGGGGGAAAGATGATGAATTTTGTATTGTCCATGTTAAGTTTTAGAAATCTAGCAAAGAAGAAGGATGAGATAGTGGACAGACATAGTGGAATTCTGGTTAGTAGGGAGGTGATATCTGGTCCAGAGATGTAGATCTGTGTGTCATTAGTATAAAGGTGATACTGAAGGCCGTGAGATTCTATGAGCTGGCCGAGGCTGAAGGTGTATATGGAGATGAGCAGAACTGAACCTTGGGGGACACCAACAGATAGGGGGCAAGATAAGGAGGTGGTGTGTGAGTGGGAGACACTGAATGTTTGTTAGGTATGAATAGTTCCAAAATAGGGCCAATCTGTAGAAGAGGGAATGGTCCTCTGTGTCGAAGGCAGAGGACAGGTCCAGGAGGAGGACAGTGTAGTGTCGCTTGACTTTGGCCATTAGTAGGTGATTGGTGACTTTAGTCAGGGCAGTTTCATTACACTGAGGCTGTCAGAAGCCAGATTGTAACCAGTCAAAGAGTTAGCAGGAGGAGAGGTGGGAGGACAGTTCAATATTGACATGTTCCAGTAGTTTTGAGGCATTGGGGAGAATTAATATGAAGCGTTGGGTCAAAGGTGGCTTTTTGAGGATGGGTGTGATCAAGGCATGTTTATAGCATGAGGGGAAGGCACTAGTTGTTAGTGATGGGTTGAAGAGATGGGTTAAGGTTTGGATGAAGACTGTGGTGAGGTTTGGGATGAGGTGTGACGGGATCTGGTCAAGTGCTCAGGTGTGAGATTTGATCTGGAGAGTAGAGGGAGAAGTTTATCTTCTGAAATGCTGGAGAAGCTGGTTTTGGAGAAGGAGAGCTGAGTAGTTAGGAGTAGGGGCTGTGGGGGTTGTAGGCCAAAGCATTCTCTGATGCTGTCAATCATCTGCTTGAAGAATTAGGCAAAGTCTTCAACTGAAATGAGATGAGGGGGAAGAGGCGCTGGGGGATGGAGGAGAGAATTGAAAGTGTTGAATAGCTGTTTAGGATTGTGAGACAGGAAGGATGAGATATGAGAAGTAGGTTTGGTTTACAGCAGTGAATGTGAACTTGATATTTGTGAGGGACTGTTTGTATGTGATGAAGTGCATGCTGGAATGGTATCTCTTCCATATCCGCTCAGCAACCCTGGAAGACCGCCTCAGTTCTTTAGTCAGGCTGGTGTGCCAGGGTTGCCTGTTGTTTGTGTGAGCTTTGGTATGTGTGAGGTGGGGTAATTAATTTGGGAGCTGCAACTATTGTGGTGTTATATAAAGTGGAACCGGCATCCACATTGTGTAAGGAACTTATGTCTGGCGAGGGAGTAGGGACTCAAAGTGTAAATCAATGTGTTTGGGGTTTCTGCGAGGGTGTGCAGGTTTGTGGAGTGGGGATTGTGGACCTGGCTAGGAGAGGGAAGAGAATGTAAGTAGGTTGTGGTCAGACACAGGGAAAGGTGAGTTGCACTGGTTAGATAGGGAACAGAGGCGGGTTAAGATGAGGTCCAGTGTGTGGCCATCTTTGTGAGTAGCTGGGGAGAACCATTGAACGAGGCCGAAGCTTGGAGACAGCTGAGTGGGAAGTGTCAATGGGGATGTTGAAGTCGCCCATGATTATAGTGGGGATGTCAGTGGAAAGGAAATGGAAATAAAGTAGTCAGGTAGTGAAGTGGTCAAAAAAGTTGTTGGATGGCGATGGCCTTGAGGCGCGGTAAATGACAGCCAGTTGGAGGTTGGGGGGAGTAGATGCGGGCAGAGTGCACTTCAAAAGAAGGGAGAATAATGAAGGGTGGTAGGGGAATTGGATGAAGGAGCAGTTATCTGACAGGAGAAAACCAACTATTCCACCATGCTTGCTGCTGGAATGTGAGAAAGATGGAATCCACCACAAGAAAGTGCAGCAGGAGTGGCCGTGCCAGAGGGGGTGAGCCAGGCAAATGGATATAAGACTAGAAAGGCTGGTAAAATTGTGATAGAGCATGGATGGGAGGTGGAAGTGACTGTGAGGATGTGGTGAGGAGGACCAGGATCTGGCGAAATATCGCCGGCAGTGAAGAGGAGCAGAGAGAGTGATAGGAGGTGGGGGCAGGAGAGGGCAAGAGAGGTCAGGAGAGGGCAGGAGGGGGCAGGTGGGAACAGAAGAGGGCATGAGGGGACAAGAGAGGACAAGAGTGGGTAGGAGAAGGCATGAGAGGGCAGGAAAGGGCAAGAGGGAGCAGGTGAAGGCATGAGCGGCCAAGAGGGGACAGGAGAGGGCATGAGGGGACAGGAGAGGGCAGGTGGGAGCAGGAAAGGGCAGGAGATTGCATGAGAGGGCATGAGAGGACTGTCTGTGTTTGGAGACAGAGGATTGTATGTGGATGAACAGTTCTGAGGAGGAGGTGAGATGGATGAGGGAGGATAGAGGGAGAGATGACCAGTTCATTACTAGGTGTGGGGATCAGGGGGGTTGGCAGGAAGTGAAGAATTATGGGTGTGAGAGTGAAAACCAAGAGAAACATTGTTTACTGTGACTGCATCCAGTTCCCTTCAGTACCAAGTCTGGGCTAATTCATTATATGACACTTGTACAATTCTCAGTTTCATAAAACATTTCCCCCCCGTAACATCACAGTAAGTTTAGTAATATAATTTTCATTACAAAATCTTCAGTTTTACGCAACTAGATTATAGAAAATCCAAAGGGGGGGAGGGGGAAGCTTTACACAGAGCCAAAATGTACATTTTAAAAGTAAATAAAGTTTATCAAAGACATAAAAAAATCACATAAAAAAAGAGCACCCCACCAGTACAGACATAAGGTGGGAACAACCGGATGAAATAGAGCATAAATATATACTCTGAGTATCAAACATTAATGAGGTGCCTATTTATATAGATAAAAAATATATGTGTAAGTGGTCCCGAACACTTAGGGTAGCCAATAATGTATAGGGAGATATAGGTAAATATTATTTTAAAAAAAATGCCATATCAGAAAGTAGTCAGTGTATAACATGTAAATCAGCCAGACATATATTGAACAAGACAAATAATAAAATAGCACAGGGTAATGGGTATTCACTGCTGGAGTAGTTACCGGGGAAGCACCACACCCGACGCGCGTTTCGGGTTGTTAATAGTAGTAATAATAATAACTGATGTTTCCATGTAGATGAATCGCTGTGATGTTCTTCTTCTCTTCCAGTGCTGACTGTCTGGTCACCAATGTCAATGAGATGAAAGAGATTCTTATTGCTGCCAGAGATATCACAGGTACCGTCATCTGTGGTCACTGTGTGAGCGCCAATCCTCTAATCCTCCAACCACTAATCAATACCAATGCACCAATCAATGACAATTCACCAACGAATAGCAATACAGCAATCAACCCGATCACAACAACCAACTGGGCAATAACAATGCATCAATTAATGCCAATGGTTACTTGCCTGTTTTGGCTCCAGAGTGGATCCATGCCCCCTTTCTTTCGCAGCGGTCTATCTCTGCATTCATTCACATTGGATAACTATGGTGGGTCACATTTCTGAGGTCACCTTGTTGGGCCTTTTAGGACTGCTCAGGCAGCATACTTGTAACCTGAGTATTGACTTGGGGGCACAGCCTGCTTGCATCCCATTCCCAGCTCTATTATCACTGAGCTCTGCTACAACTTATTCCCAGGGTATCACTTGACAATCACCCCTTTGTTGTATCTCACAGCTGCCCACATATCCATCTGTGCTACAACCGAGTATTCTCAGGTTGTCTTTTGCGCAGTTCAGAGCGATGTAGTTTCCTTAAAGGGAATCTGTCACCCCTTTTTTTGAAATGTGAGCTGCCGGCACCACCATCAGGGGCTTATCTACAGCATACTGTAATTATGTAGATAAGCCTCCGATTAGATTATATTAGTTAAATTATACTCACCGGGGGGCGCGGTGCGGTAGCCGTCGGGTCTGGCGCCTCCCATCTTCATACGATGATGTCCTCCTCCTTACTTCTCCCTTGGCTCCTGCGCAGGCGTGAGGAGGACGTCATCTCTAGAAGATGGGAGGTGCCGGACCGGGCAGCGACACCCACCGCCCCCCGGTGAGTATAATCTAACGTGTTTTTCTTCTCTTTCAGGTTACATCAGGGGCTTATCTACAGCATTACACAATGCATTACAGAATGCTGTAGATAAGCCCCTGATGGCGGTGCCGGCAGCTGATAGGGCTATAAATAGGTGACAGATTCCCTTTAAAGTCTCCTTACTTCCTAGTATCTGTAGGGGCGGGCATTCTTGCTCCATGAATGACAGTTCTGGTGAGTAGCAGAACTATAGAATTATAAGGGTATGTGCAGATGATCTGGAAGTGGCAGCACTTTGGACTTAATGGAGAGCCATCTATCAGACATGCCCATTACTAGCCCAGTAATAAGAAATAAAAAAACAGACACAGAAAAAGAACAGTTTATTTGAATAAAGTCTCCCCCATACTGTCCCTCGTTCACCAATTTATTATAAAAAATATTCCCATAAAGTTCTGTCATAGTCCACACTCCCCGAATTCAGTTCCGGCGACTGTAAATATCAGTAAAGTGACCTCTATTCACATCTAATGGATGTGACAAATAACCATGGACCTTCCCAGCCTGATAATTCTGCTTTACCTTGGCTGGTTATGAAAAATAGGGGGGAGGAGTGAATTTACATCATTTTGTTAAATTATTGTTATTTTTTTTCATTCCCAGCAGTGACCTGGGAGTCAGAGATGTGCCCAGGTGTCTTCCCCTTAAAGTTTCCATCCATTGCAGCAATGTTTATGCCCTCCTGGCTGGGTCTTCCAGAAAAATGCTGGACTTTCCCATGACTTCCATTATACTCCTTCCTCTAGTCGAGCCTGTCTTTGCATCCAACCTGCTAGATTTGAGTAACAAACACCCAAGCATTTTAGTGCTCAATCACTAGTACGGACCTGAACAATCATATTTCTCATAGCTCCCAACTGTCCCGGATTCAGCAGGACTGTCTTGATTTTGAGGGCTCAGTCCCGTGTCCCGTTACGTCTTAGCTTTTCTCCCGGCTTCTATACTCACCTTTCCGACGTCTCCTCCTCTGGGGCGGGGCAGCTTCTCCCGGCTCAGCGCATGAATGATATTTAATTAATTTATCTTACCTGCCATCGGGTTTCCCAGGTCTTGAGCTTGCTTTCCTTTATTTGCAGGCAGCAGCCTTACCATTGAGCTCATGGTAATATAGGGCGGATAATTTGGTAATCTTGACCTGTTTCACAGGCAGTGAACCCAGACGCAGACAATACAAGCACATTGGATACAGCAGTATATTCCTTTGTACCTGTATTCTGAGGTGAAAAAAGTCAGATTTTTGTTCCTATAAAAATGACATTTTTATTATAAGCAATTACAAAAGAGATCTCAGACCCACAGCCGTCCCTATCCGGGCGGGAGCTGGACATCCTAAGTCACAAGCTCTGGCGATGTCCTGGGGAGCGTTCTCTATACTTGATCTGTTATAGCAGACACTGACTCCACAGATTACATAGAGATACATTGGACACCGCAGTCGATTTCTAGTTTGAGAATAAAAGATTTTTTTTCTTCCTATAAAATTATTAAAATATTGTCATGTTTAAAAAAAATGAATAATCAGCACAAATCCATGTAAACTCTGTTTTTTTTCTGCCCGTTTTCTGCAGACAACGCAGTAACAATCTTCTCTGATCATTGCGTGTTTGCCGTGTTTCCTTTATGTGTTTTCCCCCTTATTTAGTGCGGTTTTGGTGCTGATATGAAGCCGCGCTTTTAATGCTTTTTTTTTAATACTACAGAAAAGCTTTGACACTGCGCTTAAAAACGTAACTGCTCATACATAAAAAACCTCAGATCCTCCTCACCTCTCCCGTTCCCGCAGCAGGTCTGACACTCAGGTCCTCTCCTGACTGCAGTGCTCAGGACAGAGGGGGCGCTGTGGTAATGTCATGGCGCCGTCCACCCTGAGACGTCACAAGACACTGTAACTGCTGGGAGTGAGGAGAGGTGAGTATTCGAGGGGTGGAGTCAAGGTCCCCACAAGCGTGTGTCCCCCTATTTGCCCAGGGCCCCCTGTACTTGCCTGCGTTCACCGGGTGGTGACGTCGACCCTGGTTATGGTGGCGGCTCAGGTCCGTGTGCGTGCGCCCCTGCCTCCTGCGCTTTTAAAGGGCCTGTATCCATAAAAACTTTTTTGATTTTCCTTCCTTCCTCCTTTTTCTCTCTATGGGGCCCACCGGGCATTTCACCAGTACCCCACCAGGCCAGTCCGACCCTGCCTAGTATATCCATCTCTCTACACATGCCATCCAGCTTGTCCAGTACTGTCTGCTCATCCTGATCCTCAGCTTAGTGAATCCCTTCACTAATCCCCTTTAACACAAGTGCAAAAGATACTGCGCCCCCTAATACCAAAATTAATACCAGTACATTAACCCAGGACAATGCACCAAATCAACATCAGCCACCGACCAAAACAACCTAACAAACAACACGATAACTGAGAGCGGAACATCAATAACCCGACCAATACCAACAACAGTAAGACAATGCTAATACACCAGTCACCACCAATGTGCCAACCGGCACCAATGCCCCAATACATAGCCCGAGACCAAGAGAGAAGTCCAGGACGAGCCAGAATCCAAAACGTGGCTCCTGTTCACACGGGAAAACAAGACAAACTTTCTATGTGTCTGTCCTATATATGTTTATATAGTATTTATGTCTTGTGTGTGTTTATATATATAGTATCTAGTACAGTAGATGTGTTCTGTATGTCATGTAATGTATGTGTGCATTTTGCGCCATTATATGAAGGATAGGTATATGACCTGCATATATTCGGGTATCTGTATGTTACTTGTATACTGTATGAGGACAATTGTATATGTTGTGTAGAGAACGTTGGTTGCGGCTTCTCCTTTGTACATACTGGGCCCATTACAGCCCTTGTGTAGGAGTCTCCTCCATAGATATTGGTGTGACGTGAGGACTCCTCGTGTGTCTGGTGGTGATTAATTCTGCTTCTCTCGTAGGACTCTTCCCGACTGTGGTTCTGACCCATGAGATCAGTCGTCATCTGTCACAAGTGAAGGAGTCGTTCCGGACGATGGGAGTGAAGAACATGTTCTCTCTGGAAAACTACACAGCCAAAGACAACAAGAAGACCCGCGGGAAACAAGAGACCATCTTGAGATGTGTTCAGGAGATCATTAAAGATGTGGAGTTCCGGATGCTGGAGGAACGTGACGCCATCGGTGAGAGAATTGACCGGAAAAGGTTCCTGTTGGAATTCGCGCACAGGAGAGAAATGGAACGAAAACAGGAGAAGGAGAATGGTGGATGTGCCATACTGTAGGGGCCCCGTGGGTCCTAGTAGTGCCCAATTGTCTCGCTTTCTGTATGTCCTTGTGTGATTTCCTTTACACCTTTTGATTCATAAAGAAACCGTATCATGGGTAACACTTCTTGAGTAGCATTTCTGCCCATGTTGGGTCCTCGTACCCTGTCGTTGCTACTCCCTTGTGGACGTTTTTCGATGCTTTTTGTGATTGTTTGATGCATTTATTACAATCATCCACTATTGTACTATTAGTTCTGATTTGTATCACACATGTACAGTATATGACATTGGCTCGTGTGATCCTGGAATTATTTTTTAATCTATTATGTATTTATTTCTGTATTTTCCATAGTGTGAGCACTCGCTTTCTTTAGGGCCACCATATACCATTGCTTGTTTAATAAAGGTTCCCGATTACTTTAATCTATGTCTCAGACCTTTTATGACCATATGTTCGGTGTTCTCTTTTGGGTTTCCTTATTAGTTGCACTATGTACATGTTAGCATATTGACAATGTAGAGCATTTGCCCACCTGTGCATTAATTCAACCCCTTAGTGATCTATGACGTGCTATGTCCGTCATAGGTCGCCTCCCCCTCTTTGGTGCGGGTTTCGGCACTGAGTCTGCACCTTTTCTCAGTGAGAACCTGAGATGGAGACTTACATGATAAACTGAATTAAGGAAGGAGATAAGTGGAAATTGGCTTCATATACTGTACCTGTGATGTCCTATAAACCTCTGAGCCGTCTGGTAGAAAACCTGGAAGCATACAGACATTTCACCCAAATGTGAGAATGTAGAATAAGGGATTGTACAGATAACATTATCACTCCACGTCACACAGATACAGAATAATATCTCCATCCAGGCACGTACCGCTGACCACTCGTCTGGTTAGAGCCGCTTTCTCCTGTTTGTTCTCCGTCTGGTCAGACCTTCATGTCGACATCTCCCAGCCACGACTCGTCACGATGGTCATCACAGCCCTGAAAATAACAAGGTCACATACATGTGTCTCCCCCGAATACAGCTATGTACCCCACCATTAATATGCTATTAGCCACATATCAGTGATTATCAGCACTGTGGCCCCATTACCTATAATCTCTGCCGCCCAATAATAAAAACTATTCAGTCTGTGACTCTCCTCAGTTACCTGTAGGGCTCTTTGCACACGGAATATGTACAAGGTTTACAGTACAGGAACAGTGAGTGAGATCCCTGAAGCCTCATGCACACGCTGCCTGTTTTTTCCTTACAGATTTGCAGCAGATTAAAATCTGAATAATGTCAATTCTCGCAGCGTATTTCACCCGTACTAATGGGGAAAATACGTAACAAAAGCATGGGAAAAGGTGGAGAAAAAAATAAATGTATTTTCCGCAACTTTCTTCCTGCCAACACATTAGGAAATACAGCAGAATTTTCCCCTGCAAATCCTGAACGTGCACATAGCCGCAGTCCCTGTCCTGTGTCCTCATCATTCATTATAAGTCCTTGATAGCATCATAATGAATGAGGGTGGGAGAAGATGCCATCAGGTACTGAGCCTCCTACGTCACCTCACAATTCATTACAAGACCCTGACATCGTCTTCTCCCACCTTTGATTCATTATAAAGGGTCCTATGCCCCTTATCGCTTCCTCTCCCAATCCCAAAAAAAATTAATTCCCCAATAGCATCATACTGAATTGTGAGATGGGGAGGACGCTATAGGGCTTAGCACCCCCCTCCACTACTCAATTCATTTTACATCCATATCTAATGTTCTCCTCCCATAAGTCCATTATACTGTAAGTCCAATTTCCTCCCATCCCAATCCACCACATCCCTCATTGTCCCCCCCCACATCCTATCATTGTCCTCTCCCCCACCTCCTTCATTGCCCTCTCCACCTCCTCCATCATTGTTCTTCCCTACCACCTCCATTATTGCCCTCTATGCAGTATTTCAATGTCAGCAATATTTGCCCACTTCAGATGGACGTCTTAGACTCCAGTATCAATATAGTGAGGCTATTTGTAACCAAACAATGTTTTTTTTTTAGGAGGCACAACTGCAGCACGATAAATACTGTATAAAATTACACTGCTGAAAAAAATTACAGTATTACTATTGCAGGAAAATTTGTACACCTCAGATGGACTAGTTACATTGCATGAGCAATATAGCAATGCAATTGAGATGCAACCAAGTCTGGCTGGAGCTTTTGATGCACAACGGCTGTAGTGTAAATGGTGAATAATATTTCCCTGCTCAGAACAATTTGAAGGATTAAGAGCAAAAAGATTATTACTAACCCTGAGAAGGGGAATTTTGGTCTGAGTTGCAGGTTTCAGCATAAACGACGTACAATTCCCCATATCCTGTCCTACACAATTCCTTCAAGACAATCTCTCCCCAATTGCTGCTACCAGCAGTATTACTATTGATTATCATTAGCCCTAAGAATAGCTGCTGCTGTTGGGCTACACAGAAATATAAATGTGGTTGAATCCTGGCTAATACACAGCTACAACTCTCTCACCAGCACCTCTCCCTGTGCTGCCTGGGTCCGGGGTACAGTATGACGATCATGGCGACCCGGATCATATATACAGACCTGATGTTACTATGCGGCCAGCCAATCACAGTAATGCCACAATTGAGATGGCTGTGGCATTATAGTTACTGGCAGGCAATCCCCACATGCTCATTGGCTGTCTAAAAAGCGCCAAACATGTGGGCGGGGACTCGAACTTCTGCTCAAGCATTAACAAAATGCCTGCTGAGTAACGAGCTTCCCGAGCAAAGCGATGCTCGAGTGAGTAACGAGTAGTGACAAGAGCGCTCACTAGAGGAGACAGTAAAAGCAACGCTGCAGGCCCTTTGTTTCAAGAACAGAGGGTTTCACCTGTAAATCAAGCAATAGTTACCTACAAACCACAGGTGCAGCAGCTGGTATATCGCCTGCAGTAATGTTCATCTGGCCCAGCACAACCGAGGATCACAATAGTCCATTGGAACAGTAAGAAGTGGGACTATTCCTGAGCCATGTCGAGAAACTGCTTTCTGCAGAGGGCAGAGAGGACACACACTGAGTATAAAGCAGATAATATATGTGTCCCTTCAGAGGAGGCTTAATAATGGTAAGGTGTTATATTTCTGGATATATAAATGGCAGACCATTCGCATCAAAACAGTGAGATAAAGGAGGAAAAGCACCAAATAAGTGGTACAAAGAAGTACGGAGCCATTACTTTGGAAAAGTAAAAATGTTTTTATTGGAAAAACAAGGTAAAAAGTGGCACTACAAGCAAAAAAAGTTCCAACACTTGTATACAAAAGTCGACAAGTAGTACTTATATCAAATAAGAGAGTGATGAAGGACTTGCTCTGAAACGCACGTCGGGGTGTGCGCCACACTTTCACCCAGGTATCCTCATACACAATTTACCCAGCTGGTACTTCCTTAATCCCTCCATGTTTTATTTTGTATAGGATTGGTTGGAGTAGTGCTTTATCTAATATATAGGTCAATGGGTAGACAGTCACACTCAAAATTGGATGTCACATGCATCAGAGTCATTAAAGGAGTAATTATGATTTTTATTTATTTTTTCAATAAATCAAAAAAAGTGAAAAAACACCGCAAACAAAGATCAGATTCCAAACATGAGTATTGCACGGTTTACACGGTTACGTTTCGACCTATACCTAGGTCTTTCTCAAACCATACTGCAAGATAAAATGCAAAGAAAAAAAAAATTTAACACACTAAACAAAGTGATCAAGATAATGTACAAAAGGCTAGAGACATAGTGGACATAAATATGTACAAAATTAATAAAATTTAAAAAGGGTGTATTGCTAGAAAACCCTATAGATACACAATATGTAAACATATATACATACACACATGGGACTACCCAAGGATCTGCGCAATAACAGGGATGCAGCGTAAGACAAGCAGATGGTCATAGGAGATATGGCAGACTATTGGCAAACAAATATACAATACTAATCCTAATGTGCTTGGATAACTGGTAAACCAAAGCGGGGTGGTGGAGAAGATCGGCTGGCTCAGGAAAGTATAGCAAGCATGAGATACTGACCTCAGTAGGAGTGGCAAGGCATAAGGAAAGAAGACAATTTTCAAAGTCCCAAAGCAGGGGCTGTGGAAAAAAAGGAGGTATAATGAGATAAAAATTTTTTTTTTTCTTTGCATTCTTCTCCTTGACATCCTGCACTCTGGCTTCCGCCCCCACCACTCCACTTAAACTGCCCTGACCAGAATTACTAATGACTTACTCACAGCCAAAGATAACAGACAGTTCTCCATCCTCCTCCTTCTCGACCTGTCCTCTGCCTTTGACACAGTTGACCACTGCCTACTGCTACAGATTCTTTCTTCCCTTGGCATCAAAGACCTTGTCCTGTCCTGGATTTCCTCATACCTTTCTCACATTCAGCATTTCCCACTCCCACACTACCTCCTCATCCCGCCCCCTCTCTGTTGGAGTCCCCCAAGCCTCTGTCCTGGGGCCCCTACCTTTTTCCATCTATAGTCTTGGCCTAGGACAACTCATAAAGTCCCATGGCTTCCAGGACCACCTGTATGCAGACGACACTCAGATCTACCTCTCTGGCTCAGATGTCACCTTTCTGCTGTCCAGAATCCCGGAGTATCTATCAGCCATATCCTCCTTTTTCACCTCTCGCTTCCTAAAACTCAACGTAGACAAAACTGAACTCATTAGCTTTCCTCCATCTCACGTATCTTCCCTACCCGATCTATCTATTATGGTAAACGGCATCACGCTCTCTCCCGCACCTGAAATCCGCTGCCTCAGAGTAACTCTCGACTCTGCCCTGTCCTTCAAACCACACGTCCAAACTCTTGCCACCTCCTGTCGCCTCCAACTCAAAAATATTTCCAGAATCCGTCCTTTCCTCAGCCCTCAATCTACTAAAACTCTTGTACATGCCCTCATCATCTCCTGCCTTGACTACTGCAACACTCTCCTCTGTGGCCTCCCTGCTATCTCTCTTGCACCACTCCAGTCTGTCCTCAATTCTGCTGCCCGACTAATCCACCTCTCTCCTCGCTACTCCCGTCTCTCCCCTCTGCAAATCCCTCCACTTGCTCACAATTCCCCAACGAATCCAGTTCAAACTACTAACACTGACCTACAAAGCCATCCACAACCTGTCCCCTCCCTATATCTCTGAACTAATCTGCCAATATCTTGCCTCACGTAATCTTCGATCCTCCCAAGACCTCCTACTCTCCTCCACACTTATTTGTTCCTCACACAACCGCCTCCAAGATTTCTCCCGAATATCCCCTATCATCTGGAATGCCATGCCTCAACACGTCCGATTATCCACCACCCTCGGATCTTTCAAACGGAACCTGAAAACCGATCTTTTCAGGAAAGCTTACAGCCTGCAATAACCATTCTGCCGCCTCACCACCGCCCGAGCTGCCGTCCCACCACCGCCCGAGCTGCTGCACCCCCGACCTTCTGTCCCTTCCCCACTATCCCGTAGAATGTAAGTCCACAAGGACAGGGTCCTCTCCCCTCTGTACCAGTCTGTCATTGTAAATTTGTTTACTGTTAACGATATCTATAACTCTGTATGTAACCCCCCTTCTCATGTACAGCACCATGGAATTAATGGCGCTATATAAGTAAATAATAATAATTTGGTGTTTTTCCTCCTTTATCTTTCTCCATCGGGTGTAATGTTTGTTTTCACTCATAGTAGATGAAGGGTTAAATCATAGAATCATAGAATCATAGAATCGTAGAGTTGGAAGGAACCTCCTGGGCCATCTGGTCCAACCCCCTGCTCAAAGCAGGATTCGCTAAATCATCCCAGTTAGATGTCTGTCCAGCCTCTGTTTGAAGACTTCCATTGAAGGAGAACTCACCACTTCTCGTGGCAGCCTGTTCCACTCATTGATCACTCTAACTGTCAAAAAGTTTTTTCTAATATCTAATCTGTGTCTCCTCCCATTCAGCTTCATCCCATTGCTTCTAGTCTTTCCTTGTGCAAATGAGAATAAAGTTGATCCTTCTACAATGTGACAGCCCTTTAGATATTTGTAGACAGCTATTAAGTCTCCTCTCAGTCTTCTCTTTTGCAAACTAAACATTCCCAAATCCTGCAACCTTTCCTCATAAGACAAGGTTTGCAGACCGGTCACCATTCTGGTCGCTCTTTTCTGAACTTGCTCCAGTTTGTTGATGTCTTTTTTAAAATGTGGTGCCCAAAATTGGACACAATATTCCAGATGAGGTCTGACCAAAGAGGAGTAGAGGGAAATAATTACTTCACGTGATCTAGACTGTATGCTTCTGTTAATACATCCTAGAATTGCATTTGCCTTTTTTGCTGCTGCATCACACTGTTGACTCATATTCAGTCTGTGATCTATTAGTATACCCAAGTCTTTTTCACATGTGCTGTCACTTAGCCCTATTCCTCCCATTCTATATATGCTTTTTTCATTTTTATTGCCCAGATGTAGTACTTTGCATTTCTCCCAGTTAAAAACCATTCTGTTAGTTGCTGCCCACTTCTCCAGTTTATTTAAATCTTTTTGAATCCTCTCTCTCTCTTCTCTAGTATTAGCTATCCCTCCTAGCTTTGTGTCATCAGCAAATTTAATCAGTTTACCCTCAATTCCTTCATCTAAATCGTTGATAAAGATGTTGAACAATACAGGGCCCAGGACAGAGCCCTGTGGTACCCCACTTGAGACATTCTTCCAACTGGATGTGCAGCCATTTACGACCACTCTTTGGGTCCGATCACTAAGCCAGTTATGAATCCACCTAACAGTTGCCTTGTCCATTCCATACTTAGTCATTTTTTCAATAAGGATTGTATGAGAGACTTTGTCAAATGCTTTGCTGAAGTCAAGATATACTATATCTACAGCATTTCCTTGATCCA
The DNA here is from genome assembly GCF_039654945.1 of Dendrobates tinctorius. Classification (NCBI taxonomy): domain Eukaryota; kingdom Metazoa; phylum Chordata; class Amphibia; order Anura; family Dendrobatidae; genus Dendrobates; species Dendrobates tinctorius. The sequence continues at coordinate 446,422 of NW_027361968.1, forward strand.
CCCAATCAGTAATACCGTCATAGAAGGAAATTAAATTAGTCTGACATGACTTATTAGTTACAAACCCATGCTGACTCTGTTTAATCACTTCATTCGTATCCAGGTATTGACATACATGTTGTTTAATAATTTGTTCAAAGATCTTTCCTGGTATAGAAGTCAGACTCACCGGCCTATAGTTGCCTGGGTCCACCTTCTTCCCCTTTTTGAAGATAGGAACAACATTTGCTCTTCTCCAGTCTTCTGGCACATCTCCTGTTCTCCAAGAATTTTCAAAGATTATGGAGAGGGGTTCAAAAATTTCTTCTGCTATCTCCTTCAGTACTCTGGGGTGTAATTCATCTGGACCTGGAGACTTGAATTCATTTAGGTTAGCTAAGTGTTTCCTCACTATCTTTCTGTTTATAGATATCCTGGATTCTTCTATTCCCTTAATAGGACAGTGAATAACAGTTGATGTTACATTTCCTTTCTGAGAGAAAACAGATGCAAAATAGGAATTTAAAAGTTCAGCCTTCTCAACATCCTGTCTTACCATTTCATCATTTTCATCCTGTAAAAATCCTATAGCATCTTTGACTTTTCTTTTACTTTTGACATATCCCCAAAATCCTTTATTATTGCTTTTGACATCTCTTGCAAGCCTCAATTCATTTTCAGCTTTAGCTAATCTGATTTGTGCCCTGCAGGTTCTGCAGACAGCATTATATTCTTCTTTAGATATGCCTCCCTCTTTCCATTTTATAAACATTTTTTTCTTCCTTTTTAGCATGTGCTTAAGTTCTGTGTTCATCCATCCTGGTTTCCTTAAATGCTTCCTATTCTTCCCTCTTTTTGGAATTGTTAACAACTGTGCTTTGAGAATTTCATTTTTCAAGATTTCCCATCCTTCCTGGACATTTTTGTCTTTAAGGATATCCAGCCATTGGATCCCTCCAATTCTCTTTCTGAATCCCTTAAAATCTGCCTTTCTGAAATCTAACCTTGACGTCTGAGTCTTCACAGGTCTTCCGCCTCTAGTTATCCAAAATTCTAAAATAGCATGGTCGCTACCTCCTAGGGTCCCAGCCACTTTTACCTCCTCAACCATTTCCTCCCTGTTTATAAGGATTAGATCCAAGGTAGCAGTTCCCCTTGTTTTCTCCTTTACCTTTTGGAAGATAAAGTTGTCAGCAAGAGAGGATAAGAATTTCCTTGACCTGTTAGTTTTGCCTGAGAGAGATTCCCAACAAATGTCTGGATAGTTGAAATCTCCCATGACAACTGTCATATTTTTTGGAGAACTTGGCCATTTGATGCATAAAGAGTTCATCCATGTCTTCAGCTTGCACAGGCGGCCTGTAGTAAATGCCTACAATGGTGTCCTTTCCATTGTTCTGTCCTTGTATTCTTACCCAAACAGTTTCCACAGAACTCCCAGTCTCTGAAGCTTCAATCTCTGTGCAGATATACGCGTTTCTAACATACAATGCGACACCCCCTCCTCGTTTATCAAGTCTGTTTCTTGCAAATAAGTTGTATCCTTCTAGTCTTGTATTCCAATCATGTGTATTGTCCCACCAAGTTTCAGTGATTCCAATGACATCATATTTCTTTTCCTGTGTTAGTAGTTCCAATTCTCCTTGTTTGTTGCCCATGCTTTGTGCATTAGTATAGAAACATTTTAGTTTGTGATTGGTTTCTATTTCTCCAATATTTTTATTAATTAGATTCTTTCGTCTTTGTTCTTCCTTTCCACTTCTAATAGCAGAGTTCTCAATAGCATTTGTCAGGTGTATGGCTTTTTCTGGTCTTTTGCTTCCCTTCCCATGTTGTTCTAGTTTAAAGCTCTCCTTACAAGTGTAGCAAGGCGACTTCCAAATACCTGCTTTCCAGTCTTCGTAAGGTGCACCCTATCTCTAGCAAGTAGTCCATCGTATAAGCAGTTCACTCCGTGATCCAGAAATCCAAATCGTTGCTGACGGCACCATCGACGTAGCCAGTTGTTCACCTGCAGAATCTTATTCCACCTCCTTGTTCCATGGCCATCCACTGGGAGGATGGAAGAGAAGACCACCTGCGCTCCCAGTTCTTTCACTTTCTTGCCTAAGTCTTCAAAGTCTCTGCAGATGTTTCCAGGTCGTTTCTTGCGGTGTCATTTGTCCCCACATGTAGTAGCAGGAATGGGTAGTCATCTGTAGGTCTGAAGAGTCCTGATATCCTGTCAGACACATCTTTAATTTTTGCACCTGGAAGACAGCACATTTCTCTTGAAGTTATATCCGGTCTGCAGATAGCGGCCTCTGTTCCTCTCAACAGGGAATCCCCCATGACCACCACTCTCCGTTTCTTCTTCACAACATTTTTCTTTCTCCATCCAGGAGGACTCTGAAGGCGTACAAGGTTGCTGTTTGTTGGCAAAGTCTTATCCTGATGTATTTCTTCATCGTTTTCCTGCGTGAGAGCCTGGTACTGGTTTCTGAGCAGTATGGGTGCTGACTGCCTCCTTATCCTCCTGCTTCTCTGGGTCACATGTCTCCATTCCTCTCTTTCTTCAGGTGCACTTCGAATTTCTTCTCTTTCGGTAACATGAAGAGATAATTCTGCTCTGTCCAAGAACTCTTCACCTTCCTTAATGATCTTCAACGTAGCTAACCTCTCTTCGAGATTTTGCAACTTTTCCTCCAACAGGGACACAAGCTGCATTTGTGGCATGTGAAGTTTGGCTTTTCCACTGGTAAATCTGTGAACATGTAGCAAGAAATGCAGCTCACCAAATGGCTCCTGGCCTCTTCCATCTTGAGATTTCTTAAAAATGATGAAAGATGAGCCAAAATTTTCCGATTTCCTCTTTTCAGCTGCAACGGCCAAAACCCAGTGATCGTTGAGCTCGCGGAGACTCTTCACTTATCCCAGAAGGCACTGGGAATATGCAAATGATCTCCTCAAGACTCTTCCCCTGGTTTTCCGATTTTCTCTTTTCAGCTGCAATGGCCAAAACCCAGTGATCGTTGAGCTCGCGGAGACTCTTCACTTATCCCAGAAGGCACTGGGAATATGCAAATGATCTCCTCAAGACTCTTCCCCTGGTTTTCCGATTTTCTCTTTTCAGCTGCAATGGCCAAAACCCAGTGATCGTTGAGCTCGCGGAGACTCTTCACTTATCCCAGAAGGCACTGGGAATATGCAAATGATCTCCTCAAGACTCTTCCCCTGGTTAAAGCCCTTCTCATTTCATGTCACATGTTCTGCAAAGTTGCCAGAAATCCCTTTCACTTTCATTCTATTAGATATTGAAATCTTGTAGAAAGCCGTTATGGATTCTCGATCCATGAGAGATTTTATCAGGAACTTCAGGCTTGAAAACTGCCTCCATGGTAATCAGGGATACTCCCGAGTTTTCCTGCAGCTCTTCGGTTACACCGGTCACGGGAAATCTTCCTTTATCAACTCCTGTAAGTACGTGGTGGATGATGGACCCTATACGGCCTATGCTAAGGTGGCCGAGTCAGAGGAGAAGCCCGAGACCATGATAAGATACGCATATATGCTGACGGAGACCATCACCTTGGTGGACAACCGAGGCTGTGCCAAAATGAACAAGGATGAGACCGGGGAGATCTACGCTCAACTGGGTGAGTGCTGGAGCTTTAATTAACTTTGGCAAAAAGTGGTAGCAAATTATTTAAATCAACTGGTAAATCTAAGGTTTCTCTGGAGGTTCCTCTTCCAGTAAAGTTGGGATCTATCACTAAATGGAATCTGTTAGTAGGATCCATCCTCCTATACCGTCTATATGGACGTGCAGGCCATTGGAACCTGAATAAAATGATACCTTGATATTTGTGAATCTTTATCTTATTCCAGAGAAATCCAAGTTTTCCTCTTTATCTGTAAATGCTGTTAAGATCTATGGGCGGGGCATAGATCTTTCTGAGATTCTGCCTCCAAAACTTGTGTCATATGGAAGGAGGTATTACTAGATGAGACCTATAATGAGACCGATCTCCTAATCTACATATCTCACACTGGTAAGGCCACCTGGCATTTACAATAAGCACTGGAGGCGGAGTCTCAGGGAGATCTATGCCACGTCCATAGATCTTAATAGCTTATTTACATTTAAGAAATGTGTGTATTTCTCTAGAATAATACAGATCACAGACATCAAGGTGTCACTTCATTCGGATTCCTATGACCTACATGTCCATGTAGACAGCTTAGGAGGGACGATCCTACTGACGGATTCCCTTTTTTCCTGGTCCTGGTTTGTTTCCTTTTTCTGTAACATAATTCAGTATCTGTTATAATGAATCCTAACGGATGACAATCTGTAAATGTTATGGTGATATGGTGGGTGTGTCAGCCGCCTGCGGGGCGGAGGTGTCAGGACATTTCTTCACGATGTGAATCGGCATCAGAGTGTTTGCCTTGTGCTCGGTACTGATATGACACATACAACTATCATGTGACCACTGATATCATGGCAGGCGGTGAAGAAGGGTGATGAGAGTTGTGCTATGACTCAATTCCTGGTAGTATAAAGCAGAAGTTTCCAGGAAACAGCCATCCCGCAGCGGGCGCCGCCATCACTGATATATGTCATAATATCTTTTGATTTAGGAAACTTCCTCCCTCTGAATACTGAAGTAGAATGGCAGAAAGAGTTCAAAGACATGATGGAGATCCTGCTGACGTCAGAGACACAGGAGCAGAACATGGCGCTAATAGTCCCAGTGCTGATCTACAGGTAGGAAAGACCATGGAGCACACACCGTAGAGACCGATCACGGAGAACACGCCGTAGAGAAAGACCACGGAGCACACACCGTAGAGACCGATCACGGAGAACACGCCGTAGAGAAAGACCACTGAGCACACACCGTAGAGACCGATCACGGAGCACACACCATAGAGACAGACCACAAAGCACACACCATAGAGACCGACCACGGAGAACACGCCGTAGAGAAAGACCACTGAGCACACAACGTAGAGACAGACCATGGAGCACACACCGTAGAGACAGACCACAAAGCACACACCGTAGAGACCGACCAAGGAGGACACGCCGTAGAGAAAGACCACGGAGCACACACCATAGAGACAGACTAAGGAGCACACACCGTAGACACCGACCAAGGAGGACACGCCGTAGAGAAAGACCACGGAGCACACACCATAGAGACAGACCACAAAGCACACACCATAGAGACAGACCAAGGAGGACACGCCGTAGAGACCGACCACGGAGAACACGCTGTAGAGAAAGACCACTGAGCACACAACGTAGAGACAGACCATGGGGCACACACCGTAGAGACAGACCACAAAGCACACACCGTAGGGACCGACCATGGAGCAAACACCGTAGAGACCGACCACAGAGCACACACCGTAGAGACCGACTAAGGAGCACACACTGTAGAGACCGATCACGGAGAAGACGCCGTAGAGAAAGACCACTGAGCACACAACGTAGAGACAGACCATGGGGCACACACCATAGAGACAGACCACAAAGCACACACCATAGAGACAGACTAAGGAGCACACACCGTAGAGACCGATCACGGAGAAGACGCCGTAGAGAAAGACCACGGAGCACACACCATAGAGACAGACTAAGGAGCACACACCGTAGAGACAGACCACGGAGGACACGCTGTAGAGACAGACCACGGCGCACACACCATAGAGACAGACTAAGGAGCACACACCATAGAGACAGACCACAAAGCACACACCGTAGAGACCGACCAAGGAGGACACACTGTAGAGACAGACCACGGAGCACACACCGTAGAGACAGGCTACAGAGCACACACCGTAGAGACCGACCACGGAGCACACACCGTAGAGACAGACCACGGAGCACACACCGTAGAGACAGACCACAAAGCACACACCGTAGAGACCGACCACAGAGCACACACCGTAGAGACAGACCACGGAGCACACACCATAGAAACAGACCACGGAGCACACACCGTAGAGACAGACCACAGAGCACACACCATAGAGACAGACCACGGAGCAAACACCATAGAGACAGACCACGGAGCAAACACCATAGAGACAGACCACAGAGCACACACCGTAGAGACAGACCACAGAGCACACACCGTATAGACAGACTGTGACGGGGTATACGACAGAGCAAGAAGGGACAACAGGACGAGGGACGATCCAACGAGATTTATTAAGGCAGGGAGCATACAACATCAAATATCCATAATATCCTTGGAGTCCATGAGAAGTCCACAATAAGTCCACACAATGGAAACAAATCCGGGCGCCTCACGATAGTCCTTGTGCCAGATACGATGACAATAATCCTTGCAATAGTCCACAGGATTCCACACAATCCCACGGACGTCACGCCCTGGCCTCAACTCAGTTCGTGACTTCTTCCATGTCCGCACTCAAAATCACAACTGAACTTAAAACAAGAGTGTATTGTCAGGGCTCTTGGGATCAGCCCATCTAAAGGGGGGTAGGGGTCACACCTACTATTCAATGGTTTGGTCCATTAGAAGATTCTAGAAATGTAAGGGCTCCACTTAGTCTACAGGATGTGTATTGTAGGTTATCTTCTGCTTAGGAAAACAATAGCCAAAGTTCCACCAGTTGTTGACACAAGCCTAAATTAGATTATGGTCCAGGTACATCACAAGACATTGCAAAGTATTGGGGAAGGAGACATGGTTAACCAGAGAAAAGTTAAATGACATATTATACAAAATACAGGACAGGGCAAAACTACAAATCATGACAATCCCTTCCCCTCCCAATTTGTGTACGTACTAGGGACCTCTACAGGTCGCTTGTTAAGTACACACAGGCATGGCTGACTAGACTCAGGGCTCCTCCTGCCTGGACAGTCCATCTGCATTTTGGTGTTGGCTGCCTCTTCTCTACTGTATGGTAAAGTTATAGGGCTGCAGAGCCAGGCTCCATCGTAGTAAGCCTGGTAGTAAGGGAGGCCGCTCATCACACCGACCATGCATTGTTTTGCCCCAAAGCCATAATCCAGGGTCACACTCGCTCTTGGAATATATCTCTGGGTACCTCGAGCCAATTCAATGGCAATTCCTGGTCCCTTTTGAATTGCTTCTGGTTGAATTACTCGGGGATCGGCTATGGTGAGAAAATCCCCAGTGTCACGGAAGCCAACAACTTTTTGGCCATCCAGCACGACCTCCTGTAGATGTTTGTGCTGAAGATCGGAATAACAGGTGGATGGGGCTCGCACCCCATAGACACCGGGTAGAGGAGCCAGGATATCAGAGTCACTTGGCAAGTCATCAGGGACTGAATCCAGCTCTTCTCCTGGTGAGGGTGTCTGTAGATAATGAACAGGCAAAGGCGGTCTGTAGCTGTCCTGCCTCCGAACACCTGGACATTGGAATTGCAGATGCCCAGGCTGCCCACATCTATAACATCTGCGCTCTGGTATTCTTCCTCCACGTCGTAGTCCCGAAGGTGGAGCAGGAGTAATGCGAGGCACAGTCACACGAAGGGCACCAGGAGCTGATGGTCTAATGGGATGGTGAATATTGGAGGCCGAAGGACCAGGGCCACCAGCGTTGGGGGGCTGGTAGTTTTTTTCTGGCTTAGTAGTAGTTTTCTCCACTGAGGCTTGATGGTGAGAGCCTCATCAGCTAGAGCTGCAGCTTCCTCCACAGTGGCTGGTCTCTTTTCACGCACCCATTCCCGGATCTCAGCGGGGCACTTGAAGTAAAACTGCTCTTTTAGGATGACTTGGAGGAAGGTCTCCCAAGTTAAGGCCTCCTCTCCCTCCAGCCAGCGATGACATATTTGTTTGAGTCTGTGGGCATACATCTTGAAGGACACTTCCTCATCACAGGCTAAAGTACGGAACTGGGTCCTGTAAGTGTCTGGGGTCACAGCATAATGTTCTAGAATAGTCTGTTTAATCTCCGCATACTCACAGTTCCACCGAGGGTCCATAGCTCTATAGGCTGCGGCCGCTCCACCCTCTAAGAGCCCCACCAGATGTCGGACTCGCTCCCTTTCCGGGACTTCCATTAATCGACACTGATGCTCAAAGTCCTGGAAGAAGCCCTCAATGTCACCTGAAGCCTCATTAAACGGCTTGAAGTCTTTGCGGGACACTCTGGGGAGTTCCCTCATGGTGGGTGCTGGAGTTACAGTCTGTCTGGAGCTTCTAGCTGCTTCCACAGTGAGCTGCCTCTCCTGCAATGCCCTCTCTTGAGCTCTATGAATGGCCTCCCTCTTATCGTCTATGGAAGCCTCTTCTCCCAGCAATGCCAACTCCTCCTCGTACCACACAACCCACTGACTTTTATGGGTATTTACCTCCGGCTGCAGTCTTTCCTCCGTTTGCTGTGGGGATCCTTCCTCAGCGTCATCTTGCAGGCGAACTCTGTCCAAAGCCTCAATCAGCTGCTCCTTGGAGAGTCCCTTGTAGCTGACTCCCAGTTCATGGGCCGTTGTTTGTAGGTTCACCGCAGTCCAGTTCTTGAACTCTGCGGTGCTGGTTCCAGATGTTGATGGGCCGTTGTCCTCCATTCCTTCTGCTCTGATCCCACTGCTGCCACCAGTTTGTGACGGGGTATACGACAGAGCAAGAAGGGACAACAGGCCGAGGGACGATCCAACGAGATTTATTAAGGCAGGGAGCATACAACATCAAATATCCATAATGTCCTTGGAGTCCATGAGAAGTCCACAATAAGTCCACACAATGGAAACAAATCCGGGCACCTCACGATAGTCCTTGTGCCAGATATGATGACAATAATCCTTGCAATAGTCCACAGGATTCCACACAATCCCACGGACGTCACGAGCTGGCCTCAACTCAGTTCATGACTCCTTCCATGTCCGCAATCAAATCACAACTGAACTTAAAACAAGAGTGTATTGTCAGGGCTCTTGGGATCAGCCCATCTGAAGGGGGGTAGGGGTCACACCTACTATTCAATGGTTTGGTCCATCAGAAGATTCTAGAAATGTAAGGGCTCCACTTAGTCTACAGGATGTGTATTGTAGGTTATCTTCTGCTTAGGAAAACAATAGCCAAAGTTCCACCAGTTGTTGACACAAGCCTAAATTAGATTATGGTCCAGGTACATCACAAGACATTGCAAAGTATTGGGGAAGGAGACATGGTTAACCAGAGAAAAGTTAAATGACATATTATACAAAATACAGGACAGGGCAAAACTACAAATCATGATTCAGACCACAGAGCACACACCATAGAGACAGACCACAGAGCACACACCATAACTCATGCGACACCTTAGAGAAATGGCTGCCTCACTGCTTCCACCCCACATCAATGTAACACTAAAGACTAGAGGGGTCCGGCGACCAAATATTATGCCACCGCCTACTATAATCCATGGAGTTGGGCTGGTGTAATGTTCCTTCACGAAGGCCTATTCATGGGTTTACCCAATTTTTGGCTATCAAAGCATCCGGGAAAAAGTGAGACTCATCGATGAAGAAAATTCACCTTCATTCCAGTCTCCATTGCTGTCTTGCTCTACACCATGATCGTCTTTAACCTCACTCCACTGCTCTCAATGGGTCACCTGTATCTGGACATCTGTCTCGTAACCCAGTGTCGTGTAAACATCTTCTGAAGCCGGATGCTAAATATGTCACATAAATAGTATAAGACCTTGGGACTCAGTTCAGGTGATGTGAAATCTATTTGAAACTAGTGCACAAAATTTTTTTACTTGCAGTAGAAAAAGGATCAATCATGGAACCAGTGTGGCGACTGTTTCTCCAATATGTCTCAGGAACCGTTTTCAACACAACACCAGGCCACATGTTGCTGGTGTTACCGAGAGAAGCCTGCATGGCCTAAAACTGCTCTCATGGCTGCAGCGCACCGGACTCGCACCATCGAGCACATTGGGGATGTCATTGTTCGGTGATCACACAGGAGCTGCCAGCAGAGTCTCTGGACTTGTCTCCATTGCACACATCAGGGATGTAATTGTTCGGTGATCACACAGGAGCTGCCAGCAGAGTCTCTGGTCTTGTCTCCATTGCGCACATCAGGGATGTCATTGGTCGGTGATCACACAGGAGCTGCCAGCAGAGTCTCTGGTCTTGTCTCCATTGAACACATCAGGGATGTCATTGGTTGGTGATCACACAGGAGCTGCCAGCAGAGTCTCTGGTCTTGTCTCCATTGCGCACATCAGGGATGTCATTGGTCGGTGATCACACAGGAGCTGCCAGCAGAGTCTCTGGTCTTGTCTTCATTGAACACATCAGGGATGTCATTGGTCGGTGATCACACAGGAGCTGCCAGCAGAGTCTCTGGTCTTGTCTCCATTGCGCACATCAGGGATGTCATTGGTCGGTGATCACACAGGAGCTGCCAGCAGAGTCTCTGGACTTGTCTCCATTGCGCACATCAGGGATGTAATTGTTCGGTGATCACACAGGAGCTGCCAGCAGAGTCTCTGGTCTTGTCTCCATTGCGCACATCAGGGATGTCATTGGTCGGTGATCACACAGGAGCTGCCAGCAGAGTCTCTGGTCTTGTCTTCATTGAACACATCAGGGATGTCATTGGTCGGTGATCACACAGGAGCTGCCAGCAGAGTCTCTGGACTTGTCTCCATTGCGCACATCAGGGATGTAATTGATCGGTGATCACACAGGAGCTGCCAGCAGAGTCTCTGGTCTTGTCTCCATTGCGCACATCAGGGATGTCATTGGTCGGTGATCACACAGGAGCTGCCAGCAGAGTCTCTGGACTTGTCTCCATTGCGCACATCAGGGATGTCATTGGTTGGTGATCACACAGGAGCTGCTGGCAGAGTCTCCGGACTTGTCTCCATTGCGCACATCAGGGATGTCATTGGTTGGTGATCACACAGGAGCTGCTGGCAGAGTCTCCGGGCTTGTCTCCATCGAGCACATTGGGAATGTCATTGGTCGGTGATCACACAGGAGCTGCCAGCAGAGTCTCTGGTCTTGTCTCCATTGCGCACATCAGGGATGTCATTGGTTGGTGATCGCACAGGAGCTGCCAGCACCGTCTCTGGTCTTGTCTCCATCGAGCACATTGGGAATGTCATTGGTCGATGATCACACAGGAGTTGCCGGCAGCGTCTCCGGACTTGTCTCCATTGCGCACATCAGGGATGTCATTGGTTGGTGATCACACAGGAGCTGCTGGCAGAGTCTCCGGACTTGTCTCCATTGCGCACATCAGGGATGTCATTGGTTGGTGATCACACAGGAGCTGCTGGCAGAGTCTCCGGGCTTGTCTCCATCGAGCACATTGGGAATGTCATTGGTCGGTGATCACACAGGAGCTGCCAGCAGAGTCTCTGGTCTTGTCTCCATTGCGCACATCAGGGATGTCATTGGTTGGTGATCGCACAGGAGCTGCCAGCACCGTCTCTGGTCTTGTCTCCATCGAGCACATTGGGAATGTCATTGGTCGATGATCACACAGGAGTTGCCGGCAGCATCTCCGGACTTGTCTCCATCAAGCACATCGGGCACGTCATTGATCGGTGATTCCACAGGAGCTGCCAGCAGCGGATCCTGATGATTTGTACATTCAGAGGCAGAACCATCCTCAGACCCCCATTAATAACCTCGTGACAGCAGCCGAGACTGAAAGCACCGGGATTTTCTTCACGAGGCTCAGATTCAGGACTGAAGAAACCCAGATGTATTGAAAATGTTGTTTCCACTTTCTCATAATTTGCAGATCAATAAGGTGTCTGCATCCTGTGATTTCCATAATTTGCCACGTTTTCTTTTTGGTGTTGTAATTTCAATGTTGAGGAACGTATTTTATGCTTTATGGTTTCAGTGTCTTGTTTTATATGGAAATTTCAAAGTCTCGCTTATCTCACAGTGCAAAGAAATCCATAGCTCCAGAAGAAGCTGCAGAACTGCAAGATATTATTCTGAAGGCCAGAAATATAACAGGTACAAAAAGGAAAGGAGTGAAATGGTTTGAGGCAAATTATTGAAGTAATCTCAAAATTTACCAAAACTTTTTTTTCTAAATATTGATTTTTTTTTTGTGATTTGCTTTGGCATTAGTCAGCTCAGCGCCAATTTTGATAACTTATTCAGGGTTAAGGAAAATTTGAAAAGTATATGAAATATAAAAGCACTTCCTCGCCTGGTCCTCTTTTCCCACACGGTCGGCCTCTGCTTCATCTGCCCCTGGTATAAATTAGACCACTGGCCTCATTGACTCTGTTTTCAGATTGACGTAACGATGTGCTCCAATAAAAGTGTAATATATTTGTATCGTTAATATAGAAATCTAAATATGTAAATTGTCTATTGAGAGGACTTGAATTCTAATGCCAAGTATTGGGTGCAACAATTCTAAAAGACAATATTGACAATATTGACTTAAGATAAGACAGGAAGCCATGCCAGATATTCCATTTGCAGAAATAAGATTCGGGGTGTTTGACCCCTCATCAGAGAAAAACAAGAGATCCAATTTGGCCGGGTTAGAGGCCTCTGACAGTGGGTATAAATGGTAATTTTTCTCCTTGCGGTGATTGCATGGCCCACAAGTTTCCTTACACCAACTCTCCACGAGGAGAAATTTTACCCCTTAAATTCTTGTCATCTTACAAAGCCAAACAAGATATACTGCTTTGTGCTGATGAAGGTCAAAAAACCCAAAACATGTGTCTGAAAATAGAGTGTTTCCTTTGGCTTTTTATCTTAAATCATGAGGCCAAGATTTAATACCGACTTTTTGGACTGATACCTCCAATAGGTGACACTAGATTTCCTATCTTTTATTCTCTCAGAAATGGTAATTTGTATATCATTGTTGTAATAAGAATAGTTGTCAAAATACTCAAGATGGCACGGCACATCAAAGCGAGCTGTGGCAAGAAGGTTTGCTGTGTCTGTCAGCGTAATGTCCAGAGGCTGGAGGCACTACCAGGAGACAGGCCAGTACACCAGGAGACGTGGAAGGGGCCGTAGGAGGGAACAACCCAGCAGCAGGACCGTTACCTCTGCCCTTGTGCAAGGAGGAACAGGAGGAGCACTGCCAGAGCCCTGCAAAATGACCTCCAGCAGGCCACAAATGTGAATGTGTCTGCACAGTCGGTTAGAAACCGACTCCATGAGGATGGTCTGAGGGCCCGACGTCCACAGATGGGGTTGTGCTCACAGCCCAACACTGTGCAGGACACTTGCCATTTGCCACAGAACATCAGGATTGGCAAATTTGCCACTGGTGCCCTGTGCTCTTCACAGATGAAAGCAAGTTTACACTGAGCACATGTGACAGATGTAACAGAGTCTGGAGACGCCGTGGAGAGCGATCTGCTGCCTGCAACATCCTTCAGCATGACCGGTTTGGCAGTGGGTCAGTAATGGTGTGGGGTGGCATTTCTTTGGAGGGCCGCACGGTTTTGGGCTGTGAGCACAACCCCCATCTGTGGACGTCGGGCACTCAGACCATCTTCATGGAGTCGGTTTCTAACCGTTTGTGCAGACACATGCACATTTGTGGCCTGCTGGAGGTCATTTTGCAGGGCTCTGGCAGTGCTCCTCTAGTTCCTCCTTGCACAAAGGCTGAGGTAGCGGTCCTGCTGCTGGGTTGTTCCCTCCTACGGCCCCGTCCACATCTCCTGGTGTACTGGCCTGTCTCCTGGTAGTGCCTCCAGCCTCTGGACACTACGCTCACAGACACAGCAAACCTTCTTGCCACAGCCCGCATTGATGTGCCATCCTGGATGAGCTGCACTACCTGAGCAACTTGTGTGGGTTGTAGAGTCCGTCTCATGCTACCACAAGTGTGAAAGCACAACCAACATTCAAAAGTGACCAAAACATCAGCCAGAAAGCATTGGTACTGAGATGTGGTCTGTGGTCCCCACCTGCGGAACCACTCCTTTATTGAGGGTGTCTTGATAATTGCCAATAGTTTCCATCTGTTGTCTATTCCATTTGCACAACAGCATGTGAAATTGATTGTCAATGCCTGATGAAGAGACCTGAGTAGTCTCGAAAGCTTGCAATGTGTCACCATGTTTTCAGTTAGCCATTAAAAGGTATCAACCACTGAGGACTCTCAATTCTAAATATTTTTATATCTACTGGCTAACAAGGTACAGAGATATATATTTTTTCTTTATCTAAATGATTATTAACTTGTTTTCTTTGCATGATTTGAGGTCTGAAAGCACTGGGTTTATTTTTTAATTTTCACCATTTTTCTTTGTCAGAAAAAAATTCAAAATGTATTACTAGGAAATTCGGAGACATGTTGTCAGAAGTTTACAGACTAAAAGAACAATTTACATTTTACTTAAAAATATACCTATAAAGAGAAAAATCAGACAAACTGAACATTTGAAAGTGGTCTCTTAATTTTTGCCAGAGCTTTATATATATATCCAGAATCCTTGGCCCTCCATCTATATTGGGGACACTAGTGAAGGCATTATTTATGTGGAATTCATGTGGGGGGTGGACTATATATATATGCACTCACCATAGAAGGCTGATATGGCATCAGATGCATCAGACAAGACCAGACCAGGTTCCCCATAATCTTTTGCGGCTGTCCCATCACATGGTGAGATACAGCTAAACAGCTAAATCACCTTGAATTAATTTTTGGGGATAGCAAATGTGGTAAATTCTTGTTTCAAAAGTTTCACTCATCTATAGAAGATTCAGCTCCCATTGATCTATAAGGATCTACAGAACATAGATCCAATCCAGGGTGGTGTGAAATCCCTTGACAATAAACTGCACTTTTACTTCCGTGAACTCCCTGGAAATCATCTTTGAATATCTAGCAGCAGCGGAGCGTATCCGCATCTCCTTTACCTGAATATTGATAATAAGGGTCTACTAGATCTGTACTGGAGGTAAAGATGAGGTCGCAACAACTCGTAACTCTAACCTTAACTCTCCCCATCTCATCATACAGACTCATACGGTATAACACGTTGTCTTCCCTCTGATCTAGGTCTCTTCCCCACCGTGGTCATCACCCATAAGCTGAGTGGGCATCTCCCAGACATTCAGGAGAAGTTCAGGATGATGGGCGTGGAGAACATATTCCCCGTGGAGAATTACACAGTGGAGGATCATCTGAAAACCCGAGGAAAACATGAGGGGATCCTAAAGTGTATGTACGAGATTGTCAGAGATGTTGAGTTTCGGATGGAGGAGATGCGAAATCCCATCAATGAGAAGATCGAGAGGAAGAGAATCCTATTAGATTTTGCCCACAAGAGAGACATGGAGAAAGCGCAGGAAAGAGAGGCCCGAGAGCGTGCCAGGAGGGAAGAATTGGAGACACAAGTGAAAATGGGAAAATATTATCCTTTCAATCTATTTTTCTCAAAGAAATTCCATTAATCTACAGATCAGACTGTCACATGTCCTACATTAGACTGAGCCTCCTTATTCGGGAGGAGTTACCCATATATGAAGCCCCTCATTCCCCAACACTCTCAATAAATACAGCTGTGCCTTTAGAAGATAAGTAGTCTGAGCGCTCAGTCCCGATTATATGCTAGTAGGCCTTCGCAAGTTCCATGTCCTCAACTCTGTAGCAGAATATTCATAATAAAGTCGTCTCCCGGATGTTTAGTGATTTATCAATTAAATAAAATGATGTTATTGTCGATTATTAATATTTCTATTCCTTCTTGCTCTCCATCTTTCTGTTCATGGGCTTTATGTCACAGTAGGGAGCGAGGGATGGGACATCTCCTGACACCAACCTGTGCCTGTCCAAAAGCTCCCTTAACGCCCTATACGGGTCTTGTCCTCTGCTGCCTAGTTCCTGACCGTCACCTCAGCTAACTCTGGCCGGTAGGAAGCTAGCCTCACCACTACAGGCAATATAACACAGGGAATGAGACAACTAAAGGACTGACAGAAAGGATACAACTCAGCTCAGAATCTACTGCTGCTAAGCTCCACAGCAGCAGAGTCAACGGCACCAGGTGACCAGGACTCCAACAGCGGCAAAACCACCGTCACCAGAGAACTCCGCACACCTAGCAGGTCTTCAAAGAAGAAACTCTATAACCGACCACCAGCTGATGGGTCATGGGACTATTTAAAGGGAGGTGGGAGTGGTTACCAACCAACATCAGCTGAGCAGCCTAAAAGAAGCTGCCAGCAAGAGGCTGACATTAACTCTTGCTGGAGAAAAGGAAAAAAACAACATTTAAATTCCAGCAGATCCAGAGCTGCCTCGAATCCCTTAATGGTTTGTGACTGTTATTTGTGGCAGTGCGGATGATTGAGTTTATTTATCTTTTCACTGACCAAGTCTGAGTGTTAAAAAATTATACCCTGCACTATTTTTTTCCATAAATTGGATGAGACTCGCCCACTCAACTCTATGGCTTTGCAAAAAAAAAACCAAAATCAGAAGCTATACAGAGACACAATAGAGAATCCAATTCTGTAACATTGGAAATTGTGTTGTGTTTGTTTTATTACAGCAATAGGGATCTTCAATGGGGCAACAATTTCCCAGTCCGTGGCTAATATTTTCATGGTAAAATGGGATTTTTTTTTTTAAGATAACCCCCCATATATCAGGTAGTATGGCTGCTATATAGATGACTCGCTACTCATATGGGGGGGGGGGGGGGGGGTCAGAAGGAGGCCACAGATTTCTTCTGATATATTAATAAAGATCATATGAATTTAACATTTATTTGCAGTTTTAATAGTATCAGCATCAACTATTTAGATATTATTTTGACTGGTGATAAAAAAAAATCAGGAATTATGATGATCCCACATTAAATATGAGAAACAATTCTACTTTATCAGCAACATCGCACCGTCCTGCACACGGGATCCAACATGTTCCTGTTGGGGAACTGATCAGCAGTGAAACAGACACATTTAATAAAGAGCCTAAAATACCCTGTAATAATCTAAAACATAGCAAATATCCCGTCCGGACCATACAGAGAGGCAATAAGATAATTGACGGCACGGATAGAAACCAGAACTAGTGAGAATAACGAGGCAAATGTGACTCCAAAACCAATGTCTAATGTAACGTTTGCTATAACAGATAGGCCTCAGTTCACACATCAAGAAAATAATTAAAGAGGTGGTCCAGCGCTTAAAATGAGTTTTCTAAATATCTGTCCTTACACCCTAGACACTTTATGTAGTTTGCTTTAATATACAATACCCTACACTTTTCCCTATACGGTTAATCTCTAAATTTATTTTTCTTTATTACACTTTCTGTGATGTTTCTCTTGAGAGGAGTCTCAGAGGTGATGTCAGAGGAGGCTGGGGCTGCACTCACTCCCTGCAGCGTCCATCACCCCTCCCGGAATAGGACGTCACCAGGGGGCAGCGCTGCAGTTACTTACTAAGTTCTCGGATCGCTGCCCACTCTGAAGATGTCCTGGACCCTGGGTGACAGACACTATGGCAGATGTGAGCGCAGCGCCCGCACTCTGCTTTATGTGTGAGATAGCCAAAATGATTGTCTATAAAATGTAGGTAGTCTCACATTCTAAGCTGTGGTGGATTGTGAGATATGGAGCCAAAAGTTCAAAACATCGTTACCCTTTTGCTCGTCACTGTACATGTGCACACAGTGATGAATACCCTATATAATGTGTATACACCCTGCTGTACTCCCTTTATCATATGAATATAGTCAGATCATCAGTGAGGAGCAAGGGAGAATATGTACGGTCAAGGCGGCTGTTCGGCTGCTTTGTGCATTACTTCTATTCCCTGCAGTGCCCTGTACAGCAGATGGTGCCGTGTGTGACTCTGCGTCAGGAGTGGTAGGGGTGTAGGTGGAGTAACGGGGCATGTGACTCTGGGTGAGGAGTGGTAGGGGTGTAGGTGGAGTAACAGGGCATGTGACTCTGGGTGAGGAGTGGTAGGGGTGTAGGTGGAGTAACAGGGCGTGTGTGACTAGTGAGGAGTGGTAGGGGTGTAGGTGCAGTAACGGGGCGTGTGACTAGTGAAGAGTGGGAGGGGTGTTGGTGCAGTAACGGGGCGTGTGACTAGTGAAGAGTGGGAGGGGTGTAGGTGCAGTAACGGGGCGTGTGACTAGTGAAGAGTGGGAGGGGTGTAGGTGGAGTAACGGGGCGTGTGACTCTGGGTGAGGAGTGGAAGGGGTGTAGGTGGAGTAACGGGGCGTGTGACTCTGGGTGAGGAGCGGTAGGGGTGTAGGTGGAGTAACGGGGCGTGTGACTCTGGGTGGGAGTTGGGAGGGTTGTAGCAGGAGTTACAGGGGGTGTGTGACTTTGTGGAGGGGTGGGAGGGTTCTAGGTGGAATAATAGATGGTGTGTGTGGTATTTGCCGGTACGCAGGATGCAGTGACGAGTCGCGAGACAATTTGGTGCTTTCTAAAATAACGCTTATAAGACTAGAGGGAACTTTCCTCAGTCTTGGCCTGATCACAAACAGGGGTAACATGGGTTGCCTTCGCAGGGGCTCTAGACAAGCAAACACAAATAGGTAGAACACGACTACTTCCGGCAATAGCCGGTCACTATAGGGCCACGGTATGGCCGACTACGGGTCCTTAATTATATAGTCAACTTAGCCGTCCAGACGTCCCTCGCCGTTCGGGATGGTGGTCTTTCGGCGTAGTAGTTGCTGGGCCCAGTTGCTGAGGCGTTGACAGAGTTTTCACGCACTCCGGCGTGCCGGTGACACTGGAGCCCCACAGGCCCCGGCAGAGTCCTCGGACGGGTGGGCCGCAGGCCCTGGCCTGGGGCAAGCGGTAGCGATGGGTGGTGGCGAATGACAGGCCACCTGCGCAGCTAGCGGCTGCGACCGGGAGTCCGCAGTCAGCAGGGTCCCGGCCCCTGCTGCAGACCGGAGCGGGACAGTGGTGGCCGCCGATGGCACGGTACTTGCCACGGCCACGGGCGAGAGTGGGGTGGCTGCGGGTGGCGGGGAATAGGCCGCAGCCGCAGGCTGAGGGGAGATGGCAGCGGCTGCAGGTGACCACGGGTAGGCTATAGCCGCGGGCTGAGAAGAGGCAGCAGCGGCCGCGGGTTGAACTGAGGCCGCAGTGGCCGCGGGCTGGAGCAGGGCAGCAAGTCTCGGCCGGTCGCCTTGGCACCGTCCCTCTGGAGTCCTCGGTGAGTGTCCTCTCTGGCACTGGTGGGTCGCTCTAGCTTCCAGTCGCTCCCACGCTCTCCTGCAGTCTCTGTCCCGGTCTGCTGATTCATCGTCCAGGGAATTCCCTGCCTCTTTTATACTGGTCCCTCCCCAGCCCATCTGTCTGTCAGAATGGTCCGTCCCCGAATTCTGTCCCCCGGGGACAGTTTCCCCCGGAACCCAGATGACGGCTCCTTTGGTTCCGGCCCGGACACTGGACGGGGGCCGTTCCTCCCACATGTGACTCTGGGAGAAAGTTGGGAGGGGTCTAGGGGAAGTTACAGGGTCTGTGTGAGGAGTGGGAGGGGTGTAGGTGGAATATCAGGGGGTGTGTCACTCTGGGTGAGAGTTGGGAGAGTTGTGGGTGGAGTAACAGGGTGGGTGTGACTCTGGGTAAGGAGTGCGAGAGTTGTAGGTGGTGTTATAGGGGGTTTGTGAGTGACTCTGGATGACAAGTGGGCGGGGTGTAGGCGGAGTTCTAGGGTGTGTGTCACTCTGGATAAAGAGTGTGAGGGGTGTAAGAGTCGTTAATCTTATCATTTAGAGCAGCTTTCATCACTTGATTTTTATTCCACAACACATGCTTTGGCTCTAAAACCTCAGATTACACTATTACTTTTTGATCAATCCATTTATCTATCCTTTTCTAATGACTCCAACATTCAAGAATGTCTATAATAATAATAAATAATAAATTTTATTTTTATAGCGCCGACATATTCCGCAGCACTTTACATTTCAGAGGGGATTTGTACAGACAATAGACATTACAGCATAACAATAATCACATACAGTAGATTATAACAAATACCAAGAGGAAAGAGGGCCCTGCTCGCAAGCTTACAGTCTATGAGGAAAGAGGGAGACACGAAAGGTGGGTGGTAACAGTTACCCTGATTGTATGGACCAGTCATAATGTTAAATGTGTAACAGTACAGACACAGAGGGCTAATGGAGGCATAAAGCATGTGGGAAGATGATGCGGGGAACCTGGTTATGGTAAAACTTTTGGCTCTGCCACACAGAGATAGATTAGGTTAATGTGTTGGGGAGGTAGGCCAGTCTGAAAAAATGCATTTTCAGGACACGCTTAAAATTGTGGGGATTGGGGACTAATCGTATTGACCTGGGAAGTGCATTCCAAAGAATTGGCGCGGCACGTGTAAAGTCTTGGAGACGGGAGTGGGAGGTTCTGACTATTGAGGATGCTAATCTCAGGTCATCAGCAGAACGGAGGGCGCGGGTAGGGTGGTATACTGAAACAAGGGAGGGGATGTAGGGTGGTGCTGAGCCATGAAGAGCTTTGTGAGTGAGGGTAATAAGTTTATACTGAATTCTGGAGTGGATGGGTAGCCAGTGTAATGACTGGCACAAGGTAGAGGCATCGGTGTAACAATTGGTGAGGAATATGATCCTGGCTGCAGCATTCAAGACAGATTGGAGGGGGGAGAGTTTGGTAAGAGGGAGACCGATTAGAAGGATGTCTAGCAATGATACTGCAGACCAGCAGCCCAGTTTCAGCTCAGCCTGCTACGTCAGGAGGAGGTGATCTATTTGGTTTTGACCAGGGGCGTAACTAGAACTGATTGGGCCCCATAGCAAACTTTTAAACGGGGCCCCCTCAAAGACACACTCCCTTCAAGACACCCCCCCTTCAAGACACACCCCCTTCAAGACACACACCCTTCTAGACGCACCCCCTTACCGATAATGCATGCTAGAGTTGGCTGAGTGGCTGGCCTGGCATTAATTAAGCTGAGACAGTGAGGGCTGCCTGCCTTCCTCCGCACAAACCAACCTCCAGGAACTACATTTCCCAGAGGTCCATGCGGCAGGCAGCTCTGCAAAGAGCTAATAGACAGCGAGGGCTCAGGGAAGGGGCGGGACTGAACTAGTCTGAAGCAAAACACTGGGTGCAGGCAGGGAGGCGGGCCCAATATGTGCTTCGCTCCACACAGCAGGCACAGAAATACAGCGTAGGCTGCGAAATCATAGTGTACATTTTTTTCCACCGGGGCCCGGATCCCCTACACTACACACACCGGGCCAGCGGGCCCCCAAGACAGCGTTGGCCACAGCACCCGCCGGAGCGCCGCAGTAATGTACCGTATATAATTGTGTATAAGCCGACCCGTGTATAAGCCAACCCCCTAATTTTGTCACAAAAAACTGGGAAAACTTACTGACTCGCGTATAAGCTTAGGGTGGAAAATGCCGAAGCTACTGGTAAATTTCAAAAATAAAATGGGCCCCATAAGATGCTCCATAAAGTTCATGATGGGTTTCATAAGATGCTCCATACAAAAATATGCCTAATAAAGCTGCACAGTGAATAATGGTGGCCCTATAACATGCTCCTTAATCACATATGCCCCATATAATGCTGCAGTGATTAGTGGCCCCATATAATGCTGCAGTGATTGGTGGCCCCTTAAAATGCTGCACAGTGATTGGTGGCCTCTTGTAATGCTGCACAGTGATTAGTGGCCCCTTGTAATGCTGCAGTGATTGGTGGCCCCTTGTAATGCTGCACAGTGATTATTGGCCCCTTGTAATGCTGCACAGTGATTGGTGGCCCCTTGTAATGCTGCAGTGATTAGTGGCCCCTTGTAATGCTGCACAGTGATTACTGGCCCCTTGTAATGCTGCAGTGATTAGTGGCCCCTTGTAATGCTGCACAGTGATTGGTGGCCCCTTGTAATGCTGCACAGTGATTAGTGGCCCCTTGTAATGCTGCACAGTGATTAGTGGCCCCTTGTAATGCTGCACAGTGATTGGTGGCCCCTTGTAATGCTGCAGTGATTAGTGGCCCCTTGTAATGCTGCACAGTGATTATTGGCCCCTTGTAATGCTGCACAGTGATTACTGGCCCCTTGTAATGCTGCACAGTGATTACTGGCCCCTTGTAATGCTGCACAGTGATTACTGGCCCCTTGTAATGCTGCAGTGATTGGTGGCCCCTTATAATGCTGCACAGTGATTGGTGGCCCCTTGTAATGCTGCACAGTGATTGGTGGCCCCTTGTAATGCTGCACAGTGATTAGTGGCCCCTTGTAATGCTGCACAGTGATTAGTGGCCCCTTGTATTGCTGCACAGTGATTACTGGCCCCTTGTAATGCTGCACAGTGATTACTGGCCCCTTGTAATGCTGCAGTGATTAGTGGCCCCTTGTAATGCTGCACAGTGATTGGTGGCCCCTTGTAATGCTGCACAGTGATTGGTGGCCCCTTGTAATGCTGCACAGTGATTAGTGGCCCCTTGTAATGCTGCACAGTGATTAGTGGCCCCTTGTAATGCTGCACAGTGATTGGTGGCCCCTTGTAATGCTGCAGTGATTAGTGGCCCCTTGTAATGCTGCACAGTGATTATTGGCCCCTTGTAATGCTGCACAGTGATTACTGGCCCCTTGTAATGCTGCACAGTGATTGTTGGCCCCTTGTAATGCTGCAGTGATTGGTGGCCCCTTATAATGCTGCACAGTGATTAGTGGCCCCTTGTAATGCTGCAGTGATTAGTGGCCCCTTGTAACGCTGCACAGTGATTGGTGGCCCCTTGTAATGCTGCACAGTGATTGGTGGCCCCTTGTAATGCTGCACAGTGATTATTGGACCCTTGTAATGCTGCACAGTGATAATTGGCCCCTTGTAATGCTGCACAGTGATAAGTGGCCCCTTGTAATGCTGCAGTGATTAGTGGCCCCTTGTAACGCTGCACAGTGATTGGTGGCCCCTGTAATGCTGCACAGTAATTATTGGCCCCTTGTAATGCTGCACAGTGATTAGTGGCCCCTTATAATGCTGCAGTGATTAGTGGCCCCTTGTAATGCTGCACAGTGATTGGTGGCCCCTTGTAATGCTGCACAGTGATTACTGGCCCCTTGTAATGCTGCAGTGATTAGTGGCCCCTTGTAATGCTGCAGTGATTAGTAGCCCCTTGTAATGCTGCACAGTGATTGGTGGTCCCTTATAATGCTGCACAGTGATTATTGGCCCCTTGTATTGCTGCACAGTGGTTAGTGGCCCCTTGTAATGCTGCACAGTGATTGTTGGCCCCTTGTAATGCTGCACAGTGATTACTGGCCCCTTGTAATGCTGCACAGTGATTGGTGGCCCCTTGTAATGCTGCAGTGATTGGTGGCCCCTTGTAATGCTGCAGTGATTAGTGGCCCCTTGTAATGCTGCATGGTCATTAGTGGCCCCTTACAATGCTGCTGCCGCTGTCTCAATTAAAGAAAAAAAAAACCTATATACTCACCTGTCTCTGCTGCTGCAGCTGCTGCTCCTCAGCGTTGCTGGCCCTGCACAGTGACTGTTCAGGCAGAGGGCGCCTGCTAACTACGTCATGGCGCCCTCTGACCTGAACGTCACTGCCAGAGGAAGCAAGACAGCAGAGCGAGGCGCAGCGGTGGAACGGGGGACAGGTGAATATGGCTCCCTCTCTATACTCACTTCTCCTAGCATGTGTCTTGCAGCCCCCCGTGCTTATTCCATCTCAGCGCTGTTCTTCCTGCTTTCAGTGTCCACGTGGTGCCTCTCATTACATATGCGCATATGTAATGAGCGGCCACTGAAAGCAGGACGAACAGTGCTGAGAAGATGGAATAAGCACGGGGGGGCTGCAAGAGACATGCAGGAGAGGTGAGTATATACTTAATTGCACTACCCGGGTAGCGCCAATCGGAGCCGGGGACCCAGGCCCCTATATAGGCTGGACCCCATAGCAACCGCTTCGGCTGCTACCCCGGTAGTTACGCCAGTGGTTTTGACATCTGCCTGTAACACTCACTAGGTGAGGTGGATCCTCTATGTTTCAGGTACTGGTGGCCACATGGACCCCGGACGAAGATGTAGCAAGCAGGAAGTCACAGAAACAGCAAGTACTTGGTACACTCAGGAATTTTGGAAATAGCGGGACGGATTAAGTGGAACCCAGCAGATATAGAATCAAGTTAAAGCACGTTTTACATGGAAGGTGGAGCGCATCAAACCTTGAAGTCTAGAGAAACAATCCCAAGACACAGATGTTTTTCTTAATGGGCCTTAAATACAGGGGCTTCTCACAAAATTAGAATATCATCAAAAAGTGAATTTATTTCAGTTCTTCAATACAAAAGTGCCTCTCCTCTATTCTATAGAGTCATTACACACAGAGTGATCTATTCCACGTGTTTATTTCTGGTAATGTTGATGATTATGGCTTACAGCCAATGAGAACCCAAAAGTCATTATCTCAGGAAATTAGAATAATTAACAATAAACCCTATTAAAGGCTCCTAAGTGTTTATAAAGGTCCCTTAGTCTGTTTCAGTAGCTCCACAATCATGGGGAAGACTGCTGACCTGACAGATGTCCAGAAGGCAGTCACTGACACACTCCACAAGGAGGGGAAGCCACAAAAGGTCATTGCTAAAGAAGCCGGCTGATCACAGAGCGTTGTATCCAAGAATATTAATGGTAAGTGGAGTGGAAGGTAAAAGTGTGGTAGAAAAAAGTATAATGTATAATGTCACAGGTGCTCACTGTATGACACTATATGATATTAGTATTGTGCTTTTTATATTATTGATCAGTTTTGTAGTGTTCGGTCACTATGTGGTGGTAACATATGGTCTGGTCATGATGTGGTGGCATTTATTCCTTGTATGTAGTATTATTCAGTCACCGTAAAAAAATAATGTGACACATTCCCTTAAGGAAGCATTAATAAAAATATACCCAAGAATAGTATTGGATATTTTAACAAATGTTTACATGGTCAAAGTAGAGTAGGACTCATCCAAAAGAGTCTACCTTGTCATGGCGGCGGCTTAAAAAATATTTTGCCCAAAACAAAAGCTGCTGACTATATTTGTGATATGGTGTTCGATGGGAACTGTTAATGTGTGATTGGTGAAGAAATGGTGCAGAAGTGGAGTATTTCCAAGAGTGGGTGGTGGGACTGTGGAAGGTTTGAGGGGTGGAGGTGGAGCTGGGATGAATCCTGGGTGGAGTCTCAAGGGGACCCAAAATTTTTTGCAGTATGTGGCCCTGATACTCCTGGTGGCAGCTGTGCTGCTGTGGTGGATGCTTCTTCTGTCCGGCAGTCCGGTTCCAGAAATTGTCTAATAGGAAGCTCTGTTCTCGTACTCCATTATCACCGTTGTGTCTAACAATTCTTATGACCGTAACTTCTTTGTGAAGAAGGATAGGGGAAATTGAAGTCTCAATGCTACTTCCAAGATACATCAATGTTTCCTACATCGCGACTGATCACAAGTCTCACTGTGTGGGGAGAGACCTTAAAAGCAATGTTACAGGCTCTTTATATCGAGAACAGAGAGTTTCATTAGTGGATCATGGAATATTTTCTTCCTTACAAAGAGACCACAGGAGAGCAGCAGCTTGTATTCAGAATATAACAATGTTCTGCCTGGTCCAACACAACCGAGGTCAATTGTCCAATGGGGCAGGAAGAAGTGGGACTATTCCGGAACCAATTCATGGAACTGCTTTCATGAGTAGGTGTCATGTTTGTTTTCACTCCTACTAGAGGAAGGGTTAATATCCGTTTGTGAAATCAAGGCTCAACACTTCCAAGCTGCAAAAACCTCTTTCATTTTCATTTTATTAGATTCTGTAATCTCGTAAGAATCACCTATGGCTACGGCTATGGATTCTCCATACATGAGAGATTATATCAAGAATTTCTCCCTGAATAATGGGCCTCGGGGTAATCAGGGATACTCCCGGGTTCTCCTACAGCTCTTTGGTTACACCGGTCACGGGAAATCCTCCTTCATCAACTCCTGTAAGTACGTGGTGGATGATGGACCCTATATGGCCCATGCTAAGATGGCCATATCAGAGGAGA
The DNA here is from genome assembly GCF_039654945.1 of Dendrobates tinctorius. Lineage (NCBI taxonomy): Eukaryota > Metazoa > Chordata > Amphibia > Anura > Dendrobatidae > Dendrobates > Dendrobates tinctorius. The sequence goes on from NW_027361968.1 coordinate 472,401, forward strand.
AGCCCGAGACCATGATAAGATACGCATATAAGCTGACGGAGACCATCACCTTGGTGGACAACCGAGGATGTGTCAAAATGAACAAGGATGAGACCGGGGAGATCTACGCTCAACTGGGTGAGTGCCGGAGCTTTAAGGATCTTTTATATTACAGGATGTTTAACAAGAGACAGGTAAACAATACTTAGTATTCTCTATCGACGTCACTTCCAGTAACGGGATCTGTCATTGACCTGATAAAACCTCATAAAATTACCTTTTTGGGCTTGTTTCATAGATTAGATCTAATCCCAGATTGCCTCATCCAGACACGGAACCCTGCCCTTATACTTGATATTTTCATGTGTGCCTTCACGTGCATTACAAATATATGTCCAAGTCATTTCTGGATTTCATAACGTAGTGTTTCTCGATCTTCCTTACGTTGCCTTCAAGGTTGGATCATGTTTACCCCGATGATCTCCCATATCTGGGCACCATTGTGTGTCAGCACCAAAAACAAGATTCACACAGCGTTATACCAATGTGAAAGCGCTGAGCTCCCATCCATGGATGTATCCTCTCTGCTAAGGATTAGATGATAGACCCAGAGAAGACTTAGGTCACTGGTTTACACTGAACTTGTCTTGGGGGTCAGATTTTGAGACCGTACATTAACCCCCCCCCCCAAAAAAAAAAAAACAGCCAGAGTTTGCAATTTTTCAGTGGCCACATTTCGTGAAAACATACAATAAGAAGAAATTGAAATGTCTTACGTTCCCAAAAAGTATATAAAGAAAATCTTCTAACAACACAACAACCGAGAGCTCAGACAGCCCCATGGATGGAGAGATGAAAAGTTATGGCTTGTGAAAGAAGGGGAGGAAAAAAGTCTTAAGGAATTAAGCGCCTACAGAGCCTTTCGTCCTCTACTTTCAATAAGGTCTTGTTCACACAACTGCAGTTTTTTTTTCATGGATTCATTGCAATTATGTAACAAGGGAAACTGTAAATGGTTCTTTGGTTTTTCTGCTGGAAAATATCAGATCGTACTCGGATGACAAGTGAGAAGAAAATCACCCAAGTTCTCTGGATGAAACGGAACAATTTCTTATACACTCGTGTGAACCTGCCCTAAGAAGTAGCGGCAGAAGGTACAGGTGCAGATTGGGGGGGACAGAGGTTTATTTACTGATTTTTCATAAGTTATTTGAGTATCAGCTGTAGAGTAAGGCTACTTTCACACATCAGTTTTTTGCCGTCAGGCATGATCCGGCTTTTTTTAGAAAAAACGGATCCGGCATAAATTTTGGCGAACTGTAGAAACGGATCCGTTTTTTTGCTGGATCCGTCTCTGTTCCTGGAGGCTGGCCAATTGGATCTGAGCATGCGCAGACTTAAAAAAACCGGATCCGGTGGCTGGATCCGTCTTTTTCTGGATCCGGCGCATTCCGGCGCCCATAGACTTTCATTGTAGCAAAAAGCTGGAAGCGCCGGATCCGGCGCTTCCGGCTTTTTCGCCGGAGACAAAAAACGTTACAGTAGACATTTTTTCAAGACGCCGGAATGAGACAAGTTGCCGGATCCGGCAAAAAACGGATGAAACGCAATGCCATCCGGCACGATCCGGCGCTAATGCAAGTCAATGGGGAAAAACCGGATCCGGCATTGCATTTTGCCGGATCCGTTTTTTTAAAAAAAAGCCGGATCGCGCCTGAAGGCAAAAAACTGATGTGTGAAAGAGGCCTAATTGTTATCGGGCAGCAGGCGAGTTCTGGGGGGTGTGAGCCGTCATCGGGGCGGAGGAGCCATTTCCTCGATGCTCCGCTACAGTTGTGTTTTGTGCCCTGTCCTGATTTCAGGCTCCGCTGGTATGATGGCGGCCAGTGAAGAATTGTCACAGTGATCAATGATAGAAGCTATATAGGAAAAGAAAACATCTCGAGCCGAGCGATGTGAGAACGGCGATCCTGACAGTGTGGCTGCAGATTCAACTATAGACCGACAGTATGATGCCGGCAGAAAATAGATGGATGCAGCATATCCACGTCTCCAGAAAATCGTCAGAAATCTTTATTCCCAATTCTTTAAAATTTCAACATGGCGCATGAAACAGGGGAGCGCTGACGCGTTTCCAAACACTTATCCATAGAGTGTAACACTGGGAGATCGGAGAACAACGGAAAAACAATCCCAACCAATGACAGGAGAAGATACTGTGGTCACCACTTACAGCGGATTGTCCCAGACACAAAATAACACAAATGATTTATGGGACTAAAAGAGTAAAATATCCTGAGAGTCAGAAACTGGGAAATAAAGTACCGGTAAGAGAAGTGTCCGGGGTCGTCACTGACTGCAGAACAGTGCTTTGAACTGGGGGTGCTGTGGTTGCCACCAGTTGTCAGGGATTTATTATATTCCATGTTTCAGTTCCGATTAGGAACTTGCAGCTCTCTGGCGCCTCCTTTACCCTCAGGTCAGTCAGGCAACTACACCTAGGATAAGTAGTCGCCAGAAAGGCTGCCTTGCTGTATACTGACTATTGGGCACTCTGCAGTGAGGGCAGTATGTATATCCCCAGTCTCAGGCAGGAAATACACATATAAACCGCCGTTCCGTCAGTGCCAGAGTCTCCCAAATCCCCCAGAACACTTTGTTGCCACCAGCTCCTTATTCTAGATTAAAATCAGTATCGGGTTAGGAGCCGACCCACACGATAGTGTACTTTAGCACAAAGGACATGGCAGTATGTTATAGAGCAAGGAAAACGAAACTAGTAAACTTTATAGATTTACTCCAGAAAATATAGGCAGTGTTTACCAAAATATAAAAGATGCTACAAAAGAGACAAGATACATTATATGCAGGCAATTGCAAAATAAAATGGATTAAAATAAGAATTACACATATCAGTCAATGGCTCGCCATGTAGAGGAGAGGGAGGGGAGTTCCCAAGGACCAAGATTTAGTCCACAGCAGGGATGGTATATGCTGTCTCCCCACGTCTGAACGACAGCCTGAATGAGATTTCTAGCCTCATACCTTCTTCTGGCTGACCTCACTGGGTGGGCAGAGCTGGGAAATGTACTCCCCTTTTGAAAGTTACTTGAAAACTTATAAGTGCCATAACTCTGGCTACGAGGCTCACAGCATGATGACAGACATATAATGTTTTCTCTCACAAATTTATCTTTCTATTGATACCAAACAAGAACTACTTGCAGGCTATTGGACTGCGGGAACCCTTTTCTCAGTTCCTGATGGGCACATGAGCCAGAAAATGCCACTGTGGATAGCTTTCATTATGCAGATTCCAAAAATATAAGTTTCCTGCCTCTATGCCTAATCTGCCTTATTATATTTAAGTTTGAATAGACAAAAGAACATGTGCTACAGGCAGACCGGATTTACCTAGTTAGGGCAATAAACGTGCCCAGCTTCTGGAGAGGAAGGGAGGGGCGAGAGGACATTCCAATAGGGAGAAAGAGGGAGGGGGATGTCTATGAGCTGAGCATGCACAGGAGACTTTGTGTGTACACTGCCAAACCTAATGGGGAAGGGCAGCATGTCATTCAATAACCAAGGAGCTGCAGCCGATAGCTCTGTATGTGTATTCGAAACCGTGGAAAATGATTCATATTTTCCTGACAAACTGTAACAGAGATAATCTGTAACATCCTAACGATCTTCTCTTCTCATGTCGTTGGTTGTGATTATTGTTCTCCGATCTCCCGCTGTAACTCTACAACTAACGGTGTGTGATATGGTGAAAACCCATCAGCGCTCCTTTCTACCTTGCACCATTTTGTTGGGTTTAGGATTTCTGCCGAGATTTATGGAGCAGTGGACGTGATACTGCCCCCCATACCAGGACCAGAGTCATTCTGCACCAACTCAATAACAGAAAAATAAGGCAAAAGTTCCCAGTTATTAACAATCCACAGGGGGCGCCACCATCACAGATTTTTTTAATTGTCTCTTCATTTAGGAAACTTTCTCCCCTTGGACACTAACGTTACATGGCACACTGAGTTTAAAGACATGATGGAGATCCTGCTAAAGACCGAAACACACGAAGAAAACGTGGATTTCATAGTCCCAGTGTTCATCTACAGGTAAGACTTATGGGAAGGGACAAACAACAGAGACAGACCACGGAGAACACACCATAGAGACAGACGACGGAGCACACACCATAGAGACAGACCACGGAGCACACACCATAGAGACAGAGCACAGAGCACACACCATAGAGACAGACCACGGAGCACACACCATAGAGACAGACCACAGCGCACACACCATAGAGACAGACCACGGAGAACACACCATAGAGACAGACAACGGAGCACACACCATAGAGACAGATCACGGAGCACACACCATAGAGACAGAGCACAGAGCACACACCATAGAGACAGACCACGGAGCACACACCATAGAGACAGACCACAGCGCACACACCATAGAGACAGACCACAGCGCACACACCATAGAGACAGACCACGGAGAACACACCATAGAGACAGACAACGGAGCACACACCATAGAGACAGATCACGGAGCACACACCATAGAGACAGAGCACAGAGCACACACCATAGAGACAGACCACAGCGCACACACCATAGAGACAGACCACAGCGCACACACCATAGAGACAGACCACAGCGCACACACCATAGAGACAGACCACGTAGCACAAACCATAGAGACAGACCACGGAGCACACACCATAGAGACAGACCACAGCGCACACACCATAGAGACAGACCACAGCGCACACACCATAGAGACAGACCACGGAGAACACACCATAGAGACAGACAACGGAGCACACACCATAGAGACAGATCACGGAGCACACACCATAGAGACAGAGCACAGAGCACACACCATAGAGACAGACCACGGAGCACACACCATAGAGACAGACCACAGCGCACACACCATAGAGACAGACCACAGCGCACACACCATAGAGACAGACCACGTAGCACAAACCATAGAGACAGACCATGGAGCACACACCATAGAGACAGATCACGGAGCACACACCATAGAGACAGACCATGGAGCACACACAGTAGAGACAGACCAAGGAGCACACACCATAGAGACAGACCACGGAGCACACACCATAGAGACAGACCACGTAGCACAAACCATAGAGACAGACCATGGAGCACACACCATAGAGACAGATCACGGAGCACACACCATAGAGACAGACCACGGAGCACACACCATAGAGACAGACCACGGAGCACACACCATAGAGACAGACCACGGAGCACACACCATAGAGACAGATCACGGAGCACACACCATAGAGACAGACCACGTAGCACAAACCATAGAGACAGACCACGTAGCACAAACCATAGAGACAGACCATGGAGCACACACCATAGAGACAGACCACGGAGCACACACCATAGAGACAGACCACGGAGCACACACCATAGAGACAGACCACGTAGCACAAACCATAGAGACAGACCATGGAGCACACACCATAGAGACAGACCAAGGAGCACACACCATAGAGACAGACCACGGAGCACACACCATAGAGACAGACCACGTAGCACAAACCATAGAGACAGACCACGGAGCACACACAATAGAGACAGACCACGGAGCACACACCATAGCAACAGATCACGGAGCACACACCATAGAGACAGATCACGGCGCACACACACCATAGAGACAGAGCATGGAGCACACACCATAGAGACAGACCACGGAGCACACACAGTAGAGACAGACCACGGAGCACACACCATAGAGACAGACCATGGAGCACACTGTAGAGACAGACCACAGAGCACACACACTGTACAGACAGACCACGGAGCACACACCATAGAGACAGACCACGTAGCACAAACCATAGAGACAGACCACGGAGCACACACCATAGAGACAGACCACGTAGCACAAACCATAGAGACAGACCACGGAGCACACACAATAGAGACAGACCACGGAGCACACACCATAGCAACAGATCACGGAGCACACACCATAGAGACAGATCACGGCGCACACACACCATAGAGACAGAGCATGGAGCACACACCATAGAGACAGACCACGGAGCACACACAGTAGAGACAGACCACGGAGCACACACCATAGAGACAGACCATGGAGCACACACCATAGAGACAGACCACGGAGCACACACAGTAGAGACAGACCACGGAGCACACACCATAGAGACAGACCATGGAGCACACACCATAGAGACAGACCACGGAGCACACACCATAGAGACAGAGCATGGAGCACACACCATAGAGACAGACCACAGAGCACACACACTGTACAGACAGACCACGGAGCACACACCGTAGAGACAGACCACGGAGCACACACCATAGAGACAGACCACAGAGCACACACTGGAGAGACAGACCACGGAGCACACACCATAGAGACAGACCACGGAGCACACACCATAGAGACAGACCATGGAGTACGACAGACCATGGAGCACACCCCATAGAGACAGACCACGGAGCACACACCATAGAGACAGACCATGGAGTACACACCATAGAGACAGACCACGGCGCACACACACCATAGAAACAGACCATGGAGCCCACACCATAGAGACAGACCACGGAGCACACACCATAGAGACAGACCATGGAGTACACACCATAGAGACAGACCACGGAGAACACACCATAGAGACAGACCATGGAGCACACACCATAAAGACAGACCACAGAGCACACACCATAGAGACAGATAACAGGGCACACACCGTAGAGACAGACCATGGAGCACACACCACAGAGACAGACCACAGAGCACACACCATAGAGACAGATAACAGGGCACACACTGTAGAGACAGACCATGGAGCACACACCATAGAGACAGACCATGGAGCACACACCATAGAGACAGACCATGGAGCACACACCATAGAGACAGACCACAGAGCACACCATAGAGACAGACCACGGAGCACACACCATAGAGACAGACCACGGAGCACACACCATAGAGACAGACCACGGAGCACACACCGTAGAGACAGACCACGGAGCACAGTCCAGTATGGGACATAATATTCTGAAGATAATTTTTTCCTTGTGAGGTTTGTGGTCACGCTCTGTGGTCTGTACAGAGGTATTTTATTATTTTTGGTTTTAGTTGGTCATTTTATATTAATTTTGATAATTTTCTCTTATCTCATAGTGCAAAGAAGCAAATTGACCCAGAAGAGAATCTGGGAGAGATTATGCTGAAGGCCAAACAAATAACAGGTACTGAGCAGAGATTGGTGAAATGTGGGACTAAAATACAATTTTTTTTCTGGACATGATTGCTTTGTGGATTGCGTTTTATTAATAATGAAAAATGCCATTGTTCAGGCTCCATATTGCTGAATTGTAGAGGGCTGGTCAAAGGGTGAAGGAAAAATATGAAAAAAACAAAGAAATCCAGCTTCTCACGATAAAACTTTAAATTTTATTCCATCATAATTATAGGTACAAAGGTACAGCTCCTTTGGATTACATCAGCTCATAAGGCAGAGACATGAGCGACGCGTTTCGATCGGAATGCGATGTTTACCTATAATTATGATGGAATAAAATTTCAAGCTTTATCGTGAGAAGCTGGATTTCTTCATTTTTTCATTGGATTAAGCCATACCAGGTTGGTGTACCGTGCTTTCTCCAAAGTCGGTGAGCTGGCTTGTTTCTCTTTGTGAAGGAAAAATAGCTGACTTCTCAGCTGTAACCGCAGCCTCATCTGGTGTTCTGCACCGCTCCGTCCGCACCACTCTCTCCACACCACTCCTTCTATACCATTCCTTCCGCACCGCTCCCTCTGCACTGCTCCCTCCACACCAATCCCTCCGCGCCGCTCTCTCCATACCATTCCTTCCGCACTGCTCCCTCCATACCAGTCCTTCCGCACTGCTCCCTCTGCACTGCTCCCTCCACACCACTCCCTCCGCACCGCTCTATCCATACCATTCCTTCCGCACCGCTCCCTCCATACCAGTCCTTCCGCACTGCTCCCTCTGCACTGCTCCCTCCCAACCACTCCCTTTGCACTGCTCCCTCCATACCATTCCTTCCGCACTGCTCCCTCTGCACTGCTCCCTCCACACCACTCCCTCCGCACCGCTCTCTCCATACCATTCCTTCCGCACCGCTCCCTCCATACCATACCTTCCGCACTGCTCCCTCCTTACCATTCCTTCTGCACCGCTCCCTCCGCCCCACTCCCTCCGCACCGCTCCCTCCGCACCGCTCCCTCCATACCATCCCTTCCGCACCGCTCCCTCCATACCAGTCCTTCCGCACTGCTCCCTCTGCACTGCTCCCTCCAAACCACTCCCTTTGCACCGCTCCCTCCATACCATTCCTTCCGCACTGCTCCCTCTGCACTGCTCCCTCCACACCACTCCCTCCGCACCTCTCTCTCCATACCATTCCTTCCGCACCGCTCCCTCCATACCATACCTTCCGCACTGCTCCCTCCTTAACATTCCTTCTGCACCGCTCCTTCCGCACCACTCTCTCCACCCCACTCCCTCCGCACCGCTCCCTCCATACCATTCCTTCCGCACTGCTCCCTCTGCACTGCTCCCTCCACACCACTCCCTCCGCACCACTCCCTCTGTACCATTCCTTCTGCATTGCTCCCTCTGCACTGCTCCCTCCACACCACTCCCTCCACACCGCTCCCTCCATACTATTCCTTCCACATCACTCCCTTCTCACCGCTCCCTCCATACCATTCCTTCTGCACTGCTCCCTCTGCACTGCTCCCTCCACACCACTCCCTCCGCACCGCACTGCTCCCTCCATACCATTACGTCCGCACTGCTCCCTCTGCACTGCTCCCTCCACATCACTCCCTCCTCACCGCTCCCTCCATACCATTCCGTCCGCATGGCTCCCTCTGCACTGCTCCCTCCATACCACTCCCTCCGCACCGTTCCCTCCATACCATTCCTTCCACACCACTCCCTCCGCACCGCTCCCTCCATACCATTCCTTCCGCACTGCTCCCTCTGCACTGCTCCCTCCACACCACTCCCTCCGCACCGCTCCCTCCGTACCATTCCTTCTGCATTACTCCCTCTGCACTGCTCCCTCCACACCACTCCCTCCGCACCGTTCCCTCCATACCATTCCTTCCACATCACTCCCTCCTCACCGCTCCCTCCATACCATTCCTTCCGCACTGCTCCCTCTGCACTGCTCCCTCCACACCGCTCCCTCCGCACCGCTCCCTCTGTACCATTCCTTTTGCATTGCTCCCTCTGCACTGCTCCCTCCATACCACTCCTTCCGCACCGTTCCCTCCATACCATTCCTTCCACATCACTCCCTCCTCACCGCTCCCTCCATACCATTCCTTCCGCACTGCTCCCTCTGCACTGCTCCCTCCACACCGCTCCCTCCGCACCGCTCCCTCTGTACCATTCCTTTTGCATTGCTCCCTCTGCACTGCTCCCTCCACACCACTCCCTCCGCACCGTTCCCTCCATACCATTCCTTCCACATCACTCCCTCCTCACCGCTCCCTCCATACCATTCCTTCCGCACTGCTCCCTCTGCACTGCTCCCTCCACACCGCTCCCTCCGCACCGCTCCCTCTGTACCATTCCTTTTGCATTGCTCCCTCTGCACTGCTCCCTCCATACCACTCCTTCCGCACCGTTCCCTCCATACCATTCCTTCCACATCACTCCCTCCTCACCGCTCCCTCCATACCATTCCTTCCGCACTGCTCCCTCTGCACTGCTCCCTCCACACCGCTCCCTCCGCACCGCTCCCTCTGTACCATTCCTTTTGCATTGCTCCCTCTGCACTGCTGCCTCCACACCACTCCCTCCGCACCGCTCCCTCCATACCATTCCTTCCACATCACTCCCTCCTCACCGCTCCCTCCATACCATTCCTTCCGCACTGCTCCCTCTGCACTGCTCCCTCCACACCGCTCCCTCCGTACCATTCCTTCGGCACTGCTCCCTCTGCACTGCTCCCTCCACACCACTCCCTCCGCACCGCACCGCTCCCTCCATACCATTACTTCCGCACTGCTCCCTCTGCACTGCTCCCTCCACATCACTCCCTCCTCACCGCTGCCTCCATACCATTCCTTCCGCACGGCTCCCTCTGCACTGCTCCCTCCATACCACTCCCTCCGCACTGCTCCCTCCATACCATTACTTCCACACCACTCCCTCCGCACCGCTCCCTCCGTACCATTCCTTCCACACTGCTCCCTCTGCACTGCTCCCTCCACATCACTCCCTCCTCACCGCTCCCTCCATACCATTCCTTCCGCACGGCTCCCTCTGCACTACTCCCTCCATACCACTCCCTCCGCACCTCTCCCTCCATACCATTCCTTCCACACCACTCCCTCCGCACCGCTCCCTCAGTACCATTCCTTCCACACTGCTCCCTCTGCACTGCTCCCTCCACACCACTCCCTCCGCACCGCTCCCTCCGTACCATTCCTTCTGCACTGCTCCCTCTGCCCTGCTCCCTCCGCACTACTCCCTCAGCACTGCTCCCTCCACACCACTCCCTCTGCACTGCTCCCTCCTTACCATTCCTTCTGCACCGCTCCATCCATACCATTCCTTCCGCACAGCTCCTTCCTTCTACACTGCCCCCTCCACACCACTCCCTCCGCACCGCTCTCTCCACACCATTCCTTCCGCACCGCTCCCTCTGCACCGCTCTTCCTCTTCTTCCTTATTTCTACCCTGTCCTCTTCCTATATCTTCTCTCTACATTCTGTCCCTCTTATTGCTTGAGGTGCTAAATTCTGCTCGTACATTCACATCCACTAATGAAAGGGTGGGCACATAAATTTCGAGAGGGGCCACATGAGAGATTGTGACTGTTGTGGAGGTCAAACTAATGAAATCGCTGAACGAGAACTGTAAGACTCAAGATTCCACTAATTTAAACAAAACTCACGGCGGTGGAATCCCGGTCTGTAAAAAGTCACTTTTATTCCAAATAATGAAAATGTCCGCTATAAGCTCCGCACCTCCTTCGCCGTCTGCCCACTCTGCACCACAACGTATCAGATACGGATACAAATAACCTGTGTGATGCCTCCACATCTGCAGGAAAGTGATGTGAGGATCCAGCTTCTCTACTGGATCTGATTACTGGTGAGAAGACGGCGAGTTACAAGGTGTATAACAATTGTGGTCAAAGCGATCTCAGATTTTCTTATATATTCCTCCTACGTCTCGATATTTCCACAATATATACATTTTCGAATCCTCCATTTTTGTACTTGTCCTGAGACATTGCTGGTGCGCTCCAGATCCTCTCTGGTCTCTCTGCGCCTCCATCTGTTCTTAACCACAATTGTTTTCCAACTCGCCGTCTTCTCACCAGTAATCAGATCCAGTATTGGAACTAGATCGTCACATTACTTCCCCGCAGATGTGGAGGCATCACACAGGTTGTGTGTATCTGTATGTGACACGTTGTGGTGCAGAGTGGACAGATGACATAGGAGGTGCGGAGATAATAGCGGCCAATTTCATTATTTAGAATTAAAGTAACTTTTTACCGATCAGGATTCCAACCAATAGGTAGAAATCAATTCTGCTCAATACTAATATTAATTGTATCACTCAATACTGAAAAGAATTAAGTATACTGGCATCCCCTATATACAGTAGGAGCCCCCACATATACAGTGTGAATACCCACATAGCCCCCTGTATACAGTTTGAGTCCCCACATAATCCCTTACATACTTTATGAGCTCCTAATATACTCATATATATACTGTATATCTATATATATATATAGCATCTGAGCCCTCAAATAGCCTTTATTTATTCAGTATAAGCCACACATAGCCTCTCTATATACAATATGAGCACTCACATCCCCTGTATACAGTATGAGCCTCTAAATAGACCCTTATATACAGTACGAACCCCCACATAGTCTCTCTATATACACTATGAGTCCTCACATAGCCGCCTGTATACAGTATGAGTCCCTATATAACTTTCTATATAAAGTATTAGCCTCACACATAACCTCCTATATACAGCATAAGCCCCACATAGCCTCCTATATACAGTATGAGCCCCTCATAGCCTCCTATGTACAGTATGAGCTCTACATAGACCTTATACACAGTGTGAGCCTCACATAGCCTCCTATATACAGTATGAGCCCCACATAGCCTCCTATATACAGTATGAGCCCCTCATAGCCTCCTATGTACAGTATGAGCCCCACATAGACCTTATACACAGTGTAAGCCCCACATAGCCTCCTATATACAGTATGAGCCCCACATAGCCTCCTATGTACAGTATGAGCCCCACATAGACCTTATACAGAGTGTGAGCCCCACATGGCCTCCTATATACAGTATGAACCCCACATAGCCTCCTATATACAGTATGAGCCGAACATAGCCTCCTATATACAGTATGAGCCCCTATATAACTTTCTATATAAAGTATTAGCCTCACACATAACCTCCTATATACAGCATAAGCCCCACATAGCCTCCTATATACAGTATGAGCCCCTCATAGCCTCCTATGTACAGTATAAGCTCTACATAGACCTTATACACAGTGTGAGCCCCACATAGCCTCCTATATACAGTATGAGCCCCACATAGCCTCCTATATACAGTATGAGCCCCACATAGACCTTATACACAGTGTGAGCCCCACATAGCCTCCTATATACAGTATGGGCCCCACATAGCCTCCTACATACAGTATGAGCCCCTCATAGCCTCCTATGTACAGTATGAGCCCCACATAGACCTTATACACAGTGTGAGCTCCACATAGCCTCCTATATACAGTATGAGCCCCACATAGCCTCCTATATACAGTATGAGCCCCTCATAGCCTCCTATGTACAGTATGAGCCCCACATAGACCTTATACACAGTGTGAGCCCCACATAGCCTCCTATATACAGTATGAACCCCACATAGCCTCCTATATACAGTATGAGCCCCACATAGCCTCATATATACAGTATGAGCCCCTATATAACTTTCTATATAAAGTATTAGCCTCACAAATAACCTCCTATAAACAGCATAAGCCCCACATAGCCTCCTATATACAGTATGAGCCCCACATAGCCTCCTATATATACACTCACTGGCCACTTTATTAGGTACACCATGCTAGTAAGGGGTTGGACCCCCTTTTGCCTTCAGAACTGCCTCAATTCTTCGTGGCAGAGATTCAACAAGGTGCTGGAAGCATTCCTCAGAGATTTTGGACCATATTGACATGATGGCATCACACAGTTGGCGCAGATTTGTCGGCTGCACATCCCTGATGCGAATCTCCCGTTCCACCACATCCCAAAGATGCTCTATTGGATTGAGATCTGGTGACTGAGGAGGCCATTTGAGTACAGTGAACTCATTGTCATGTTCAAGAAACCAATCTGAGATGATTCGAGCTTTATGACATGGCGCATTATCCTGCTGAAAGTAGCCATCAGATGTTGGGGACATTGTGGTCATAAAGGGATGGACATGGTCAGCAACAATACTCAGGTAGGCTGTGGCGTTGCAACGATGCTCAATTGGTACCAAGGGGCCCAAAGAGTGCCAAGAAAAAATTCCCCACACTATGACACCACCACCACCAGCCTGAACCGTTGATACAAGGCAGGATGGATCCATGCTTTCATGTTGTTTACACCAAATTCTGACCCTACCATCCGAATGTCGCAGCAGAAATCGAGACTCATCAGACCAGGCAACGTTTTTCCAATCTTCTACTGTCCAATTTCGATGAGCTTGTGCAAATTGTAGCCTCAGTTTCCTGTTCTTAGCTGAGAGGAGTGGTACCCAGTGTGGTCTTCTGCTGCTGTAGCCCATCTGCCTCAAAGTTCGACGCACTGTGCGTTCAGAGATGCTCTTCTGCCTACCTTGGTTGTAACGGGTGGCAATTTGAGTCACTGTTGCCTTTCTATCAGCTCGAACCAGTCTGCCCATTCTCCTCTGACCTCTGGCATCAACATGGCATTTCCGGCCACAGAACTGCCGCTCACTGGATTTTTTTTCTTTTTCGGACCATTCTCTGTAAACCCTAGAGATGGTTGTGCGTGAAAATCCCAGTAGATCAGAAGTTTCTGAAATACTCAGACCAGCCCTTCTGGCACCAACAATCATGCCACGTTCAAAGGCACTCAAATCACCTTTCTTCCCCATACTGATGCTCGGTTTGAACTGCAGGAGATTGTCTTGACCATGTCTACATGCCTAAATGCACTGAGTTGCCGCCATGTGATTGGCTGATTAGAAATTAAGTCTTAACACACAGTTGGACAGGTGTACCTAATAAAGTGGCCAGTGAGTGTAGTATGAGCCGCACATAGCCTCCTATATACAGTATGAGCCCCTCATAGCCTCCTATGTACAGTATGAGCCCCACATAGACCTTATACACAGTGTAAGCCCCTCATAGCCTCCTATGTACAGTATGAGCTCTACATAGACCTTATACACAGTGTGAGCCCCACATAGCCTCCTCTATACAGTATGAGCCCCACATAGCCTCCTATATACAGTATGAGCCCCACATAGACCTTATACACAGTGTGAGCCCCACATAGCCTCCTATATACAGTATGGGCCCCACATAGCCTCCTACATACAGTATGAGCCCCTCATAGCCTCCTATGTACAGTATGAGCCCCACATAGACCTTATACACAGTGTGAGCCCCACATAGCCTCCTATATACAGTATGAGCCCCACATAGCCTCCGATATACAGTATGAGCCCCTCATAGCCTCCTATGTACAGTATGAGCCCCACATAGACCTTATACACAGTGTGAGCCCCACATAGCCTCCTATATACAGTATGAGCCCCACATAGCCTCCTATATACAGTATGAGCCCCTCATAGCCTCCTATGTACAGTATGAGACCCACATAGACCTTATACACAGTGTGAGCCCCACATAGCCTCCTATATACAGTATGAACCCCACATAGCCTCCTACATACAGTATGAGCCCCACATAGCCTCCTATATACAGTATGAGCCCCTATATAACTTTCTATATAAAGTATTAGCCTCACAAATAACCTCCTATAAACAGCATAAGCCCCACATAGCCTCCTATATACAGTATGAGCCCCACATAGCCTCCTATATATAGTATGAGCCCCACATAGCCTCCTATATACAGTATGAGTCCCTCATAGCCTCCTATGTACAGTATGAGCCCCACATAGACCTTATACACAGTGTAAGCCCCTCATAGCCTCCTATGTACAGTATGAGCTCTACATAGACCTTATACACAGTGTGAGCCCCACATAGCCTCCTATATACAGTATGAGCCCCACATAGCCTCCTATATACAGTATGAGCCCCACATAGACCTTATACACAGTGTGAGCCCCACATAGCCTCCTATATACAGTATGGGCCCCACATAGCCTCCTACATACAGTATGAGCCCCTCATAGCCTCCTATGTACAGTATGAGCCCCACATAGACCTTATACACAGTGTGAGCCCCACATAGCCTCCTATATACAGTATGAGCCCCACATAGCCTCCTATATACAGTATGAGCCCCTCATAGCCTCCTATGTACAGTATGAACCCCACATAGACCTTATACACAGTGTGAGCCCCACATAGCCTCCTATATACAGTATGAGCCCCACATAGCCTCCTATATACAGTATGAGCCCCACATAGCCTCCTATATACAGTATGAGCCCCTATATAACTTTCTATATAAAGTATTAGCCTCACACATAACCTCCTATAAACAGCATAAGCCCCACATAGCCTCCTATATACAGTATGAGCCCCACATAGCCTCCTATATACAGTATGAGCCCCACATAGCCTCCTATATACAGTATGAGCCCCTCATAACCTCCTATGTACAGTATGAGCCCCACATAGACCTTATACACAGTGTAAGCCCCACATAGCCTCCTATATACAGTATGAGCCCCACATAGCCTCCTATATACAGTATGAGCCCCTCATAGCCTCCTATGTACAGTATGAGCCCCACTTAGACCTTATACACAGTGTGAGCCCCACATAGCCTCCTATATACAGTATGAACCCCACATAGCCTCCTATATACAGTATGAGCCCCACATAGCCTCCTATATACAGTATGAGCCCCACATAGCCTCCTATATACAGTATGAGCCCCTGTTAAATATTAATAATCCGTTAATTTCGTATAAGACTCAGTTCTGTACATTGCTTTAGCTGACACGACATAGGCTATTTTTGTAAGCTTGGCTCATGGTACAGGACAACTCCATATATACCTGGATCACGTGCTTTAGGAGATGTATATAATTCATGGCTCACTCTAGAGGTCGCTCGCTCCTTCCCTCACCATCATGAGACACAGACGCAAGATGTCATCTCTGCACAGACATAGCTGAACAGCTGGTCTGTAACTTTGCTATTTGAGAAGCCGAACAGAGCCAGATGCCATTTTACCATTTGTCATCCCAGAGAAAGAAGGTGACAAGCTTTTGCTATGAACTAATGGACAATCTCTCTTTCACCTATTTTTATGTTTTTCTGTAATAATCTTTTCTTTGATGGAAGAATCCAAATAAACCACTACATTTTATCTGGTAACTAGTCCTAAGTATTTTATAAGAATACGCATTATTTTACATTGGAGAGCCAGCCAGATCTAAATTTTTGTACTTTTTTGCGGATTTCCCTCAACTTGCCCAAAAAGGGGATTTGAACATTGCTAACGTCAATCATATGTGCAAGTTATCAGGAACTCTACTACTCACAAGAATCAGACAGAACCTAGAAGTGAGGACTAAGAAGTGCCAGATGTGCTGAAGCCAGACGTGTGAAGACAAGAGCCCAGCGTTGTCCATCAAAGGAACAAGCTGAGACATTTCAAGGTAAGAGAAATGGATTTCATTACTTCTTATGCTAAGCAGAATAAATTGAAATTTAAGTCTGTAGACAAGTCTAATTCAGAAGTATTATGGCTCAGCTTATATGCAGAATGTGAAATGGAGAATCAGAAGTTAGATTCTAAGTTTTTCAATAGAGAAAGAGAGAGATTAAAAAATATTCTACAGATGGTAGATATATTTCATAGATCTGTGTCAGAGAAATTTAAAAATGACTGTGCAAAGGAAAATAGTGATGTTCCCGAGATACATTGTAATGTAGAAAAGCAGTTACAAGATGAAAGGCAAATAGTAGCAGCAGCCATTGAAGGTGACCTTGCAGACGTGGAACAAGATGGAGAAGTAGGAGGAGACTTCAGAACTGACGTAGATGACGTACAAGGGAAAGACGGACCACTAAAAATAGACGACTCACAGGCCCAACTCCGAAGTAAAGTAAGGAAAAGTTTGCTAAAAATATGCAAAATCATTCCTGCATATGATAACAAAATTCATGTTTGTAGAAACTCTGAGGTTTTTGAAAGTTGTGTTGACAAATTTGATTTATCTAACGAGGAGAAGAATCAGTTGTTCAAAATGTGGATCCCTGTAAAGTTTGCTAGGAGATTGACTTTAAAGTTATCTGGTGAAACACATGTGAACTTAAATGATAAGGACAGATTACAAATTCTTATTTTTTGTTCATCAAATGAAAATCATCCAGATATTGATATTCTTCAAAAATTAAGGATTGGTCGGAAGGAATGTACTTTTATGTTTATGTCCATATATGACCGTCTGTACAAAATGCTGATTGAGAATGTCAAAACACCGTCCCTCATAAGGAGTTTTGTAAGCAAATTTTGGTTTTTAAATCCTGCATCTCGTGTTATTGCGTCACAAAAAGATTCTTTATTGGAATGTGCGCAATCCCTTGATTTTGCCAGAAAACACGAGAATCGTGAAAGGAAAGTAAATTGTGCTAATTTTGTGAAGACAGGCAGAGTAAAATCTTATCAGAAGCCTGTATTAGCAAAGCCTTCTAAAATGATTTTTCCCCAAAATCAAATCTATGAAGAACGAAGAAAATCACGTTTGTTATAAGCCCTATGAAATTCAAAGTTCTGATCTTCTTCTTTCTGTAAAAAAGATGGCCGAATGTGACAGCCAGAAGCAGGTGGTGAGTGACATCATTGACTTTGAGCTGAAGGGTCCATCTGAGCAGCTCAGAAAATCCGTTAACTTCAAAGTAGCAAGAATATTTAAAGACATCTTTTACAGGGAAAGAGTGGGTGTAGGAATTGGCTAGAAAAAGTAATTATATATATATTGTGTAAAAGAATTATACAATTAGTCAGTTATATGTAATTATTTTATAGAGTATAATCTGTAGTTCTATGGTTTGTGGGTATATACATATTCATACAGTATATATAGAGTGTTTGTAGAAGTAGAGATTGTAGAACTGTATTTTCTAGTGAAAATTAAAATCTACTCCAGTAATAATATTTAGAATTATGAATATGATATTAACCTTCTCTTTTATTTTTCCTTAGAATTTTCATTTCAAAGCAGGACTTAATGGGAAAAATTCTCTTACAAGGATTTATGCCTTTATTTACACAGGAATTTGCAATAATTGCATGATTTCATATATTTAACACTTAAAAGAAAATAATTAACTGCATTTTAAATGTTTTGTGTGAGCCTTTACTGCATGGCATGAATGACAACCACAGCATGTGAAATTTGAACTTTGTTCTAATAATAAGTATACCAGTATACTATGTCCCTGTTCTTTGGGAAAAGAATTTTCAAGGGGTCTCAACTTTTACAAACCAATGGAATTTTTTTCCAGGCCTAAATGTCAAGTATAGCTATACAATATATATTTATGTCATGTGTATCTGGGGAATATTCAAAGAAATATTAAGATACTAATCTTAATCGTTTACAATGCATTGATAATTAGGATAATTTGGGTTAAAATACGTGTATTCATCACACCTTCGTATATGTGACACAGTCTGAGTGACAGTGACTGAGTGTATGCGCAGCTGCTGAGCGAGTAATGTGATACGTTTGTTGTATGTGAGGCCTCAGGATTCTGAATGCAAAAAAAAACAAACCCAAAAGCCTTTATCTTTAGGAGAAATATGCAGATCAGTTAAATTATTAGAGTATTAAGATATAATGAAATATTACCTATACAACATATATTCCTATATTTCTATGGTAATTATTATTTCTTGACTTAGTTAATTGTGGATAAGTGCAATCACACATCAAAATGGTTTATGAAGAAAATCTACATTTAAATTAATTTTTCCAAAGGATAATTTTATGATATTCAAATTAATTTTGATGGTTACACATCTTCAGACAAATAAATGGTAAAGCAAGTATAAATTCACACAATTTATAAATTAATTATTTTAATTTTGGTTTTGATAAATGAATTATTTCATAAAACAATATTTTTCGGTATTAAGGGGGAAAATATGTTTCTGATCCTGACTACATCATCACATTTGATTAATACCTCTTCTTCACACATTTTAATAAAGAACAAATATAAATAAGGTACAATGGTATAAGTATTGGGTATAATAACATTAAGAATTATAAAGAGTCATTTCTTTACACTAAGAAGAATATTATATGCAAAGTTGCATAATTTGAATATTTTGGTAACACAAGTTTATGACAATTATGAAATAATCCAGATCATGGAAATATTAAGGGTATATGTTACTGAAGACATAACTACTCTGCATCAACATAAAAGCCTTATTTTTATTTTTATTCTTATTTTTAATTTTCAATTTTTTATTCTATTTTTATTTTTATTCTTAAATTTTTATTTTTTCTTTCATCAATATGTAGTAAAGTAATATCTACTGAGAATATTGCTTCATTAAATATATAGATGATATGGTTCTATTACAAAGGAAAATGTTTCACTTCTGAGTTATATGCAACAATTATTTTATTCATTCATTCGCTCACTCATATATTCTTATTTTGGTTCATGGCTTTACATTCCTACATATTATAAGTATAATAAATATATTCCTTATTAATAAAGATGAAAACACTGGTTACATAAAACACACTGACACCTAGGGGTTGAAAAAGGTAATTACATCTATGACATAAAAATGTTCTATCACATGAAGAATATGGATAATAATGTATTATCACTTATTATTTGTTTATTATTTCAAACATTGAAATCCATATATGGTACAAATTCTGATAATAATTATATGGATATTACTGATTGCTATGGTACGCTGTGATATTATAGGATAGGAAAATTACCAGATTTGGCATAGAATAGGGAATGAAGACTTCAAGCAAGATACTGAAATTACATTAATAAAGACTTTTCATATTTCTAAACTTTATTGATTCTTATCAGTTGCAAGAAGAAGAATGCCGCGATCCAGAAGTCCCAGAAGGTAACAAAGCTATGATTACTGAGTAATAGACTGTGTTAATTACAAGTGCAGTATTCACCACTGACAGTCACAAGTGCAGTATCCACCACTGACAGTCACAAGTGCAGTATCCACCACTGACAACCACAAGTGCAGAATCCACCACTGACAGTCACAAGTGCAGAATCCACCACTGACAGTCACAAGTGCAGAATCCACCACTGACAGTCACAAGTGCAGAATCCACCACTGACAGTCACAAGTGCAGTATCCACCACTGACAGTCACAAGTGCAGTATCCACCACTGACAGTCACAAGTGCAGTATCCACAACTGACAGTCACAAGTGCAGTATCCACCACTGACAGTCACAAGTGCAGTATCCGCCACTGACAGTCACAAGTGCAGTATCCGCCACTGACAGTCACAAGTGCAGTATCCGACACTGACAGTCACAAGTGCAGTATCCACCACTGACAGTCACAAGTGCAGTATCCACCACTGACAGTCACAAGTGCAGTATCCACCACTGACAGTCACAATTAAAGTGTCTAACCTGACAACCAGAGGACGATGATCCTACGATGCTGAGATGAACGGTGTTATCACGTTCTTATCAAGTTCCAGAGATTTCCAATCACCTGTAAAGCTGGTGAACAATGAAGGTAATTGTCAGGAAGCTACAACCCTGACATGTGTCCTGTGCATTAGGACAAGGACTGGTTATAGTGCTACGTTTAGCAAGGAAGAGTCATTTTAACCCTTGCTTTGCTGACCAAAGACGTCACACCTGTTCAAAGACCAGTACCGATGAAGGATTCCAGAATATCCAAGGCGAGCCAATGTAAGCCCAGGTTTTTAAAGATGACACTGCACAGATATTAAAGCTGCATTTCATCTATAGACTTTGTTCCTTATCAACATTTGAATTTATGGACTTTGATTTTATACACATCACGATTTCTACAACATCTATATGCTAGAGAAAAACTGTGTTTTTAAAAGAACCAAGAAGAAGACAGAAGACATCAAAATGAAGACCAGATGACATCAGATGATGATGACTGGACCTGAGATGCTTCAATTTAGATTTAGGGAAGTATAATTATACATATTGTATATGAATATTGTTCACAGCTTACCATAACATGAATTCACATCAATTATGTCATTGAGTACTTATAACGGTAATCTGATATTATTATTATTATTGATATTAAATTATTTTGCCAAAGAAGAAGAAAAGAAGAAAGAAGATCTTGTTAAATTTTGAGGGTTCCAATTAATGTCTGTCTCCCTCAAAAGGGGGAATTGTTAAATATTAATAATCCGTTAATTTCATATAAGACTCAGTTCTGTACATTGCTTTAGCTGACACGACATAGGCTATTTTTGTAAGCTTGGCTCATGGTACAGGACAACTCCATATATACCAAGATCACGTGCTTCAAGATACGTATATAATTCATGGCTCACTGTAGAGGTCGCTCGCTCCTTCCCTCACCATCATCAGACACAGACGCAAGATGTCATCTCTGCACGGACATAGCTGAACAGCTGGTATGTAACTTTACTATGAAGAAGCCTAAGAGAGACAGAGGCCATTTGCCATGTGGAATCCCAGAGAAAGAAGGTGAAAGCTTTTGCTATGAACTAATGGACAATCTCTCTTTCACCTATTTTTATGTTTTTCTGTAATAATCTTTTCTTTGATGGAAGAATCCAAGTAAACCTCATTTTTATCTGGTAACTAGTCCTAAGTATTTTACAAGAATAAGCATTTTTTACATGGTACCTTTAAGTTGATGTTACGTGTGGAGAGCCAAACCTTCTCTCCCACCTGAAACATGTCTCCCGAGGCTCTCTTTTTGTCAGCAAAATATTTGTATCTCCCCTGGGCCCGAGAGATATTATGCCGGACTTCAGCCCAGAGGTCTTTTTACCGTTGAACGGACCCCTCTGCACCTGGACAATCGGAATCCACCCATGAAAACTCCCCAAAATGCGGATTAAACCCATAGTTAATCAGGAATGGGGACATGTTGGTGGACTGACTCACCCGGTTGTTAAAAGCGAATTCCGCCAACGGTAGCGCATCACACCCATCCTCCTGTCTGGCGGAGGTCAGACAAGACGCCTGAGAATTTGTTCCAAGGATTGATTGGTGCGTTCTGTCTTACCATTACTCTCCGGGTGATATGCCGACGAGAAGGAGAGTGAGATGCCCAATTTCATACAGAACGCCCTCCAAAATTTGGCCACAAACTGCACACCTCTGTCAGACACAACATTCAGGGGTACCCCCATGCAATCGGACCACATGCTGCACAAACAACCTTGACAATGTTTCTGCTGAGGGTAATGCTGCCAAGGGAATGAAATGGGCCTGTTTAGAAAACCTATCCACCACCACCCAGATCACGGTATTGCCCCTGGAAGGTGGAAGGCCGGTAATAAAATCCATGGAAAGGTGAGTCCATGGCCTATCAGGAACCGTTAAAGGTATGAGTTCCCCAGCCGGTCGGTTATGTGAACTTTTGGAATGGGCACACATGCCACAAGCAGAAACAAATTCCTTGACATCGGACCTTAATGAAGGCCACCAAAAACCCCTGGCTACTGCCTCTCTAGTAGCTGTGATACTTGGATGAGCACTCAACCTAGACTCATGAAACTCCTGCAGAAGTCTAGGCCGCAAAGAATCTGGAACAAACAGTTTATCCCCCGGCCTGGTTTCCGGAGCTAGGGCCTGAGCCCTTAGAATTTCTTGTTCCAACTCAGTTGAGACCCCCGCCACTACCACCCCTGGGGGAAGAATGGAGGACGGCGGCTCAGGAGGAGACACTGGATCAAAACTTCTGGACAGGGCATCCGCTTTAACATTTTTGGACTCAGGTTGAAAAGTAATGGACAACTGAAATCGTGAAAAAAAACGTGACCAACGGGCTTGCCTAGGAGTAAGCCTCTTAGCAGATTCAAAGTATGCCAAGTTTTTGTGATCCATGACAACCGTGATAGGGTGAGCCGCCCCTTCCAAAAAGTGCCTCCATTCCTCAAACGCCAGCTTGACCGCAAGAAGTTCTCTATTGCCTACATCATAGTTTTTCTCAGCTGAGGAGAACTTCTTGGAGAAGAAGGCACAGGGTTTGAGATTGGTAAGGGTGGCCGAACCCTGGGACAGCACAGCCCCCACCCCCACTTCAGAAGCATCCACCTCCACAATGAATGGTTTGGACAGGTCTGGTTGTACCAACACCGGGGCAGACATGAAAAATTTTTAATCGCTGAGAAGGACTCCCTAGCGAGTACAGACCAATTTTTTACATCAGCGCCCTTCTGGGTAAGATCCGTGAGTGGTTTAACCACTTGTGAGAAACCATTAATGAACCTTCGATAATAGTTCGCAAATCCTAAAAAGCCCTGGAGCCCCTTGAGATCTCGAGGCTGAACCCAGTCAGCGATCGCCAGCACCTTCTTAGGATCCATACGAAACCCCTCACAGGACACAATCAACCCCAAAAAAGACAGTTCCTGTACAAAAAACGAACATTTTTCCAATTTAGCAAACAATTGGTTCTCCTTGAGTCTCTGGAGAACTGTCTTTAGATGTTGCAAGTGGGATTGGCTGTCCGGGGAATACACCAAAATGTCATCCAAATAAATAATAACAAAACGGCCTATCAGGTCAGAAAACACAACATTGATGAAATTCTGGAAAATAGCGGGTGCATTAGTTAACCCAAACAGCATTACCAGGTTCTCAAAAAGTCCTTCTGATGTGAGGAATGCAGTTTTCCACTCATCCCTTTCCCGAACCCTTATTAGATTGTAGGCCCCCCACAGATCTAACTTGGAGAACCATTGGGCCCCAGCTAATTGGTTGCATAAGTCTGGGATGAGGGGAAGCAGGTACGTGTTCCTAACCGTTATCTTGTTCAGTTCCCGAAAGTCGAGGCACGGCCGCAAACCACCATCTTTCTTTTTCACAAAGAAGAATTCTGCTGCCACAAGTGACACAGATGGCCTGATATGCCCTTTGCGGAGACTCTCAGCAATGTACTTCTTCATGGCTTGGCGCTCAGGCCCAGACAAATTGAACAATCGAGCCTTAGGTAATTTGGCTCCGGGTACTAAATCAATGGCACAATCGTAGGGTCTATGTGGTGGCAGCACCTCAGCCTCACTTTCGGAAAAAACGTCTTCGAAACCCTTCAGGTACTCCGGAATACCTTCCAGGCCGACAGACGACACAGACACGGTTTTAACAGCGTTAACCAGATGTCCCAGTTTATCACATTTACAATTGCATCCCCATTGAGTGATTTCCCCTGTAACCCAATCAATGGTAGGATTATGGCGTTGAAGCCAAGGCATCCCCAGTACCAGTCCTGCAGGCAAGTTATCTAGCACAAGACAACTTAGTTTTTCTACATGAGTGGAACCCACTTTTAGAGAAAAGAGTTCAGACCTGCAACAGATACCGCCCTGGGTAAGAGGAGACGAGTCAATTGCCACAAGTTTAACAGGATCCTGAAGCCTGACTGTCCCTATCTTATTAAGAGTCATGACTTTGGTATCAATCAGGTTCACAGCCGAACCGCAGTCAACTAAAGCAGTAGTCTGAACAGGACCATAACCAAGTTCCAGTTCCACCTGCAGCACCATTTTTGCATGTGAGGAAAATTGTACCTGAAGGTCTGGGTAGCCTCCTCGACTACTACCCAGACCTAGTCGTTTCCCGCCATGCCATCTTGGAGGATGACGGACAGGAGGGGCAGTCCTTCTTCCAGTGTCCAGATTCCCCACAATAGAAGCACAACTGCTTCTCCCGGCGGCGTCTTCTTTCTTTTTCCTCACAGGTGACAGCGTTCACCTCCATAGCCGCAGGAAGAGTCCGGGTCTCATCTCCACTGAAGAACAATGGTGTTTCCCGTTGCATAACACCTCTAGCCCGCAGTCTGCGATCCATGCGAAACGCTTGGGTCATGGCATCCTCCAGGGAGTCAGGCGGAGGATGGAGTGCCAAAGCATCCTTCAGACGTTCACACAGGCCTCTATGGAACAGCCCCCGAAGGGCGGCATCACTCCAGGAAATCTCGGCTGCCCAACGTCTGAATTCAGTACAGAACTATTCGGCCGAGTGCTCCCCCTGACAGACACTCATCACCTTGTCCTCAGCCAACCGCACTCTATCAGGCTCATCATAAATAAGCCCTAAGGCTACAAAAAACGCATCCACAAACATTCTCTCAGGGGCAGAAGTGAAAATGCCCAGGCTTGTGGGGACCCCCTAAGCAGGGACATAACCACCCCCACCCTCTGTTTCTCATCCCCAGAGGAGCGGGGTCTCAAAGAGAAAAAGAGCTTACAGCCCTCCTTAAATGCCCTGAACTCATCTTTATTACCAGAAAACGTGTCTGGCAATTTCACCGGGGATTCGGGTGGGACTAAAATGACATCTCTATCCTCCACCTGCTGGAATCCTGCGGAAAGTATCCCCTGAACTGAGTCCTCAACTCGCCATTGGGACAGGGCCAGAGCATGGTGTTCCAAACTAAGTTTCTGCAGTGACTGAGTCAGGCATTTCACCTGCTCAGATAAAGCACACATTGGGTCCATGCTGCAGAAGTGAGGAGAGAAAAAAAAAACAAAAAACTTGCAGGCCAGTTATAATGTCAGGAACACCGCACTGAACTTGCTCACTGAGCCAGTGCGCGTGTCCTGAGTAAAACAAGCTGTGCTCAAAGATACCTGTGGAGCGGGCATCAGTCGAGTAGATGCGTACTTCAGAGCCGCAGGACTTGAAGCACGTGACTGCTGGGGGCATGGCCAAAACTCCAGAGAGCAAGGAGCTGCAAGAGAACTCCTAGCAGGGTAACTGCGAGACAAAATTACCAAGGGGCATAGACAGGGAGAATAGTCAGACGTAGCCAATGAGTCAACACACAGAGATAGCTGTAAGGTACAAGAGGGGTGAGCAGAGAGTAGTCAGGTCACAGGCAGAGTCATACACAGAGATAATACGCAGTACAGAATCAGCAGGCAAACTCACAACGGGAAACAGAACCGGGTCAGAACCATATAAACAAGCTTTAACAACAAACAGGCACACAGGGGTCAGCACACTAGGCCAAAGGCAAAAGTATAACTGGCAGGGATTGAAGCTTCCCAGGGGTTTAAGAAGCTCTCCCAGAACCAGAAAGAGGCCACAATCATTAACCCCAGGTGTGCAGGTCAAAACCTGCACCGAGCTCCAGACATTAACCCCTGACGTGCAGCTCAAACCTGCACTGAGATCATTACACTTTGCATTTTTCCCTGTTAAAACCATTCTGTTAGTTGCTGCCCACTGCTCCAGTTTATTTATATCTTTTTGAATCCTCTCTCTCTCTTCTCTAGTATTAGCTATCCCTCCTAGCTTTGTGTCATCAGCAAATTTAATCAGTTTACCCTCAATTCCTTCATCTAAATCGTTGATAAAGATGTTGAACAATACAGGGCCCAGGACAGAGCCCTGTGGTACCCCACTTGAGACATTCTTCCAACTGGATGTGCAGCCATTTACGACCACTCTTTGGGTCCGATCACTAAGCCAGTTATGAATCCACCTAACAGTTGCCTTGTCCATTCCATACTTAGTCATTTTTTCAATAAGGATTGTATGAGATACTTTGTCAAATGCTTTGCTGAAGTCAAGATATACTATATCTACAGCATTTCCTTGATCCACCCAATCAGTGATTCCGTCATAGAAGGAAATTAAGTTAGTCTGACATGACTTGTTAGTTACAAACCCATGCTGACTCTGTTTAATCACTTCATTCTTATCCAGGTACTGACATACATGTTGTTTAATAATTTGTTCAAAGATCTTTCCTGGTATAGAAGTCAGACTCACCAGCCTATAGTTGCATGGGTCCACTTTCTTCCCCTTTTTGAAGATAGGAACAACATTTGCTCTTCTCCAGTCTTCTGGGACTTCTCCTGTTCTCCAAGAATTTTCAAAGATTATGGAGAGGGGTTCAAAAATTTCTTCTGCTATCTCCTTCAGCACTCTGGGGTGTAATTCATCTGGAACTGGAGACTTGAATTCATTTAAGTTAGCTAAGTGTTTCCTCACTATCTTTCTGTTTATAGATATCCTGGATTCTTCTATTCCGTTAATAGGACAGTGAAGAACAGTTGATGTTACATTTCCTTTCTGAGAGAAAACAGATGCAAAATATGAATTTAGAAGTTCGGCCTTGTCAACATCCTGTCTTACCATTTCATCATTTTCATCCTGTAAAAATCTTATAGTATCTTTGACTTTTCTTATACTTTTGACATATCCCCAAAATCCTTTATTGATGCTTTTGACATCTCTTGCAAGCCTCAATTCATTGTCAGCTTTAGATAATCTGATTTGTGTCCTGCAGGTTCTGCAGACAGCATTATATTCTTCTTTAGATATGTCTCCCTCTTTCCATTTTATAAACATTTTTTTCTTCCTTTTTAGCATGTGCTTAAGTTCTGTGTTCATCCATCCTGGTTTCCTTAAATGCTTCCTATTCTTCCCTCTTTTCGGAATTGTTAACAATTGTGCTTTGAGAATTTCATTTTTCAAGATTTCCCATCCTTCCTGGACATTTTTCTCCTTAAGGATATCCAGCCATTGGATCCCTCCAATTCTCTTTCTGAATCCCTTAAAATCTGCCTTTCTGAAATCTAACCTTGACGTTTGAGTCTTCACAGGTCTTCCTCCTCTAGTAATCCAAAATTCTAAATTAGCATGGTCGCTACCTCCTAGGGTCCCAGCCACTTTTACCTCCTCAACCATTTCCTCCTTGTTTATAAGGATTAGATCCAAGGTAGCAGTTCCCATTGTTTTCTCCCTTACCTTTTGGAAGATAAAGTTGTCAGCAAGAGAGGATAAGAATTTCCTTGACCTGTTAGTTTTGCCTGAGAGAGATTCCCAACAAATGTCTGGATAGTTGAAATCTTCCATGACAACTATGTCATATTTTTTGGAGAACTTGGCCATTTGATGCATAAAGAGTTCATCCATATCTTCAGCTTGCACAGGCGGCCTGTAGTAAATGCCTACAATGGTGTCCTTTCCATTGTTCTGTCCTTGTATTCTTACCCAAACAGTTTCCACAGAACTCCCAGTCTCTGAAGCTTCAATCTCTGTGCAGATATACGCGTTTCTAATATACAATGCGACACCTCCTCCTCGTTTATCAAGTCTGTTTCTTGCAAATTAGTTGTATCCTTCTAGTCTTGTATTCCAATCATGCTGACGGCACCATCGACGTAGCCAGTTGTTCACCTGCAGAATCTTATTCCACCTCCTTGTTCCATGGCCATCCACTGGAAGGATGGAAGAGAAGACCACCTGTGCTCCCAGTTCTTTCACTTTCTTGCCTAAGTTTTCAAAGTCTCTGCAGATGGTTTCCAGGTTGTTTCTTGCGGTGTCATACAGACATACATACTACATACATACTTCATATATACTACATTCATACAACATACATACTACATACATACTTCATATATACTACATTCATACAACATATATACATACTACATACAGACTTCAAATATACTACATTCATACAACATACATACATACATTCTACATGCATACATACTACATACAATACATTCATACATTCATACAATACATACATATAGACATACAGTACATATAACATAGAGTACATACTCACCATCACTTGTCACTTTGTTCCCCGAAGTCAGTGTCATCTGTAAAAAATATTAAAATAACAAGCAACCAATATACTCCCTGATCCGCAGAAATCCACAAGTGTCCCACGACGATCTCCTGCAGTGCGTCACTGAGAGGTTACTATAGTTCACTGGTCTCACTTTATGGCAAAAGCTGCATGGGAACTTTGTCACACAGCAATGCCAAAAGTGAGACTAGGGACTATTTTTTTACAGTGGCGGAGGAATACAGTGCGGAAGGATACCTACCTCCCATCATTGTATTCCTGAAGCCCCTAGAGAGTGGTCACATCAGCTGATGCTGCTGTTCTCCACGGGAGATCGTCATGGGACACTCGTGGATTTCTGCGGATCAGGAAGTATATAGGTTGTTTGTTATTTTAATATTTTTTATAGATGACACTGGCTTCGGGGATCAAAGTGACAAGTGATGGTGAGTATGTACTCTATGTTATACAGTTAGGTCCATATATATTTGGACAGAGACAACATTTTTCTAATTTTGGTTCTAGACATTACCACAATGAATTTTAAACAAAACAATTCAGATGCAGTTGAAGATCAGACGTTCAGCTTTCTTTTGAGGGTATCCACATTAAAATTGGATGAAGGGTTTAGGAGTTTCAGCTCCTTAACATGTGCCACCCTGTTTTTAAAGGGACCAAAAGTAATTGGACAATTGACTCCAAGGCTATTTCATGGACAGGTGAGGGCAATAGCTTCGTTATGTCATTCTCAATTAAGCAGATAAAAGGCCTGGAGTTGATTTGAGGTGTGGTGCTTGCATTTGGAAGGTTTTGCTGTGAAGGAAACAGTGGTCAAAGGAGATCTCCATGCAGGTGAAACAAGCCATCTTAAAGCTGCAAAAACAGAAAAAAAACCATTCGAGAAATTACTACAACATTAGGAGTGGCAAAATCTACAGTTTGGTGCATCCTGAGAAAGAAAGCAAGCACTGGTGAACTTATCAATGCAATAAGACCTGAGCGCCCACGGAAGACAACAGTGGTGGATGATCGCAGAATAATCTCCATGGTGAAGAGAAACCCCTTCACAACAGTCAACCAAGTGACCAACACTCTCCAGGAGGTAGGCGTATCAATATCCAAATCTACCATAAAGAGAAGACTGCATGAAAGTAACTACAGAGGGGTCACTGCACGGTGCAAGCCACTCATAAGCATCAAGAATCAAAAGGCTAGACTGGACTTTGCTAAAAAACATCTAAAAAAGCCAGTACAGTTCTGGAAGAACATTCTTTGGACAGATGAAACCAAGATCAACCTCTACCAGAATGATGGAAAGAGAAAAGTATGGCGAAGGCGCGGTACAGCTCATGATCCAAAGCATACCACATCATCTGTAAAACATGGCGGAGGCAGTGTGATGGCTTGTGCATGCATGGCTGCCAGTGGCACTGGGTCACTAGTGTTTATTGATGATGTGACACAGGACAGAAGGAGACGAATGAATTCTGAGGTATTCAGAGCCATACTGTGTGCTCAGGTCAGCCAAATGCAGCCAAACTGATTGGTCCTCGTTTCATACTACAGATGGACAATGACCCAAAACATAAAGCCAAAGCAACCCAGGAGTTTATTAAAGCAAAGAAGTGGAATATTCTTGAATGGCCAAGTCAGTCACCGGATCTCAACCCAATGGAACATGCATTTCACTTGTTAAAGACTAAACTTCAGACAGAAAGGCCCACAAACAAACAGCAACTGAAAACCACCGCAGTGAAGGCCTGGCAGAGCATCAAAAAGGAGGAAACACAGAGTCTGGTGATGTCCATGAGTCCAAGACTTCAGGCAGTCATTGCCAACAAAGGGGTTTCAACTAAGTACTAGAAATGAACATTTTATTTACAATTATTTAATCTGTCCAATTACTTTTGGTCCCTTTCAAAACAGGGTGGCACATGTTAAGGAGCTGAAACTCCTAAACCCTTCATCCAATGTTAATGTGGATACCCTCAAATGAAAGCTGAAAGTCTGAACTTCAACTGCATCTGAATTGTTTTGTTTAAAATTCATTGTGGTAAAGTCTAGAACCAAAATTAGAAAAATGTTGTCTCTGTCCAAATATATATGGACCTAAATGTATGTACTGTATGTCTATATGTATGAATGTATGAATGTATTGTATGTAGTATGTAGTATGTATGTAGTATGTATGTTGTATGAATGTAGTATATATGTAGTATGTATGTATTATGTAATATGTATGTATGTTGTATGAATGTAGTATATATGTAGTATGTATGTAGTATGTTGTATCAATGTAGTATATATGTAGTATGTATGTATGTTGTATGAATGTAGTATATATGTAGTATGTAGCATGTAGTATTTATGTATGTTGTAGGAATGTAGTATATATGTAGTATGTATGTAGTATGTAGCATGTAGTATTTATGTATGTTGTATGAATGTAGTATATATGTAGTATGTATGTAGTATGTAGCATGTAGTATTTATGTATGTTGTATGAATGTAGTATATATGTATGTAGTATGTTTTTTTTTTTTTACATTCAACACATTAGCCGGATGATGGGATTACTACTGTCCCATCATTGGCTAATGTGTCAATCACTGTCATTGCAGCAGACATAGCCCGATGGGACTTGTAGTCCCATCGGACGATGCCTGCACACACACACAACCCCCAAGAGGCCCGTACAGACCGCCGGAAGGCCCGTACAGACCCCCGTCAGGCCCGTACAGACCCCCGAGAGGCCCGCACAGACCGCCGGAAGGCCCGTACAGACCCCCGACAGGCCCATACAGACCCCCGAGAGGCCCGCACAGACCGCCGGAAGGCCCGTAGAGACCCCCGTCAGGCCCGTACAGACTCCCGAGAGGCCCGTACAGACCCCGCCCGCGCACACACACACAATCTCCGCCCACATTCTTCCCCCCTCCCGAACTGGATGTGAAAGGAAAGAAAGGGTTTATTTTCATTCCGATATTTGTGCCCCATTGACTTGCATGGGGTTTCCGGTATCGGAATCGGCGATACCCGATACTTTTTGGGTATCGGTCCGATCCGATCCGATATTTCAAGATATCGGATGGTATCGCTCAACACTATTTATAAGTGATTTGTGACGCCACCTTTGGTGTTCAGCAATGGAGATGTAAGCCGACGCTGCAGACAGATCCTCTGGGACGGATGGTGTGGTGCAGCAATGATGTTATAGCCCTCCACAGGCAGGGCTGTAGTCCAAGGGCAGTGTGGGTGAAGTGACAGTT
Source organism: Dendrobates tinctorius (assembly GCF_039654945.1). NCBI lineage: Eukaryota > Metazoa > Chordata > Amphibia > Anura > Dendrobatidae > Dendrobates > Dendrobates tinctorius. The sequence goes on from NW_027361968.1 coordinate 504,755, forward strand.
AGATGGTGTAGTGTCAGGCGCACGGGATGCAGCAGTGCTGAACGGGTTGACGCAGGAATAAGTGGAGGACACCAGGGCATGTAGTTCCAAAGCTTTACTCACAGTCTGTTGCAGGTACAGGTCCCCGCATCCGTGCCGTGTCCTCTGGGTCAGGAGCTCAGCCAACTTCCAGGCAAGATGAAGTACTCCTTTCCAACACTCCGCCAACATATGTGCCTTTTCTGAACTTCTCCTCTTATAGCGCCTTTGAATGAAGTACTCCCAGTACAGAGGTACACTGGAGTTCCTCCTGTCTGATGTTCCTATGAACTCTACTTGTACAGCAGACAGCTGTAGCCTGCTTCGGGGACTCCTTGCTACTAAGTCCCGGCTCACTCTTATGTTGCTGTTGTGCCCCCAAGTCTTGTGTGGGAATAAAGTGGTCACTACTTCTATTCCTCCGGTGTCTGCTGCGGGACCATTAGTATCCATACAACCTCAGGGACCGGGCCCCGGCCTTGCGCTTAGAACTTGAGAAGGGTTCTTGTTGTGAGCTCATCTGTTCATTCACCTTTTGTGTCCGAGGATCTCCTCTTCTGGTGAAGGAAGGTTGTGAGGCTGATTTGGATGAAAGAAACCAATCACCTGATCAGGTGGACTGTGAATGGGTATCAAGAATTTCAGACTGGATATAAGGCAGCCGACGCCCTTCTGAGTTTCTGGTGATTTCGCTGCTGGATTCTTGGAGACCAGTCTGATTCCTGCTCCCAAAGATAAGTTTTGCTCTGCTATTGAACTTATTAGTTTTGGTTTTGTTTACCTTGTTTTTTGAGTTCAGCCATCCCCGGCTGGGGGTGTGCTGGATTCTTATTCCTTGATCAGTGTTCTCTTTTGCTCTGCTTTCAGAATATTCTGAGTGCTGATATAGGGTTTGAAGTCTAGTGACTTCAGGGTCCTTTTTGCTTATCAGCTGTGTTTGTAATATTTTTAGCAGGGTTTTCTCGGATTGCAGACAGCAGCTTTTCTGTCCTGTCCTGTTTAGTTAGCTTGGGCCCCATCGTTTGCTCAACCTATCTTTCTATCTGTGTTAGTGTTTTCATCTTGTTTCACCGTCATTATATGTTGGGGGCTGCCTTTGCTTTGGGGTCTGCTCTGGGGCAGTCAGATTTTCCCTTTTCTCTCTTTAGGCTTATTTAGCGCTTCGGCTGTGACGAGGTGTCTAGGACCACCGTAGGAACACTCCACGGCTACTGTTAGTTGTGTGTTAAGACTAGGGGTCTGCAATCCGCTAGTTTCCAACCTCTCTGATTTTCTGGGCTGAGCTTGTGTTTTGTTTTCTCCTCCTCGGTGACTCAATCAAAACAGGTTCTCCTCTAACCCTAGTCCTTGTTCTCCTCACGTTCCGTGCTAATCCTTCTTCCCAATGGAGAATCAAGCTTCCTTTCTCTGTCTCTTTCCCGTGCCAGCAGACCCAGATCACTGTGGCCTGCTGCAGCACTTCCTTCTTCCATCCCTCTCCCGGGGATCTTCTCTGTCTCACTCTCTGTCCTTCTACATCTTCACTCACTGACTCCATCAATGACTGACTGACTGAACCAATGACTGACTGACTGAACAACTCACTCAACTCTTCCCGCTCTTTTATGTAAACTAACTCCACCCACCTCCCAGCACGTTTCGTGTTCCAAGCAGGGAGCCACCAAGGGGTGCTATGCTACACTCCAAGCAGGGAACCGCTGAAGGTGCTTTGCTACACTACTTTGTGGTGTGGGATGCAGGTGTTGGAGTGTGGTGAGGTGTCTCCACCTTACCTGGATAGTGGGATACCAAACCTCAGGATGAGGTGCAGTACCTCTGTGGCGACTGAACCCTCAGGGGCGCCACAGATTTCTAGAAATTCCATGTCCACTATGCATCCACATACGCCCGCACTTCACCTGCGGAGATGGACATGCAGCACGACTCTCCGGACCGCAGCATATCAATTTATCTTGCATAGATGCGAGTCTCCGCAAGAGAAATCTCACGCCTACAATGTATTGGGTGCGGTGATTCCTCACGGTTCAGTGACCACACGTGGAATCACCTGCATTCAACAGATGGCAGCACTTTGGTTGGAGCACATGTCCGCTGTGTCCAAAGTGCTGCCATTTCCGGATCGTCTGCACATACCCTAAAAAATGGGCGTTTTGAAAGCAGTGTTTTTACTGCTAAGAGAGAGGCTTTGGCTGCAAAAATAGATGCACCAAAAACGCTGATTCCTATGCACACCTGTACTGTATATATGTGTATGGGTGTACCCTTATTATTTCACATGGAAATACATTTATTTCTATGTCATAAATCCCCTGATTCAGCAGACAATATCCCGGTCTTGTGTCATCCAGACAGTAGTGACAGGAGGTCGCCCTGTCACATTACAAGCAGGGATTAGTGACTGTGGTCAGAGCTGATGCTGATCGCTGCTGTATGTGGCTGTGAATCCTGATCCTGCAGCAATCAGCACAGCGCTCCGGACCACAGTGAGTAAATCACTGCACTCTGACCTGTTATTGCTGCTCTTACCAGGTTCTGTGGCTTCACTTAGGCATATCCATTCTCAGGACAGTGCTAGGAGCGCCATGATCAGGACTCAGGAGGTGACAGAGCTTCAGGCCTCTTCCTGGCTGTCACTGCTGGCTGTCACTGTGCTGTAATCGGCCCATCCCCCTCTCAACTTTTAGCCTGACTGCAGGGAGAAAGAGACAGGGGGGGCTCAAGGGGCTTTGCGAGACACATTCCAAGACTTCAGAGCAATGCACAGCATTATTCACTGTTGTACACCCTCTGGGCACTTCATAAATGGGCTGCAGATGCAGGGGGCCCCCTTTGTAGGTGGGAGCCCCAGGCATCTGCCTGGTCTGCCTGGTGGAAACCGGCCCTGAGTGCAGATACTCTGGAACTGATGGTGGGATGCAGCAGAGTTAGAATAGCTCTCCACAGGCAGAGCTGTTGTCCCAGGGCAGTGATGGTAACAATGTTTGATGATGTTAGATGTAGCAGTGCTGAGTGAGTGTTGCAGAAAGAATTCAGAGGACACAGCTGGGTGCGGTTCCAAAGCTTTACTCACAGTTCTGGTGCGCACAGATGCCCGCTTGGTGCTGCGTCCTCCAGGTGAGGGGCTCAATCAACTCCCAGGCAGATGAAGTACATCTCTCCAGCATTCCCTTCAGTATATGCCTTTCCTGGCCGTTTCACTGTGTTGGTTTCTTGCCTCTCCTACCCAACACCTCACAGTCAGTGTCCCAGGCAAGCAGCCGCGGACCTTGTTGGATAATGTGACCCACTACGTTTCCTTGATCCCTTTTGGCTGACTTTCTGGCGAAGATAACTGCTCATGGGGAATGGTGGTTCTTCTTTGATAGGTTCCAGCAGCCCACCCCTAGGTTCTACCTCCCGATCCCAGGCAACATCAAAGACTACCTGGCCAGATTTGGGGGTTGGTGGTGGTCCTATGGGCCCTAGCAGGGCATCCCATTTTAAAGGGGCGGCGTCTGTACCTGCTACTCCAGTGCCGCTGTCATCTGCCGCATGTTCTGGTGTGATGGGTACCGGAGGTGTGGGTACCTGGGACCCGGTGGCCTCCTCCAAAGCGGCCTGCTTCCACCGGGTGATGGTGGCTAATTGGTTGCGCAGGAACCGGCGGGTCATCTCCTCCACCTCTTGTTCCAGGCGGGCCAGGTTGGTGCTAGCTGGATGGCTGAAGCCTTGATCTCCAGGGATGGGGGAGTGTTTCTGTTTTCTCCCTGTGCCAAACAGGCCTCCTTCCTCCACTCTCCATGAAGTTCTCCTGGTACTCTGCCTTCTCTTCCGCTCTGTTTCCTGCTGCTGGGCCTTTCTCCACCCCCCGGGGGCAGTGCCTCTTTCCATACCAGGCCAGGAGGTGGACCCCTCTGGCTGTCGGCCATGATGCTGTAGCGTAGAACTACAGGCAGGGGAGGTTCACGTTGTTTCGCGCTCTTATCTGTGTACCGCCCACGATGGCACACCTCGTGGAACTGCTATGGTAGCCATTTTTACAGTCCAAATCATAGTCCAATGAGTTTACTCCTTTGCACATTCTGTTAAACTATCTCTCAGTTCAATAAAGTCTCTGGCACACAGGACCTGGTGATACTGGGCTTCGATATCCTGTTCATGACGCCAAGTTGGAGCACCCACCAGGGCCGTTGGGTACTCGGTACCGGGCCACTTCTTAAAGGGGCAGTGTCACAGTGGCGATGACCTGGTCCATGGCCCTGGGCGTCCAATAAAAGGGGATATTTATAGGGGAATAATAAAGAGTTTTTGTAAAGTGTTTGTTATGTCACCTGTGGTTTCAGAAGTGACCAGTGCTGCAGTGCAGATCCTCTCTGACTGAAGGTGTGATGCAGCAGAGTTGGAATAGCTCTCCACAGGCAGAGCTGTTGTCCCAGGGCAGTGATGGTGACGAAGACGATATGTTTGATGATGTTAGATGTACAGTCATGGCCAAAAGTATTGACACCCCTGCAATTCTGTCAGATAATTTTCAGTTTCTTCCTGAAAATGATTGCAAACACAAATTCTTTGGTATTATTATCTTCATTTAATTTGTCTTAAATGAAAAAACACAAAAGAGAATGAAGCAAAAAGCAAAACATTGATCATTTCACACAAAACTCCAAAAATGGGCCGGACAAAAGTATTGGCACCCTCAGCCTAATACTTGGTTGCACAACCTTTAGCCAAAATAACTGCGACCAACCGCTTCCGGTAACCATCAATGAGTTTCTTACAATGCTCTGCTGGAATTTTAGACCATTCTTCTTTGGCAAACTACTCCAGGTCCCTGATATTTGAAGGGTGCCTTCTCCAAACTGCCATTTTTAGATCTCTCCACAGGTGTTCTATGGAATTCAGGTCTGGACTCATTGCTGGCCACCTTAGATGTCTCCAGTGCTTTCTCTCAAACCATTTTCTAGTGCTTTTTGAAGTGTGTTTTGGGTCATTGTCCTGCTGGAAGACCCATGACCTCTGAGGGAGACCCAGCTTTCTCACACTGGACCCTACATTATGCTGCAAAATTTGTTGGTAGTCTTCAGACTTCATAATGCCATGCACACGGTCAAGCAGTCCAGTGCCAGAGGCAGCAAAGCAACCCCAAAACATCAGGGAACCTCCGCCATGTTTGACTGTAGGGACCGTGTACTTTTCTTTGAATGCCTCTTTTTTCTCTTGTAAACTCTATGTTGATGCTTTTGCCCTAAAAGCTCTACTTTTGTCTCATCTGACCAGAGAACATTCTTCCAAAATGTTTTAGGCTTTTTCAGGTAAGTTTTGGCAAACTCCAGCCTGGCTTTTTTATGTCTCGGGGTAAGAAGTGGAGTCTTCCTGGGTCTCCTACCATACAGTCCCTTTTCATTCAGACGCCGACGGATTGTACGGGTTGACACCGTTGTACCCTCGGACTGCAGGGCAGCTTGAACTTGTTTGGATGTTAGTGGAGGTTCTTTATCCAACATCCGCACAATCTTGCGTTGAAATCTCTTGTCAATTTTTCTTTTCCGGCCACATCTAGGGAGGTTAGCCACAGTGCCATGGGCTTTAAACTTCTTGATGACACTGTGCACGGTAGACACAGGAACATTCAGGTCTTTGGAGATGGACTTGTAGCCTTGAAATTGCTCATGCTTCCTCACAATTTGGTTTCTCAAGTCCTCAGACAGTTCTTTGGTCTTCTTTCTTTTCTCCATGCTCAATGTGGTACACACAAGGACACAGGACAGAGGTTGAGTCAACTTTAATCCATGTTAACTGGCTGCAAGTGTGATTTAGTTATTGCCAACACCTGTTAGGTGCCACAGGTAAGTTACAGGTGCTGTTATTTACATAAATTAGAGAAGCATCACATGATTTTTCAAACAGTGCCAATACTTTTGTCCACCCTCTTTGTTATGTTTGGTGTGGAATTATATCCAATTTGGCTTTAGGACAATTCTTTTTGTGTTTTTTCATTTAAGACAAATTAAATGAAGATAATAATACCAAAGAATTTGTGTTTGCAATCATTTTCTGGAAGAAACTGAGTATTATCTGACAGAATTGCAGGGGTGTCAATACTTTTGGCCATGACTGTAGCAGTGCTGAGTGAGTGTTGCAGAAAGAATTCAGAGGGCACAGCTGGGTGCAGTTCCAAAGCTTTACTCACAGTTCTGGTGCGCACAGATGCCCGCTTGGTGCCGTGTCCTCCAGGCGAGGGGCCCAGTCAATTCCCAGGAAGATGAAGAACACCTCTCCAGCACTCCCTTCAGTATGTGCCTTCCATGGCCGTCTCACCTCACAGTCAGTGTCCCAGGCCAGCAGCCGCGGACCTTGTCGGATAACGTGACCCACTACGTTTCCTTGCTCCCTTTTGGCTGCCTTTCCGGAGAAGGTAACTGTAGTTAGTGGCTGAGGTACCTAAAAGTACCTCAACTGTCGGCTTACTAGTTGAGTCTGTTGTTCACTCCACTAGGCTAGGGGCCGATACCCTTCTGCGGCCTGATCCTTCCACCTGATGTCCATCAGCATGGAAAAGCCCCATGGGCAGTATAGCCACTGCTCCATGCCTCTAGAATCCCTTCTGCTCCCCTCTGGGAGCTTCTTTCTGTCTCTGTCCTTCCAGCAGCTCCTCCCAACCAGGAGCTGCTCCACACGTCCTTGCACCTCTTTCCCTATGGGAAGACTGTCCTAACTTCCCTTCTATTCTCCCACTCTGAATCCTCTAGCTCCACCCACCTCCCAACACCCTTTCCTACCCAGCAAGGATAGAGGAGCACCTGCTGCTATAGTGTGTGGTGGGTGCAGGTGTAAGAGTGCTGTTAGGTGCCTCCACCTTACCTGGGAAGTGAGATACCACACCTCTGGGTGAGGTGCAGTACCTCTGTGGCGACTGAACCCTCAGGAGTGCCACATATACATATTGTGCATTTAATTAATCTTTTTGATGGTATCCATAAATTCCTAAAACAACAAAAAAATTAGTTTCAAAATGGCGCCGGTGCAGTTTCAGCTATCGGCGATCTTACTAGAGAAAAATTGCCTCTTCCAAGATTGCGCCGCCTGCGCTGGCATGGCCGCGTGTGATAATAGCTGTCACATTTTTCCCAAAATTGTAGCAATAAAGCACCTTGTCCTGTTATAAAACAAACCCTCACACTGTTCAGTGAACCAAAAAATGAAAACCTTACAGATTTCAGACAACGGAGACACAATCAAAAAATGTTCAACGTTCTGATTTATTTTGCCACTAAAATAATAAAAAATCTGGACGGGTCTGGTATCATCGTAATTATATTGATGAGGAGAATTACATTGTGGGGCCATTTTTTACCAGGCAATACAAGCTGTAAAAACAATTTTCAAAAAACTATGTCAGAATTGCGTTCTTTCCACAATTTCACTGCACTTGGAATTATTTACCCGTTTCCAGTGCATTATGTGGTAAAATGAATGATGTCATTCAAAAGTACAACTTATCCCACAAACAACAAACCCTCATACAGGGACGTGGACAGAAAATTAAAAAAATTATGGCTCCTGGAAGAAGGGGAGGAAAAAATGAAAATGGAAAAATCGGAAATTGGCCGCACTGGGAAGGGTTAAAGGGAACCTGAAAATCTGCAGCCATTGTGTGTTAGAGCCGAGTAGCAGACACCTTCTGTAGAAAAGATTCAGTCAAATTTTTGCAGAAATATGCCACCCACACAGTACGGCACATACCTACCATGGCCCAGCCAGGTGACCCCTGCATATGTCACACTGATATTAGGGGGTTATTTCTCGGAATAGATGAAAAGTGTCCGGTGACGGCCGCGATGTTGGCGATAAGAACAACCACATTGGGAGTAATTTCGAGATGTGCCCCAATTGGATCCATGTGTGTAATGAGAAAACAATTGGGGGCTTTTTTACTCCTTTTCTCCACTTTTAAATAATGCACGGCTGTAGTGTGAGTGGTGTGTGTCATGGTATATAGTTTTCCCTGTCCTGCATTTATGTATAATATGTCCTGAAGTGATGTAAGTAACCATGCCTTCCCCCAGGACTTTGTTCCTTAACCATAATTTAACTTAGGCTTGTGTCAACACAGCTAGGGGAATCACCATTGTTCTCCTCAGCAGGGGGACGACTCACAATACACATCCTCCTAGACACCTCGGAGCCGTGCGATGGACCAAACCATTGACTAGGAGGTGGGAACCTCTACTCCCCTACACTTGGGCTGATCCCAGGAGACCAAGACAATGGACTTTTGTGTGACCCAGCAGATGTGATTTGATCCTTGAAGGAGAAGGAGTGAGGGCTCTTCGCTGCGGCAAGACCCCACGCCCGTCTGTGACTGTGGACGGTAACAGAGTGAGACCTGCGTCCAGGCCAGGCTCATCGTCCGGGGTGATTGTGTTAGATTTATCGGATGCTTATACGGACTATTGCTTTGTTATCTGGTGCAGGATTACTGGAAGGCACCTCCAGATCTGTTTTCTTTACTGGAACTTATTGTGGACTTCGAGAACAGTATGGATATTTGATGTTGTATGCTGCCTGCCCTAATAAATCTCGTTGGATCGTCCCTCGGCCTGTTGTCCCTTTTTGCTCTGCCGTATACCCCGTCACAAACTGGTGGCAGCAGTGGGATCAGAGCAGAAGGAATGGAGGACAACGGCCCATCAACTTCTGGAACCAGAGCCTCAGAGTACAAGAACTGGACTGCGATGAACCTACAAACAAAGGCCCGTGAACTGGGAGTCAGCTACAAGGGAATCTCCAAGGAGCAGCTAATTGAGGCTTTGGAAGGAGTTTGCCTGCAAGAAGATGCTGAGGAAGTATCTCCACAGCAAATGGAGGAAAGGCGGCAGGCAGAGGTAAATACCCAAAAAAGTCAGTGGGCTGTGTGGTACGAGGAGGAGATGGCAATGCTGGGAGAAGAGGTCTCCATAGACTATAAGATGGAGGTCATGCGCGGAGCTAAGGAGATGGCATTGCTGGAGAGGCAGATCGCTTTGGAAGCAGCTAGAAGCTCCAGACAGACTGGAACCCCAGCACCCTCCATGAGGGAACTCCCCAGAGTGTCCCGCAAAGATTTCAAGACGTTTAATGAGGCTTTAGGTGACATTGAGGACTTCTTCCAGGACTTTGAGCATCAGTGTCGATTAATGGAAGTCCCGGAAAGGGAGCAAGTCCGACATCTGGTGGGGCTCTTAGAGGGTGGAGCTGCCGCAGCCTATAGAGCTATGGACCCTCGGTGGAACTGTGAGTATGCAGAGATTAAACAGACTATTCTAGAACATTATGCTGTGACCCCAGACACTTACAGGACCCAGTTTCGTACTTTAGCCTGTGATGAGGAAGTGTCTTTCAAGATGTATGCCCACAAACTCAAACAAATATGTCATCGCTGGCTGGAGGGAGAGGAGGCCTTAACTTGGGAGACCTTCCTCCAGGTCATCCTAAAAGAGCAGTTTTACTTCAAGTGCCCCGCTGAGATCCGGGAATGTGTGTGTGAAAGGAGACCAGCCACTGTGGAGGAAGCTGCAGCTCTAGCCGATGAGGCTCTCACCATCAAGCCTCAATGGAAAAAACTACTACTCAGTGAGAAAAGAAGTACCAGCCCCCCAACGCTGGCGGCTCCTGGTCCTTCGGCCTCCCATATTCACCATCCCACTAGACCATCAACTCATGGTGACCTTCGTGTGACTGTGCCTCGCATTACTCCTGCTCCGCCTTCGGGACTACGACGTGGCGAAAGAATCCCAGAGCGCAGATATTATACATGTGGGCAGCCTGGGCATCTGCAATTCCAATGTCCAGGTGTTCGGAGGCAGGACGGTTACAGACCGCCTTTGCCGGTTCATTATCTACAGACATCTTCCCCAGGAGAAGAGCTGGATTCAGTCCCTGATGACTTGCAAAGTGACTCGGATATCCTGGCTCCCCTACCAGGAGTCTATGGGTGCGAGCCCCAGCCACCTGTTCTTCTGATCTTCAGCACAAACATCTACAGGAGGTTGTGCTGGATGGCCAAAAAGTTGTTGGCTTCCGTGACACTGGGGCTTTTCTCACCATAGCCGATCCCCGAGTAATTCAACCAGAAGCAATACAACAGGGACCAGGAATTGCCTTTGAATTGGCTGGAGGCACCCAGAGATATATTCCAAGAGCGAGTGTGACCCTGGATTATGGCTTTGGGGCCAAACAATGCGTGGTCGGTGTGATGAGCGGCCTCCCTGCAGATGTTCTTCTAGGAAATGATGTGGGAAATCTTCATTGCCACTTTGTCGGTGCGGTAACCAGAAGTCAAGAAAAGAGAGCAGCAAATGTGGACGTGTACAACCCATCCATGGAAATGAGGCCACCAGAACCGCCGTCACAGCCGCACTGTGGCCAAGCCTCTTACCGACCTGACCAAGAAAACGATGCCCCGGCTGGTGTTCTGGACTCCAGCCTGTGATGAGACTTTGAACCGGCTGAAGGACGCCCTGGTCTGTGATCCTGTTCTGGCTGCTCCGGACTACAAAACGAGATTCATTGTGCAGACGGACGCCTCTGCTTATGGACTGGGAGCTGTACTCAGCCAGGTGAATGCAGCGGGGGACGAGCACCCCATCGCCTACCTCAGCAGAAAACTGCTGGACCGAGAGGTGGCCTATGCAACTGTGGAAAAAGAATGTCTGGCTGTAGTGTGGGCCCTCAGGAAACTAAGGCCGTATCTCTATGGACGAGAATTCACTGTGGTTACTGATCACAATCCCCTCACCTGGCTGAACAGAGTCTCTGGGGACAATGGACGCTTACTACAATGGAGCCTGGCTCTGCAGCCCTATAACTTTACAATACAGTATAGAAGAGGCAGCCAACACCAAAATGCAGATGGATTGTCCAGGCAGGAGGAGCCCTGAGTCCGGTCAGCCATGCCTGTGTGTACTTAACAAGTGACCTGTAGAGGTCCCTAGTACGTACACAAATTTGGAGAGGAAGGGATTGTCATGGTATATAGTTTCCCTGTCCTGCATTTATATATAATATGTCCTGATGTGATGTAAGTAACCATGCCTTCCCCCAGGACTTTGTTCCTTAACCATAATTTAACTTAGACTTGTGTCAACACAGCTAGGGGAATCACCATTGTTCTCCTCAGCAGGGGAGGACTCACAATACACATCCTCGTAGACAACTCGGAGCCGTGCGATGGACCAAACCATTGACTAGGAGGTGGGAACCTCAACTCCCCTACACTTGGGCTGATCCCAGGAGCCCAAGACAATGGACTTATGTGTGACCCAGCAGGTGTGATTTGATCCTTGAAGGAGGAGTGAGGGCTCTTCGCTGCGGCAAGACCCCACGCACGTCTGTGACTGTGGACGGGAACAGAGTGAGACCTGCGTCCAGGCCAGGCTCATCGTCCGGGGTGATTGTGTTAGATTTATCGGATGCTTATATGGACTATTGCTTTGTTATCTGGTGCAGGATTACTGGAAGGCACCTCTGTTATGATTGAGTCACCGCAGGAGGCAAAAACAGAAATGCTAGCTAAGTCCAGAAAACCGGAGAAGTTGGCAACTATCAGATTGCAGACCCCTGAACCTAACAACACAACTAGCAGTAGCCGTGGGGGGTTCCTACGATGACCTAGACCCCTCGATCGCAGCCGGAGAGATAAATAGGCCTAAAGAAGGAAAGGGGAAATCTGACTGCCCCAGAGCAGACCCCAAAGCAATAGGCAGCCCCCCACATATAATGACGGTGAAGCAAGATGGAAACACTTACACAGACAGAAAGACAGAGTGAGCAAAGATGGGGGCCCAAAAACTACCTGGATAGGAACGGATAGGAAAGCTGCTGTCTGCAATCTGCAAAAACCCTATCAAAGACAAAGCCAACCAGCTGATATAAAATTGGCCCTGAAGCAACTAAGCTTCAAAACTAAATCAGCACTCAGGTATTTTCAGAGGACAGAGCTACAGGAATACTGCACACTCCAGCAGGGAGTGGCAGAATCCAAAAAGCAAGAAAAACAAAAACAAATCTTAAATGCAAATGGCAAAGCACAAAACTTAGCTTTAGAAGAGCAGGAATCAGACTGGAGTCCAAGAGTCCACAGAGAAATCACCCGCAGGGCAGAAAGGGCGTAGGCAGCCTTATATCCAGTCAGAGACTCCACTCAGCCAATCGTCTTCATCAGTCCCAGGTGCCTGATAATCAGGCTCACTACCTTCCTTCACTAGGATAGGGAGTTCACCAGGCCTCAGAGACAGAGGGGAAAATGAACTCACAACAGTACCCCCCCCTTGAGGAGGGGTCACCGAACCCTCAACAACGCTACCAGGGCGATCAGGGTGAGCCCGATGAAAGGCACGCACCAATCTTTTGGCATGAATATCAGAGGCAGACACCCAGGAATTATCCTCCTGACCATAATCCTTCCACTTAACCAAATACTGGAGTCTCCGTCTAGCCAGACGGGAATCCAGAATTTTCTCTACCTCATATTCCAAGTTACCTTCAACTAATACAGGGTCTGGAGGTGCCACCTCAGGCACAACTGGCTCAACAAACCTCTTCAACAAGGACTTATGGAACACATTATGGATCTTAAATGTGACAGGAAGGGCCAAACGAAAAGAGACCGGATTAATAATCTCCAAAATCTTGTAAGGTCCAATAAATCTAGGCTTAAACTTAGGAGAAGCCACCTTCATAGCAATATTTTTTGATGATAACCACACCATATCACCAATCTTAAACTGGGGACCAATGGTCCTATGTCGATTGGAAAACCGCTGGGCCTTTTCCTGGGAGAGAGATAACTTATCCACCACTTGGTCACAGATCTGGTGCATTCTCTCCACCACAGTGTCAACCCCTGGGCAGGCAGAAGGCTCCATCTGCCCTGAAGAAAATCGGGGATGAAACCCAAAGTTACAAAAAAAAGGTGACATCAAAGTGGCAGAACCAGCTCTATTATTTAAAGCAAATTCGGCCAAGGGCAAAAATGAAACCCAATCATCCTGATCAGCGGAAATAAAACATCTCAAATACGACTCCAAGGTCTGGTTTGTTCTCTCTGTCTGCCAATTGGTCTGAGGGTGAAAAGCAGAGGAGAAGGACAACTGAATTCCCAACTTGGAACAGAATGTCCTCCAAAATTTAGACACAAACTGAACTCCTCTGTCAGATACAATGTTCTCAGGAATCCCGTGCAAGCGAACCACCTGTTGCAAAAACAGGGGCACCAACTCAGAGGAAGATGGCAACTTAGGGAGTGGTACAAGATGAACCATCTTAGAGAACCTATCACAAATCACCCAAATAACAGTCATTCTTTGAGAGACCGGCATATCAGAGATGAAATCCATTGAAATATGGGTCCATCGCCTCCTGGGGACCGGCAAAGGCATCAACAACCCACTAGAGCGAGAACAAGATTTAGACCGGGAGCAAGTCCCACAGGACTGCACAAAATTCCTGACATCATGAGACAAGGTGGGCCACCAAAAAGAGTGACTCACCAGATCTCTAGTACCAAAAATACCAGGATGACCAGCCAATGCAGAGCAATGAACCTCAGACATCACTCTCTTCTTCCACTGGTCAGGATCCACTGGGACAACGCTCAGGTTTGTCCTCCTGGAACTCTGGCAGAGCAAGTCTCAAATCGGGCGAGATGGCAGAAAGAACTACCCCTTCGCCTAAGATGGTAGCAGGCTTGGTCACCACAGGAGAATCAGCAAAGAAACTCCTAGAGAGGGCGTCAGCCTTGACATTCTTAGTTCCAGGAAGAAAATGAACTCACAACACACCTCCAGATCTGTTTTCTTTACTGGAACTTATTGTGGACTTATCGTGGACTTCGAGAATAGTATGGATATTTGATGTTGTATGCTGCCTGCCCTAACAAATCTCGTTGGATCGTCCCTCGGCCTGTTGTCCCTTTTTGCTCTGCCGTATACCCCGTCACAGTGTGACGGTGGGGTGAACATCCACATCACTGGGGGATGGTGAGATTATCACAAGGGGGCTCTGTCTGTGCCGGGATTGGGCCCCGGACCCCAAACATTTATTAGTGCAGACTAGATGGGGTATTGAGGGCCCCATTACAGTGATCGCAGACGCTTCTGGCCCCAGGATTGGCCTCTATGTATTTGGACTAGAACTGGTTTGAAAAAGTCAGGGTGAAAGTGAAAGCGTCTCTGATTCCTCTAAATGAGTAACAGGAGAGGCCAGAGTTGGAGTCCTGCCTGGAATTTACTTAAAAGAATAAAAGGGTTTGGTGCCATGTTAGCCGGTGAACAAACAATGCTCAGAGGGAAAAGCAGGATGACCTTTTGGTGATGAGACATTTTAAAGGCAAACAAAAATGTTCATTAGTTAAAGTGCCCCTCTCTGGTTTTGTTTGCTTGTTTATGTACATGTGTGTTCTCAGTGTTGTATACCCTCGGTGCTGTGAGCCCTCGGCACTGTGTGGTGCTGTGTGTTCTCAGTGCTGTGAGCCCTCGGCGCTGTGTGGTGCTGTGTGTTCTCGGTGCTGTGTGCCCTCGGCGCTGTGTGGTGCTGTGTGTTCTCGGTGCTTTGAGCCCTCGGCGCTGTGTGGCGCTGTGTGCCCTCGGTACTGTGTGCCCATGGTGCTGTGTGCCCTCGGCGCTGTGTGGCGCTGTGTGTTCTCGGTGCTGTGAGCCCTCGGTGCTGTGTGCCCTCGGCGCTGTGTGGCGCTGTGTGTTCTCGGTGTTGTATGCCCTCGGCGCTGTGTGACCTCGGCGCTGTGTGGTGCTGTGTGTTCTCGGTGCTGTATGCCATCGGTGCTCTGTGCTATTTGGATCCTATTAGGAGGCCGGAGGACCATCCTGTACATGGAGGAAGGTGCAGAGTTATGTTAGTCAGAAACCAATGTGAGGATGACCTCCAGGCCCACTTGTGGTCTTTGTGGCTCCAGAATTACACTGCTGTCGCGCTTCCATGGGTCCGTCGTCTGTTCTGAGACTGTTTATTTGAGGCATATTGTACTTCATGACAGTGGTAAATTTCGGTTGACATGACTTGTGTTTATTTGTGAAAAAAATGGAAATTTGGTGAAAATTTTGCAATTTTCAAACTTTCAATTTTTATGCCCTTAAACCAGAGAGTTATGCAGCAGAATAGTTAATAAATAACATTTCTACTTTAGATGTCTGCTTCACATCAGCACAATTTTTGAAACATCTTTTTTTTGTTAGGAAGTTCTAAGAGTTAAACGTTGACCAGCGATTTCTCATTTTTCCAACAAAATTTACAAAACCATTTTTTTAGGGACCACCTTATATTTGAAGTGACTTTGAGGGGCCTATATGACAGATAATATCCAAAAGAGACACCATTCTAAAAACTGCACCCCTCAAGGTGCGCAAAACCACATTCAAGAAGTTTATTAACCCTTTGGGTGCTTCAACTAAAGCAATGTGGAAGGAAAAAATGAAAATTTAACTTTTCTTCACAAAAAATTTACTTTAGACCCCAATTTTTTATTTTCACAAGGGTAATAGGAGAAAATGGATGCAAAAATGTGTTCACTTTCTCATGCATATGGTAATACCCATATGTGGGGGATAACTACTGTTTAGGGGCACGGCAGGGCTTGGAAGGGAAGGAGCACTGTTTAACTTTTGGAACGCAAAATTGACTGGAATTGAGAACAGATGCCATGTTGTGTTTGGAGAGCCTCTAAACGTGGAAACCCCCCCAAAATTGACCCCATTTTGGAAATTAGACTCCTCAAGGAAAGTATCTAGATGTGTGGTGAACATATTGAACCCACACATGTTTCACAGAAGTTTATAATGTTGAGCCATGAAAATAAAAAAAATCACATTTCTCTCACAAAAATTTTCTTTTAGCCCCAAATTTAGCATTTTCACAAGGGTAACAGGAGAAAATAGACCCTAAATTTGTTGTGCAATTTCTCCTGGGTATGAACATACTTCATATGTAAGGGAAAACTACTGTTCTGGCGTACAGCAGGGCTTAAAGGGAGGAGAGACGTTTTGGATTGCAGACTTTGATGGAATGGTCTGCAGTAGAGTTGAGCGAAACGGGGCGAAAAATTTCAAAAGTCGCCGACTTTTGGTAAAGTCGGGTTTCATGAAGCGAAACCCGACCCTAGGGTGAGGTCGGCCACGAGCTCGGCGACTTTAGCTCCAAAGTCGCATTTCAAAAGTTTGTTTTCCGCCCTTTTTCAGCCAATCAGGATCCACGGACACTGTGGGCAACGTGATGACATAGGCAGGGGTCACCACCATCTTTCAGAAGGGCATGCAAGTGATTGGCTTGCTTGGGGGGCGTCACAGGGGGTATAAAAGGGCGTGCACGCCGACCTCCATGTTACTCATGCCTGATCTCAGAATAGGGAGAGCTGCTGCTGATTCTGTAGGGAGAGCGTTAGGCAGGGAAGAAGACACCAAAAACTGCTTCTGCTGCTAGCAATTTTGCCTGTACAACACACCAGTCACTGTGTGTGCAGTGCAAGTGGAGGCTATATTTTGCTGGATCAGCTGTGTTGGTTGTTGGGCTGCCTTATAAGGCTTCCTGATAGCTGCATTGCTGTTTTCCCACTGCTCTGCAAATTGCTTTTTTAAAAGCAATCCAAATTTTTTTTTTTGTCCTGGTGAGGTACTGAGCGTGCATTTTTTCACACCATACAGCGGTGCACACTCCTCACACAGTACCGTGTAACGGCTGTTATCACAGCCACAGTGAAGCTGTGTGTGACTCTGTAACGATAAGTCGAGGACATGTTCTGTTCTTACAGACCTCCACCTTCTAGTTTTGTCTGGTTTTCAAACAGTTAAGTATATTTGCTGTTTGATCACATTCAAAACTATAGAGAGACAGCGTGTGTCAGTCTGTATATTAAAAAACACGGAGCTTGACAATTTTACATTCACCGGACAGCCGTGTACGTGCACGCTCCTCTCTCAGTACCGTGTAACGGCTGTTATCATGGCCACAGTGAAGCTATCTGTGTGTGACTCTGTAAGAATAAGTGGAGGACTTGTTCCGTTGTTACAGACCTGCACTCTAGGGAGATTCCTATTCTGCCCAATTCTATATACACCTTGTAGTTTGTCATACACTAGCCAATTTCTGCCTGTGACATAGCGCTGTGATATTCAGTGGGCCTCACACAATCCAACAGTGTCCAGTGTCCACAAGTCTGTGCAGAAATTCAAAATCTTCCTTATCCTATAGTGACATTTTTCACACCGGCGACATCGAGCCTGTGACATAGCGCTGTGATATTCACTGGGCCTCACACAATCCAACAGTGTCCTGTATCCACAAGTGTGTGCAGAAATTCAAAATCTCCCTTCTCCTATAGTGACATTTTTCACACCGGCGACATCGAGCCTGTGACATAGCGCTGTGAAATTCACTGGGTCACACAATCCAACAGTGTCCACAAGTGTGTTCAGAAATTCAACATCTCCCCTGTCCTATATACACCTTGTACCTTGTTTTACATTACTATATAGTTTGTGGGATTTTGTGTACATTTTTGCCAAAAATGAGGAAGGCAGGTGGAAGAGGCCATGGAATTGGGCGGGGGTTGCCAGCTGGTAATGATGGTGTTGGTGGTGGATCTGATGGTAGTGGCAAAAGGACCGAATGCAGGAGGTGTTGAGCCTGCATCATCGTCTGGCTCCACAAGGCCTCGAAGGCTTAGTTTTCTAGGAGTTGGCAAACCACTTTTAAAGCCAGAGCATCAGGAAAAAGTTTTGGCTTACATTGCTGACTCAGCCTCCAGCTCTATAGCCTCCTCTTCTGAAGTTGTAAAAAATAACAGCACTGAGTTGTCATTGGAGGCTCATGTTCATGAACCACACCTTGTGTCCTTCACCCCAACCAAGATTGAAGGATGACGCAGGCCATACTACTGATTACTCCATGGAGCTGTTTTCACATACCACGCCTGGGTTATCAAGTGAAATGGTGAATTACCCAGGCCAAGATGAATCTGACAAGGAGTGCACTGATGCACAGCCACTGATAGATGATTCTGCTGGTACATTCACTCAGAGCACTACATTGTCCTCGCAGTATACTGTGCCAGATTCTGACCCTGATGAGACTCAGGTGCCCCTTCCCGCACACTATACCACCATACAAGGTGACACAGAGGAAGGTGCACATGACATTGAAGAGGAGGTAATGGATGACCCAGTTGTTGACCTAGATTGGCATCCATTGGGGGAAGAGGGTGCCGCTTCCAATAGCTCAGATGAGGAGGAGGAGCATCCACAGCAGAAATTGACATTGCAACAGCTGTTATCTGGCAGGTCCGGAGCACTCCAAAGGCAGGTTCCAAAAATCAAGAGTTGCTGGACAGCTTGTCCAGACGGTCAAAATAGCACAGCGTGCTAGGCCGCAAAATGTCTTCCAAAGTAGGAAGAGTGTAGTGTGGCACTTTTTTGAACAAAATCCTCATGATCAGGCCAAGGTTATCTGTAAGAAGTGCGCAAAGACCTTTAGCCGAGGGAAAAATCTGAAAAATTTGAATACCAGTTGCATGCTTAGACATTTAACCAGCATGCATTTGCAAGCGTGGACACAACACCAAACCTCAAGTACCACATGTGCAACTGATCACAAAGAAGGTAGTCAGCAACGCTACATTGTTTCCCCCACTGTAAGCCCACTGGTTAGCATAGCAGCAAATGTTGAGGTGTCGTTGCAAGGCCACAGCAGTCAGGGAATCCCACTGTTATATCAACGAAAGACTGAATCTAGGCCATCAGAAAGAACACCAACTCCATCACCATCATCAACAGCTAGTTCCACCATATGCAGCTCTCAAGTCCAGCTCACCCTCCCAGAGACTATGAGTAGGTCAAGAAAGTACTCAGTCTCTCATCCGCATACACTGGGTTTGAACGCCCACATTGCCAAACTAATCTCGTTAGAGATGATGCCCTATCGGTTGGTGGAAAGCACAGCTTTCTGCGAACTCATGGCCTATGCAGTACCACGCTATGACCTACCCAGTAGCCACTTCTTCTCTCGCAAAGCCATCCCAGCCCTCCACCATCATGTGAAAGACCGCATTGTCCATGCACTCAAGCAGTCAGTGAGTGGAAAGGTGCACCTCACAACTGATGCATGGTCCAGTCGGCATGGCCAGGGCCATTACGTGTCCATCACTGTGCACTGGGTTAATGTGGTGGATGCAGGGTCCACAGGGGATAGCGGTGGTGGGACAGTGCTGCCTAGCCCACGGTATAGGAA
Source organism: Dendrobates tinctorius (assembly GCF_039654945.1). NCBI lineage: Eukaryota > Metazoa > Chordata > Amphibia > Anura > Dendrobatidae > Dendrobates > Dendrobates tinctorius. Next base: position 524,024 of record NW_027361968.1, read on the forward strand.
ACAATTGGCTGTAGGCGTTCGACCCTCCTCCTCCAGAAGCAAAAGCTCGTCCACAGAGCGCAGTCGTACGAGCACTTCATCTGCAGCTGCCACTGTTGCACACGAGGTGTCCCCCTATCGAGCAGCTAGTGGAAAGTGTCAGCAGGCTGTGTTACAGATGATGTGTTTGGGCGACAGACACACCGCGGAGGTGCTGGCCAAGTACTTTCAGCGACAAACTGAGTCATGGCTGGGCAGTGTACATCTTGAGGCAGGCAAGGTAGTTAGTGATAACGGCTGTAATTTTGTGGCAGCCATAGCCCTTTCAAAACTCAGCCACATACCTTGCTTGGCTTACACCTTGAACCTGGTGGTGCAGTGCTTCCTCAACAATTATCCGAAGTTAACAGCCCTGCTCCATAAGGTGCGAAGACTGTGCGCGCACATCCGCCGCTCGCCTGTACACTCCGTTCGTATGCAGAAGCTGCAGCGATTGCTCCACCTTCCCAACCACGGCCTCATTATCGACATTGCAACAAGGTGGAACTCCACCCTGCACATGGTTGAGCGGCTGTGCGAACAGAGGCAGGCCATAATGCATTTGTGGGAGTATACACGGCCAGGCACTTTGAGAGCAGACATGGAGTTGACAGGTGTGCAGTGGTCGAAGCTGAAAGACCTCTGTAAAGTCCTTCAGTGTTTTGAGGAATGCACACGGCTGGTAAGCGCAGACGACGCCATCCTAAGCATGAGCATCCCACTTATGCGTCTGCTCATGCAAACTTTGACGCACCTTAAGGAGCAGGCGTCTGCAGCCAATGTTGACGAGGAGGAAGAGGAGGAGGGAATCCTTGATGACATTCAGCCATTGTCTGCTCAGGGACCTCTCCTGGACGAGGTGGAGGAAGAAGAGGAGGAGGAGGAGGATGATGGGGATGATTACTTAGGGGAGGAGGATGCATCTCGTGGGACAAGTGAAAATGTTGGTGTGGCAAGGTCTGGTACAGGGTTTGTGCGTGACTGGAGTGATGTGGATTTGCCAGAAAGTGCTCCTCCAACCAGCACTCGCAGTGCATCATTGACACCGGGAACATTGGCCCACATGTCAGATTATGCCTTGCAGATCCTAAAAAGGGACCCCCACATTGCCAAAATGATGAACGATGACGACTACTGGTTGGCCAGCATCCTGGATCCACGCTATAAAGGCAAATTACAAAACATCATGCCACAGGAGAACCATGACCAAATATTGGCTAATAAACAAGCAACTCAGGTAAACTGGTTGGTTGAGGCATTCCCTGCACACAGCAGCGGTGATGGTTCTCACACGAGCCGTACGGGCCGGGGTCAGCTTGGCAGAGGTGTTCGTGGTGCACACAGCAGAAGTGGCGTTGGAGACAGGGGTTTCATGACAATGTTGTGGACTGATTTTTCAAGTACCGCTCACACAGCTGGTAATACTGCATCGATGGAAAGTGACAGGAGACAGCAGTTGTCAACCATGGTTACAAACTACTTTTCCTCCCATATCGATGTTCTCCCACACAGGTCATTCCCCTTTGACTATTGGGCCGCTAAACTGGACACCTGGCCTGAATTGGCACAATATGCCTTACAGGAGCTCGCTTGCCCAGCTGCAAGTGTGCTATCGGAAAGAGTCTTCAGTGCAGCTGGATCAATCCTGACAGAAAAAAGGACCCGTCTGTCAACCCAAAATGTGGATGATCTAACCTTCATTAAATTGAACCATGCATGGGTTTCCAAGGATTTTGTCCCACCTTCCCTTGATGACACATAGGTTGAAAGAAAAATGGCTTGCTTTGGTCCTCCTCCTATTCCGCGAACTTGACCTATTTTGCCTTTTGCAGCAGCTGAATGTCCCACATCAACATATGCCACTTTTTAAACCTCCCTAACTGGGCTGCCCCCCCAATGGCCGGGGTCACCACCTAGCGCCTGAAACCGTGCGAGTGCCGTTGCCCTGGACAGGTGGGTAGGCCGACTCTTGGGCGCGGGCACTGGCACAGGGTCCCTCATAGTGCAATCAAGTGTCTCTGACGGTGGTGGTGCACACCCGCCGTCAGACACACCGCCGTACTATGAGGGGCCCAGTGCCAGTACCGACGCCCACAAGTGTGCCCCCCTTGCTTGGGCAGGGCCCCAGCATTTGCAATGTTTACCTCTCCCTGCTCCTCCACTGTGTAGTCTGGGCTGTCAAATCCTTCACTGGGACTGCCACTACAAATTGAACTGAAAGATGATGGTTAAGATGTAGCTATGCCCTGTCCTGCTGGCTGGGCTCTAGCTCCAGATGATCAATGGCTTCCATTTCTTATGGACGTCGACTCACAATGACATGCAGTGGTGGTTTATCATCAGCTTTCATAGTTTTCCTACTCACAAAGGTGTGACATTCTGGTGCACATTTTAAAATGTGCCCTCTCATGCCAAATAGAATCGCCTGTGGCTTCTGTCTTTTGCACTCCAAAGTTACGTGACAGATCATGATAGCCAGTGAGCACCATGTTTACATCGCTCCCTGTGATAAAAATTTGATTGAGATGAGTAACAGTGATGGAATCAACGGAAGTGCGATACAGCAAGACTTTATTCACAAAAAGATGTTTTCACTGTCTCAACACCCAAATTAATTGAGGGTCAGCATCGCCTATGAGAATTGTGAAGGAAGCTTTTCCCGTGAATAGTAATTCCTAGATTTCTGCAATCACTAGCCTTTATGTCAGTAATTGTATGCATCTCATTTCCTATTGCGGAGAGGCTGGACTGTATTACTGAGACAGAAATATATATGAAGATTTAAAAATAACACCAAAAGTATATAGTTGTGTACGCCTCAAATGCATTTCCTTTTTCCCACTTTTTAGATTGCTGTGTAATCCATACTGAGAACATGGAGATTTTACATGTTTAAACTATGCTATATATACCTGCTATCCAGTGATTATGTACCCTTTCTCAACTTTGTACAATCTGGTCAATTCCATACTGGGCCTGGGAACATCTGAGTCTGCCTCCTGATCTATACCCATATATTTTTAATGTGTAAACTAGGCTACATATATACGTGTTATCCGGTGAAACTGTACCCTTTATCAACTTTCTACAATGTTGTTGAATCCATACTGGGCCTGAGAACGGCTGCCAAGCAGTTAAGCAAGCTACAGCACCTGTGGTTTGGACACGTATTTTTTTCAGGAATGACGGTTAGGCCTAACTCCGGAATTGCGGTTGACCTGAACTTACTGGGAAATCATCGTTCGCGGGGAATAATCTGAAGCCCAGATCCCCATCACTAACGGAGTTCAGCAGGTTATCTGCACCTGTAAGCGACAAAAGCTGGTCCTTTCAGTGTAGCGTGCATGCAGCCCTGGACATGTACGGGAATGCTAGACCTGTTATTGCTCGATCTCACGTGCCACAGCCTCGCGTATCCCTGTAGTAAGCTTGACGCGTACCGCGGGGGCATGCCGGAGTCTCAGTCGTTAACGGAATAAAGCTGAGAAATCGCTAGCACAACTACAAACGGACATACCACACCACACACAGAATCGACAAAGCTTGCAATCTGTCCTTCTTTTCTGTAGCTTGTATGGTAGTGGTTTCCCGGGTGCAGTCCAATTAAGCCACAGGCTCCACTCCTGGTGGTGCCCTTTTGGACATTCCTTTAAGGTTCAGCTTTGCAATCATACTGCCCCCGGAAACCAAAAACTTTGCCTTCATGGACGCTGTTTGGAGGTTCATGGGAATAACGCCACCCGATCAGCAGTCGGCATATGGGTCGCCCTCCCAGGGCTGTAGGGTACTCGGTACCGGGCCGGTGTCAGTGGGATGTGTCACAGCAGCGGTGACCCGGACGGTGGCCCTGGGTGCCCATGTAAATGGCGTGGTATAATGGTAAAGACTTTATATAGATAGTTTGACGCCACCTCTGGTGTTCGGCAACATAGATGTTAGGCCGATGCTGCATGCAGATCCTCTGGGACTGATGGTGTTGTGCAGCAAAGATGGTGAAGCTCCCCACAGGTGGAGCTGGAGTCCCAGGGAAGTGTAGATGTAGTGATGGGGGAAAGGCACAGGTAGGTGTAGGTGCTGGTACCCAGCTGTAGCGGTGCTGGAATAACTGTAGGACTCCAGAGCGTGCAGTTCCAAAGCTTTACTCACAGTCTGCAGGTTACACAGATGCCTGCCTCTGTGCTGTGTCCTCCGGGTCAGGACCTCTGCCAACCTCCGGGACCAGAATGGAAAGCTCCCTTCCAACACTCCGCCAACATGTACCTTCCTGAACGTCTCCTTTCTAGCGCTTGTGGGGGAAGCACTCACAGGACCGTGGTTCACTGAAGCACCTCCTTTCTAACAGATGTTCCTCAGACTTTACTTGTATGGCAGACAGCTGTAGCCTTTTCCTTCTGCCTCCCACATGTCGATGCTGGGGCCTCCAAGCCTTAGTTGGGTACAGAGCATTTATAGCTACTTCCCACGGTTTCTGCTGCAGGAACGTCAGTGTCCCTACAAACTCGGAGACCGGAATCCGGACCATGCGCTCCAGCTAGGAGTGAGCCTTAACTCTGCTCATCCTCCAGCTCCCCTTCTCATGTCCACACACTTCCCCTTGCCTGCACAGAGTGCCCTAACTTACCTCCTCCCGACCACAGAGAGCAGCTCCTCAGCAGACAGGTTCAGAGGTCTCCCTGCTGGCCTGGAGTGGGAAATGTGTTGTGTGTTGGTTTCACTGCTAGAGAGATCCTTCGTTGCTCCCAAGCTTGACAACACACTCCCTAGGAGGAAGGTAATGCCACAGTGGCGACTGTACTCTTGGGGACGCCACAAGTGCACTGAGACCCAGCCACTGCTGGATGATGCTGCTGGTACATTGACCCAGACCACTACATTCCCCTCGCACTCTACACAGCCAGAATCTGACCCAGAGGAAACTCAGGTTCCCCTTCCCACATACTATACCACCTTACACGGTGACAAAGAGGAAGGTGCAGATGAAAGTGCAGGTTCCTTGAGCAGGTGGGGGGGGCATACACATGGGCGATGGCACTGGCACAGGGCACCGCATAGTACGCAAAAGTGTCTCTGCCGGTGGGAGGGCCTAAACAGCCAAGTGCTATGAGATGGAAGATGGGAACGACAAGGAGTTCAGAGTAGTGCTGGGATTCCCTAGCAAGGAGACTTATGTAATTGTTTTCAATGTAGGGACAGCAATTTTTGGGGAGCACTATACTCTGGTGAATGATATATGGGGCCCACCATACACTGGAGCATTCCAATGGTGGACATCAGACACTGGAGCAGCATTTACAGGGCCCATTATACACTAGAGCAGTAAAAATGGGGCCCATTATATATGGAGCATTATTTGGGCCCATAAGACAGTGGAGCCATCCATGGGGACCAACATATACTGTAGCATTATGTGGAGCTCATCATATACGGTTTGAAACATTATATGGGAATAATGATTCCGTATGGAGAAATATATGGGCCTCATTATTCTGTATAGCGCACTAAGCGCTGGCCATAATACTGTATGGAGTAATATACTGTCCGTTTTTGGAGGTATTGGAGAATTTAAAATGGCTATCAGTCATGAGATGTAAGAAGTGAAGTATTTTTCATTGTACTATACCGCTATTTCTCTGCCGTATCGGAGCATCATGAGTTGTGGTATGTGTTAAAGGTGCGCTCTTTTGCCCAGGGCACATGAAAACCTGGAGCCAGCCCCCCCCCCACAACTGTAGCCAAATAACCCCCATTTTTCAGTGCGTAACTAGTATTATGAAGTTAATTAAGGTTGACAAGCTTAAGTAAGAAGAATTTATGCTTTTGGCATTCAAATGGGCACTGTAGGTGTGTTTCCTGTCCTCCTCTCACTGCCGACTTTAATTCCCCATTGACTTACATTGGGTTTCGTGTTTCGGTCAGACCCCCGACTTTTCCCTATAGTCGGCCGATTTTGCTCGACCCAACTTTTGGAAAAGTCGGGTTTCATGAAACGAAACTCGACCCTAAAAAACCAAAAGTCGCTCAACTCTAGTCTGCAGGTGTCATGTTGCATTTGGAGAGACCTTGTTTTCTCTAAACAATGGAAACCTCCCACAAGTGACCCCATTTTGGAAACTAGACCCCTCATGGAATGTATGTAGACATGTGGTGAGCACCTTGAACCCACAGCTACTTTACAGGATTTAACATGTGGAAATGAAGAAAAATTATTTTTTCAACAAAAATTTTGCTTTAGTCCAATTTTTTTTTCATTTTCACAAGGATGGCAGGAGAAAATGGACTACAAACTTTGTTGTGCAATTTCTCCTGAGTACACCAATATGCCATATGTGGTTGAAAACTACTATTGAGGCACAGAGCAAAGCTCCGAAAGGAAGAGGCGCCTTCAGATTTTGCTGTTATGGTTTGATGGAGTCATGTCAAAATGGCCGATCCCCTGAGGTGCTAGAACAGCACAACCCCCCATAAATTACATAATTTTACAAATTACACCTCAGTCTTAATGAATTCATCTAGGGGTGCAGTGGTCATATTGGCACCACATTTACCTCACTGAATTTTATACCAATGAGCTGTGAAGAAAAAATAATTACACTTTCCTAAATCAATATTTTAGCCCCAAGTTTTTAATTTTTATAGAGGCTAGTAGGAAAAAATGAACTTCACAGTTTGTTGTGCAATTTCTCCTGAGTGTGACAATACCCTACATATAAACGGGAAATACTTTTGAGGCACAGTGCAAAACTCAGAAGGGAAGGAGCACCATAATTTACTGCAGATTTTACTGTTACTGTTTGTGAGTGCTATGTCCCACCGGGAGAGTCCTTGAGGTGCCATAACAGCAGAACCCCCAGTAAGTGACCCAATTTTACAAGTTACACCTCTCAATTAGTCAAACCAGTGAATCATCTTGACACCACGGGGATGTCACAACATTTTTTACCATTGGACAGTGAAGAAAAAATAATTACATTATTATTGCAAACATTTTGTTTTATACCCAGAATTTACATTTTCACAAGGGGAAATAGGTAAAAATGGAACATAGAAATACTCCATATGTGGCTGTACAGTACTGGTTAGCCACACGGCGGCACACAGGAGGGACGGAGCGCTATTTGCCTCCAGGAGCGCAGATTTTCCCAGAATAGTTTGCAGACTCCATATACAGAGACTATAAGTGCTGGAAGAGCAGAATCTCCCCTCAAGTTACCCCATTTTGGAAATTGTACCCCTCTGGGAATTTATCTACAGGTGTAGTGACGATTTTGACTCCATAGGTGTTTTCCAGAAATAAGCAACAGTGGATATTGCTGAGTGAAAATTGTAAATGGCCATTGCAGTGCCCAGTACATTGTAGTACCCAGTACCTTATATTTACCAGTACGTCGTAATGCACAATACATTGTAGTCACCAGTATGTTATAGTCACCAGTACATTGTAGTGACCAGTACGTTGTAGTGACCAGTACATTGTAGTGACCAGTATCTTATAATGACCAGTACGTTTTAGTGATCAGTACATTGTAGTACCCAGTACCTTATATTCACCAGTACGTTGTAGTGTCCAGTACGTTGATGTCACCAGAACATTTTAGTCACTAGTACACTGTTGTCACCAGTACCTTAAATTGACTAGTACATTGTAGTGATCAGTTCTTTGTAGTCACCAGTACTTTGTAGTGTCCAGTACATTGTAGTGTACAGTGTGTTGTAGTCCCCAATACGTTGTTGTGCCTAGTACATTATGCCCAGCCCATGCTCCTAGAGACATGCACCCGTAAATTAAGCAGGCTCTCATTACTACAGAAATAGCAAACATGTAGACACTATATGTGGTTTAGGTACACTCTTTGTAATGAGTTCATTTTCTCCTTCACCTTTAATGTCTGATTAACTCCCTCTGCTAGTGAAAGGAGGTAGTGAGGTTAATTTGGATGGGAAGAACCTGTCATCTGTACTGGTGGATTGTGATTGGACATCCGGAATCTCTGAGTGGATATAAGGCAGCCGACGCCCTACAGGGTTGCTGGTGATCCTTTCTGCTCTGAGCTCTTGCATCCAGTTTAGTTCCTGTCTACTAAAAGCTAAGTTTTGCCCTGCTATTATTCTATGAGATTTTGTCTGGTTTACTTAGTGTTTGTGTTCTGCCAGCCCTTGCTGGGACTGGCTGAATTCCATTTTTGTCTCTGATCAGTTGATCTCTTTGCTCTGTTTTCAGAATATACCTGAGTGCTGATATAGTGATTTTGAAGTCTAGCGACTTCAGGGCCTTTTTTCATATCAGACGGTTGGTACATTTTTTGTAGGGTTTTTGCGGATTGCAGTCAGCATCTTTTCTGTCCTGTTCTATCTAGTTAGTTGGGCCCCATCTTTTGCTCAGCCTGTCTTTCTGTCTGTGTTTGTCTTTTCATCTGTTTTTCACCAACAATACATGTTGGGGGCTGTCTTTTGCTTTGGGGTCTGCTCTGGGGCAGTTTAGATTTCCCCTTTCTTTCTTTAGGCTTATTTAGTTCTCCGGCTGTGACGAGGGGTCTAGGACCACCGTAGGAACCCCCCACGGCTACTGTTAGTTGTGGTGAATAGGATCAGTGGTCTGCAATCCGCTAGCTTCCAACCTCTCCGGTTTTCTGGACTTAGCTTGTATTTTTGTTTTTTCCTCCTCCGGTGACTCATTCATAACACTCTTGGGCTCAGAAGGGAGGGTGGCATTTGGATTTGGGAGTGCAGAATTTGATGAATTTCTATTTGAGGGTGTGGAACCATTTAGCTTTTCTAGAGCCTTTGTATTACCAGTAAGGTGGAATTTATCTTTATTTCCATATCCAAATAACGGACCTGAGTAGGGACTTGCTTTTTTTTGTGGATTAAGTTAAAGTTTTTGTTGAAAACATTTTATATAACATTTGGGATCACATTTATCCTGCGCTCTAAGCTGAGCACTTACTATAGGGATTCCATTAGGGATGAGCAATAGGGTTGAGCAAACACTAAGATGATCTTGTACTTGTTGCTGGACCCGTGCAATTCCTAATGCTCGCATGCTCGTTTCGATTGACGAGTATAATGTCAGTCAATGGGTCTGGGAGGCAGTGAAAATGTTTAAATGGATGGGAAAAGTGCTGAATGGGAGGAGAACAGCATGGGAAACATCCCTGGAAGCATCTGTGACGCCCAGATTGCTCCTGAGAACAATCATGTCATACTTTAAGGACTGACAATAAAACATTCCAAACCGACGAGAAATTGAATTTAAAAGGAAAAAAAATGTTGAGAAACATTTTTCCCATAAAAAGGCTTGTATATAAGGCAAAATTTAAAAAGGCTTTAAAAATATATATAACTAGCTGAAGAGCCCGGCGCTGCCCGGGCACAGTAACTAACTGTGGATAGTTATAGCAAATTATAATTATCCTCCTTCCCATAGTCCCGTGCCCATATACCCATCATACATATCTTCCATCCCATAGTCGAGTGCCCATATACCTATCATACATATCCTCCATCCCATAGTCCAGTGCCCATATACCCATCATACATATCCGCCATCCCATAGTCGAGTGCCCATATACCCATCACACATCCTCCATCCCATAGTCCCATGCCCATATACCCATCATACATATCCTCCACCCCATAGTCCCGTGCCCATATATCCATCATACATATCCGCCATCCCATAGTCCCGTGCCCATATACCCATCATACATATCCTCCATCCCATAGTCCCATGCCCATATACCCGTCATACATATCCTCCACCCCATAGTCCCGTGCCCATATATCCATCATACATATCCGCCATCCCATAGTCCCATGCCCATATACCCATCATACATATCCTCCACCCCATAGTCCCGTGCCCATATATCCATCATACATATCCGCCATCCCATAGTCCCGTGCCCATATACCCATCATACATATCCGCCATCCCATAGTCCCATGCCCATATACCCGTCATACATATCCTCCATCCCATAGTCCCATGCCCATATACCCATCACACATCCTCCATCCCATAGTCAACCATTATGACATCATAATGAGCGGCGGGGCTTGCAACCTATGATGACATCAGCGTCGCCATGGCAACCATTATGACATCATAATGAGGGGCGGGGCTTGATACACTTTTTCCCCATTATGTAGATAGGGGCAAAATTGTTTGGTGAATTGGAACGCGCGGGGTTAAAATTTCGCCTCACAACATAGCTTAGGACGCTCTCGGGGTCTAGACGTGTGACTGTGCCAAATTTTGTGGCTGTAGCTGTGACGGTGCGGATGCCAATCCCGGACATACACACATACATACACACATACATACACACATACATACATACACACATACATACACATACATACATACATACATAAACACCCACATTGAGCTTTATATATTAGATTAAGTAACCAAAATTGATTTTTTTCATCAAAAAATTGGAAATTTCAGTTCAATTTATGAAGGAAGCAAGAACTGCCAAAATAAGGGACTCAGAGGGACTGAGACATACCCTGTATTAGACATAAAGAAGGCTTCATACTCATTCTAGTCACATTGATCTCCTAGACTCATAAAGGTTATGCACTTCTGAGGGTAATATACCAAGGAGATGTCCTCCAGATCACAAAATAGTATATAGGTCACCAATATTCTTTTTGTCTGGTGCAATCCCCATTAGGATGTTCTCCACTATTGCCAATGCCATCCAGTGCACGTCTTGCCGCATGTATGAAATCCTTGAACAGCCGGTGGAGGGTGCATACTGTTGTGCGAGATGTGAGCACGTTGTGCATTTGGAAGCCCAGATACTGGATCTAAATGTGCAGCTGGCAACACTGAGATCCATAGACAATATGGAAAGGAGTCTTCTGCTCACTGAGCAGACGCTCAGTGGGATAGATGAGGGGGGATGCTAGGTTGGAGCTGCAGGACAATGAATCAGCTAGCTGGGTGACAGTAAGAAGGCGGGGTAGAGGGAAGAGCGCCAGGGAGGCTAGTCCTGATCTGGCACACCCCAATAAGTTTGCTAAGTTGGCAGATGAGGGGAGTGTTAGTGCAGGAGTAGCACTGCTGCAGCAAGGCATGCCCTCTGAAAGCCGGAGGAGTGTCTGCTCCAGTAAGGGGGGAAATAGGAGAGCAGGGCAGGCCAGACAGGTTCTGGTAGTGGGAGACTCAATTATTAGGGGAACAGATAGGGCAATCTGTCACAAAGACAGGGATCGTCGAACGGTGTGCTGCCTACCTGGCGCTCGAGTCCGACACATCGCTGATCGGGTTGACAGATTACTGGGAGAGGCTGGTGAGGACCCAGCGGTCATGGTCCACATTGGCACAAATGACAGACTTTGAGGTAGGTGGAAGGTCCTTAAAGATGATTTCAGGAAATTAGGCTGTAAGCTTAAAGCAAGGACCTTCAAGGTGGTATTTTCGGAAATACTTCCTGTACCACGTGCCACACCAGAGAGGCAACGAGAGATTAGGGAGGTTAATAAGTGGCTCAGGAATTGGTGTAGGAAGGAGGGGTTTGGGTTCCTGCAGAACTGGGTTGACTTCTCAGTTGGCTACAGGTTCTACGCTAGGGACGGGCTGCACCTCAATGGGGAGGGAGCAGCTCTGCTGGGAGAGAAAATGGCTAGAAGGTTGGAGGAGTGTTTAAACTAGGGACGGGGGGGTATTCCTTTTATAGGAGGGGAAGACAGTGCAGATAGAGACCTGGGTGTTGTGAGTTCATTTTCCCCTCCGTCACTGAGGCCTGGTGAACTCCCTATTCTAGTGAAGGAAGGTAGTGAGCCTGATTATCAGGCACCTGGGACTAATGAAGACGATTGGCTGAGTGGAGTCACTGACTGGATTTAAGGCAGCCTACGCCCTTTCTGCCCCGCGGGTGATTTCTCTGTGGACTCTTGGACACCAGTCTGATTCCTGCTCTCCTAAAGCTAAGTTTTCTGTTTTACCTTTTTGCATCTAAGATTTGTTTTTGTTTTTCTTGCTTTTTGGATTCTGCCACTCCCTGCTGGAGTGTGCAGTGTTCCGTGAGCTCTATCTTCTGAAAGTACCTGAGTGCTGATTTGGTTTTTGAAGCTTAGTTGCTTCAGGGCCATTTTTATATCAGCTTGTTGGCTTTGTCTTTGATAGGGTTTTGGCAGATGGCAGACAGCAGCTTTCCTATCCATTCCTATCTAGGTAGTTTTTGGGCCCCATCTTTGCTCACTCTGTCTTTCTGTCTGTGTAAGTGTTTCCATCTTGCTTCACCGTCATTATATGTGGGGGGCTGCCTATTGCTTTGGGGTCTGCTCTGGGGCAGTTCGATTTCCCCTTTCCTTCTTTAGGCCTATGTATCTCTCCGGCTGTGATCGAGGGGTCTAGGTCATCGTAGGAACCCCCCACGGCTACTGCTAGTTGTGTTGATAGGTTCAGGGGTCTGCAATCTGATAGTTGCCAACTTCTCTGGTTTTCTGGACTTAGCTAGCATTTCTGTTTTTGCCTCCTACGGTGACTCAATCATAACACCTGGGCACAAATAATGAGATTGGGGGTGGGGTTAGAACAGGTAATAATTTAAGAAAGAATAGAGGTACAGAGAGATACATAAAGTGCATGTATACTAATGCCAGAAGCCTCGCCAACAACATGGAGGAATTGGAGTTAATGTTGTTGGAGCATAATTATGACATGGTGGGGATATCTGAGACATGGCTGGACGAGAGCCGTGACCGGGGGATAATTTACAGGGCTATAGTCTGTTCAGAAATGACCGAACAAATAAGCAAGAGGGAGGTGTGTGTTTTTATGTAAAATCATCCTTAAAACCCATCCTGCGTGATAATATATATGAATCTAATGAGAATGTAGAGTCCCTGTGGGGGGAGATAAGGGGAGGGGGGAAAAATAATAAATTACTGATAGGGGTTTGTTATAAGTCTCCAAAAATAATGGAAGCAACAGAGAATATCCTCATAAAGCAAATAGATGAAGCAGCGACTCAAGGAGAAGTCATTATTATGGGGACTTCAACTACCCTGAAATACATTGGGGAACCGAAACCTGCAGTTCTGGCAAAGGTGATAGGTGTCTGACCACTATGAGAGACAATCACCTTTCACAACTGGTTCAGGACCCAACAAGAGGGGGGGCACTGCTAGACCTAATATTACCCAACAGGCCGGACCGCAGATCAAATGTAAGGGTTGGGGGTCACTTGGGTAATAGTGATCACAAAATAATAAGTGTTCATGTATCCTGTAATAAGATGTGTAGTAGAGGGGTTACAAGGACACGAAACTTCAGGAAGGCAAATTTCCAACAGATGAGAGATGATCTTGGTGCAATAAACTGGGACGATATCCTGAGACATAAAAATACACAAAGAAAATGGGAGACGTTTATTATCCTCCTGAATAGGAGCTGTGCACAATATATACCGTATGGGAATAAACCTGCGAGAAATAGGAGGAGACCACTATGGCTAAATAGAGCTGTAAGGGGCGCAATAAGAGATAAAAATAAAGCATTTAGAGAATTAAAGCAAGTAGGGAGTGATGAGGCATTAACTAAATACAGAAGATTAAATAAATTCTGTAAAAAGCAAATCAAGACAGCAAAGATTGAGACAGAGAGACTCATTGCCAGAGAAAGTAAAAATAATCCCAAAATATTCTTTACTACATAAATAGTAAGAAGCTAATAAATGATAGTGTTGGCCCCTTAAAAATAGTCTGGGTGAAATGGTGGATGAGGAAAAAGCTAATATGCTAAATGACTTTTTTTCAACAGTATTTACACAAGAAAATCCCATGACGGATAACAACATGATCAGGGATAAAAATTCTCTATTAAATGTCACCTGCTTAACCCAGCAGGAAGTACGGCGGCGTCTAAAAATCACTAAAATTGACAAATCCCCGGGCCCGGATGGGATACACCCCCAAATACTGCAGGAATTAAGCACAGTCATAGATAGACCATTATTTTTAATCTTTAAGGATTCCATAATAACAGGGTCTGTACCACAGGACTGGCGTATAACAAATGTGGTGCCAATACTCAAAAAGGGGACAAAAACTGAACTTGGAAATTATAGGCCAGTAAGTTTAACCTCAACTGTGGGTAAAATCCTGGAGGGTTTTCTAAGAGATACTATACTGGAGGATCTGAAGAAGAATAACCTCATGACCCAATATCAACATGGGTTTACAAGGGACCGTTCCTGTCAGACTAATCTGATAAGCTTTTATGAAGAGGTAAGTTGCGGACTGGACCAAGGGAATGCAGTGGACATGGTGTATTATTATTATTATTATGCATTTATATAGCGCCATTTATTCCATGGGACTTTACATGTCAAAAGGGGAATTATAGACAAGTGTAATATATACAAGAATAATAAACAAGTTTAAGACAAGGGACGCACAAGTACATAAGGAGAGGGGCTCACAGTCTACAGGGATGGGTGAGGATACAGTAGGAGGGGGTAGAGCAGGTCATGCGGTGGTTCAGTAGACCGAGGATCATTGCAGGCTGTAGGCTTGTCGGAACAGGTGGGTCTTCAGGTTCTTCTTGAAGGTTTCCATTGATGGTGAGAGTCTGATGTGTTGCGGCAGGGAGTTCCAGAGTATGGGGGAAGCACGGGAGAAGTCTTGTATGCGGTTGTGGGAAGAAGAGATAAGGAGGGAGTAGAGGAGATCTTGAGATGATCGAAGGTTGCGTGCGGGTAGGTACCTAGAGACCATGTCACAGATGTATGAAGGAGACAGGTTGTGGATGGCTTTGTATGTCATGGTTAGGGTTTTGAATTGGATCCTCTGGGCGATAGGAAGCCAGTGAAGGGCCTGGCATAGGGAGGAGGCTGGGGAGTAGCGGGGAGACAGGTGGATAGGTCGGGCAGCAGAGTGTAGGATGGACTGGAGCGGTGCCAGAGTGCTAGAGGGGAGGGCATAGAGTAGGAGGTTGCAGTAGTTGAGGCGGGAGATGATAAGAGCGTGCACTAGTGTTTTTGTCGTTTCGTGGTTGAGGAATGAGCAGATCCGGAAAATATTTTTGAGTTTGAGGCAGCAGGAGGAGGCGAGGGCTTGGATATGTGGTTTGAAAGAGAGCGCAGAGTCGAGGATCACCCCAAGGCACCGAGCGTACGGGATTGGGGAAAGAGAGCAGCCGTTGACATTGATGGATAGGTCTGTTGGAGGGGTAGAGTGAGATGGGGGAAAGATGATAAATTCTGTTTGTCCATGTTCAGTTTGAGAAACCGAGCAGAGAAGAAGGTTGAGATAGCAGACAGACATTGCGGGATTTCAGTCAGTAAGGAGGCGAGGTCGGGTCCAGATAGGTAGATTTGAGTGTCATCGGCGTAGAGGTGATACTGCAAACCGTGTGATTCTATGAGCTGTCCCAAGCCGAAGGTATAGATGGAGAATAGTAGGGGTCCTAGGACAGAGCCTTTGGGAACACCGACAGACAGGGGACGAGGTGAGGAGGTGGTGTGTGAGAGGGAGACAGTGAATGTTCGGTCCGTTAGGTATGATGAGATCCAGGATATGGCCAAGTCTGTGATGCCAAGAGATGAGAGAATCTGTAGCAGGAGGGAATGGTCTACGGTGTCAAAGGCAGAGGACAGGTCCAGGAGAAGGAGGACAGAGTAGTGTCGCTTGCTCTTGGCGGTTAGTAAGTCATTAGTGACTTTAGTTAGGGCAGTTTCAGTTGAGTGATGCGGTCGGAAGCCAGATTGTAACCGGTCAAAGAGGGAACAGGAGGAGAGGTGGGAGGACAGTTCAAGATATACATGCTGTTCCAGTAGTTTTGAGGCATAAGGGAGAAGAGATATTGGGCGATAGTTAGACACAGAGGATGGGTCAAGGGAGGGCTTTTTTAGGATGGGTGTGATTGAGGCATGTTTGAAGGATGAGGGAAAGACACCATTTGTAAGTGAAAGGTTGAACAGGTGTGTTAGAGATGGGATGAGGACTGTGGCCAAGTTAGGGATGACGTGGGACTGGAGTGGGTCGAGGGCACAAGTGGTGAGGTGTGATCTTGACAGAAGGGTGGAGAGCTGATCTTCTGTCATGGTGGAGAAGCTGGCTTTTGCAGAACAGGGCTGAGCGGCTAAGAGGGGCATTGGGGATGCAGGCCAAAGTTTTGTCTGATCGTGTCGATCTTCTGCTTAAAGAAGGAGGCAAAGTCTTCAGCAGAGATGAGTGGAGGGGGAGGAGGTGCTGTGGGATGGAGTAGAGAATTGAAAGTGTTGAAGAGCTGTTTAGGGTTATGAGACAGGGAGGATATGAGAGATGCGAAGTAAGTTTGTTTTGCGGCAGAGAGCGTGGACTTAAAGCTGGCAAGGGACTGCTTGTATGCATTGAAGTGCTCAGTAGAATGGGTTCTCTTCCATCTCCGCTCAGCGGCCCTGGAAACCCGTCGCAGTTCTTTGGTCAGGCTGGTCAGCCAGGGCTGCCTGTTGATTGTTCGAGTTTTGCTCTGCATGAGGGGGGCGGCCGAATCAAGTGTTGCTGTTATTGTGGTGTTATAAAAAGTGTCAGCAGCATCTGTGTCATGAAGGGAAGCTATGTCTGTAAGAGGGAGAAGGGATTCAGAGAGTGATTGTAAATTGAGGTGTTTGAGATTCCTGCGAGGGTGAGCGAGATTATGGAGCGGGGGTTGCGCAGTAGGAGAGGAGAGGGAAGAGAATGTCAGTAGGTTGTGGTCAGACAGGGGTGAGTTATTGAGATTAGTGAGGGAACAGAGACGGGTGAAGATAAGGTCCAGCGTGTGACCATCTTTGAGAGTGGCCGCAGAGGACCATTGAGTGAGGCCGAGGGAAGCCATGAGCGATAGAAGTTTAGAGGCAGTCGGGGTGGAAGTGTCAATAGGGATGTTGAAGTCGCCCATGATGATGGTGGGGATGTCAGCAGAAAGGAAATGGAGTAGCCAGGTGGTGAAGTGGTCGAGAAAGGTGGAGATGGCTAGTTCTGGGGGGGCGGTAGATGACAGCCAGTTGGAGGTTGGAAGGGGAATGGATGCGGACGGAGTGCACCTCGAACGAGTGAAGAGTTGCGGAGTGTGGCAGAGGAAAATGGGTTAAAGGAGCAAGTATCAGACAGGAGCAAGCCAACTCCTCCACCACGTTTATTGCTGGGGCGAGGGGTGTGAGAGAGATGGAGTCCGCCATAGGAGAGCGCAGCTGGATAGGCTGTGTCAGAGGGAGTGAGCCAGGCTTCAGTGATGGCGAGGAAGGAGAGTTTGTTGGTGATAAAGAGGTCATGGATAAATGACAGCTTGTTGCAGACAGAGCGTGCATTCCATAGGGCTCCAGGTAAGGGGGTTGGGGGAGTGGGGGCTGGATGAATGGGTATGAGGTTATCATGGTTGCGAAGACGTGTAGAGGATCGTGGCAGGGTGGTAGAAGTGAGTGTAGGGATGTGTTGAGGGGGGCCAGGATTTGGGGATATGTCGCCAGCAATGAGGAGTAGTAGACAGAGCATTAGCATGTGGGAGGAGGATAGGACATGATGTGGCCGTGCATGTCTGGAGAAAAAGGATTGTATGGGGAGGAACAGTTGTGAGGAGAAGGTTAGGTGGCTGGGGAGAATGGAGGGGGAGATAAATAGTTCCTTACTAGGAGGGGGGATTGCAGGAGTTAGGGAGAAATAAAGTAGTATGGGGGTGATAGTAAAAAGAAGGCGAAACATTGTTGTGGTGTTATAGTCCGTTACCTTGCAGTCAATTCCAGTCCAATTTTAGTCTAATTCAACAGTGCTTAGAAATAGTACTTTGAAATAGGATTTTGAAATTGATGGAGCCGACTACATCTGGAGCAGACCCATGGTGCTAAATATATGTGTTGCTAAGCACAATCAGGTGTGAGTGAAAGTGGGGTGTGACTGCCACATGGACTTTTCAAAAGCTTTTGATACGGTGCCACACAAAAGGTTGATACATAAAATGAGACAATGGGGATAGGGGAAAATATGTGTAGGTGGGTTAAGAGCTGGCTCAGGGATAGGAAACAAAGGGTGGTTATTAATGGAGCACACTCGGACTGGGTCACAGTTATCAGTGGGGTACCACAGGGGTCAGTATTGGGTACCACAGGGGTCAGTTTTGGGCCCCCTTCTTTTTAAAATATTTATTAATGACCTTATAGGGGGCATAGAGAATAGAATTTGAATATTTGCAGATGACACTAAACTCTGCAGGGTAATCAATACAGAGGAGTACAATTTTATATTACAGGAGGATTTATGTAAACTAGAAGCTTGGGCTGATAAATGGCAAATGAGCTTTAATGGGGATAAATGTAAGGTCATGCACTTGGGTAGAACGAACAAGTTGTATAATTATGTGCTTAATTGTAAAACACTGGGCAAAACTGTCACTGAAAAAGCCTAAAATTACAATGCTTTATTAGAAACGTTATAAAATATCACAAAATCCATTAATAAACATGATTATATGGGGAACAAACACACAAAAAACCCGCACGTAGGGTAAATAGCGATGCTATATGCAAAACAATCTCATAATTTCCCAGGCTGACAAAAAGGCCACGGGAATGCGCAGATTTTTATCTTATGAAAAAGTACAAAAAAGATAGTATATAAAAGCGCTAAATACAATGAGGCATATAGAGGGGCAAGAATTAGCCAAGCTCGGGATACTGGGTGGCATAACAAGTGTGAACAGTAATAACAATGTGAGTGTAAACCCAGCATGTACCCAGACATTAAATGCAAAGTAATGGCTGCAACATATTTACCTAAAGTGCGGACAGGAGACCCCTGACGCGCGTTTCGCGTTAGCTTTCTCAAAGGGGAACAAAGTTTAGGCTGTCTATGCACCCTTTTGTAGGGTAGTGCAATGAACTAAAAGGCGGCGCTGATGCAGGCCTCCTGTGCGCAGTCCGGAACAGGCCCCGTCATCAAGCGGCGCCGTGCGAAGCCGCGCCCCCCCCCAGACTCGACGCGTCAGAGCAGGAGAGGGGAAGCGGCAACACACGGACGCGTTGCCACGACGACGCCAGAAGCGCCGTCACAGGTCGGCGCCGTGCGAGGCCACGCCCCCTCCAAGCTCGACGCATCAGAGCAGGAGAGAGGAGGCGGCAACACAGGGACGTGTCACCATGACGACGCTGAGAACCGGACCACGCACAGGAGATACCACATCAAGCAGAGTATGGATTTTCCCATATTTCCAAGCATAGATACATCCTTAGTGGAAAGAAAAAAGGGGGAATAAAGAGTGCTTTTTATTGCTAAAATGACAATGGGGTAAATTATCACAAATACACTGATTTTAAACAAAATGCTAAGATAGTGAAAAGATATAATACTATTAAAGAATACTTAATTAGTGAAATAGTGTGTTCATATTAAAAAATCCCCCAGGGGAGGAGGAAAAAGAAAAAAGAAAAAAGAAAAGGACATTAACGTCCCTGTGCGATAAACAACCACATAATATATAAAGGGTGCATAACATATTACATATGATATAAAAGTAATAACATTAATATATTCCCTCAAATATATGGAGCCATAAAGTGTCCTCCAAGGCACGTGGGGAAGAGAAGCATGCTTGGAACGCCACATCCGCATCCAGCTGGGAGCAAAGACAGCCATGATACAAGATATCTAAAAAAGGGGAAAAACATTGTGATTTTGTGATATTTTATAACGTTTCTAATAAAGCATTGTAATTTTAGGCTTTGCTTCTTTTTCTTTGTTGGATGGTCTCTTTATGGAGCGTCTTGCCTATTAGGCTTTTTTTCTTTTGAATAATTATTATAATTCTGTATCTTTACAGTTTTTTCTGCCAATATGGACTACAAAGCAAGAGACAAAAATTGGCTCTCTTGCATGGATACTGTATTTTGTGGGGACGCCACACAATCAGGTATTGGTGAAGGAGGTCAGAAAACGGAGCTTAAAAATTCTTTGAAATTTTTTCTTAAAAAAAGAACGAAAACATGGTGGAATAAGGCCTCTTTGGAGTCCTATTTGGCTAAAAGCTTAATACCAAGGGGCTTGCGGATTCGAATTATGCCTTCCTTTATTATTGATGACCCCCTATTCAGAACTAGATGGGAGGATGCCTGTACCTCATGTTCCAAATCCCTGATAGAACTTCTTATTGGGAATGATAGAAAAAATCTTGAAAAATTGGATACTGACATAGACTGTACGCGTCAGAAATTATTGGAATGTTTATCCACTTCTGAGATTGAGGCTCTTAACAAGGACTTGGACAATCAATTTTTAACATGGGAGAAGGAGGTTAAGGAGGTGAAAACTAGGAAATTTCAAAGGGATCTAAAGGATTTCAATGATGGTGTTGTTTACAAATGGTCTTCCTTTGATGCACGGGGGCGGTCTACATCCCGTTCCTCCTCCATTTCATCAGCATCCTCTAGGGAGAGTAGCAAAATGCCACCACGAACTTATAATTTGAGGAAAAATAACAACACTGGAGGAGGGCACACCCCCAAAAAAAGCATATGGGCGGACTATGCATGGGTCTGCCAGGATGCAGGTAATTAATCTGTCTTCCATAGAATTAACTCCCTCGCAGTTGGAGGTTTTAAGTTTGGGTCTGTCATTTTCACCAGCCTCTCCCTTTGACTCATTCTTAGCCACCAAAGATCTCCACCTCTTTGCCCGCAAATTAGTTCTGAAAAAGCTGCATGACAAGCCCAGAATGGGGGAGGCTTGGACTGAAGATGAGCTGCGTGCCATCTCCATTCTTGAGGAATTGGGGGATGATCAACCAATTGCGACCTCTTCAGGTAAGGATATTTTCCATCCCCCTGTCCCTAAAAAATTCCCCCCCCTCAATCTTTATCCCCACATCGAGCTCTTTGTTAAGCTTGTGACAAAGGAATTTGAGAAGATAAAGCGCACAGGCTGTGGGGATAATTTGACTTTTCCACAGAGAGCGGCTCTTAATGAGCTAAAAAATCTCAAAGGGGTTGTCATTAAGCAGGCTGATAAAGGGGGTAACGTGGTGGTGTGGCCTATTTCATTGTATGAAAGGGAAGCCTTTCGACAACTTAGAAATGATACATGTTACAAGAAATTAACATTCAATCCCACCTTTAAATTCAAAAGGGAACTGCAGGACATTCTCGATCAAGCCTTTGACATAGGCACTATCACTAGGGATCTCAGGGATCATTTGATACCTCTTTACCCCAAAATGGCATGCATATATTTTATACCGAAGGTTCACAAAAATGCTTCCTCTCCTCCTGGACGTCCCATTGTTTCGGGCAATGGGAACCTATGTGAGATTGTTTCCAAGTTTTTGGACTTTTATTTGAAGCCTTTGGTAGCCGACCTTCCCTCCTATGTTAAGGATTCTGGGGACGTCTTGAAGAAAATCGATGGTATCCCTTTTGAGAAAGATATGTGGTTGGTCACCATGGATGTGGAGGCCTTATACACATCTATACAGCATCAGGATGGGATTATGGCCTCTAAAACCTTCTTGTACATGTCTGAGCACAATTTAGACTTTATTGAATTCTTACTTTCATTGTTGAAATTTACCCTGGAGCATAATTTTTTTTTTTTTTTTTTTTTTTTTTATTTATTTTCAAACAAAGTATTTATTTACAACAACAGGGGACTGCCATGGGTGCTGCTTTTGCATCTGCCTATGCAAACCTTTTCATGGGCATGTGGGAACGGGACATCTTTCTCACCAAACCCATTGCGCACATCGAGGGGGTCTTGCTCTGGGTCCGCTATATTGATGATATTTTCATGATATGGCATGGCTCGGAGCGAGACCTCCTCGATTTTGTTGGGATCCTCAATGATAATAAGTTGAACATTAAGTTAACTTGCAAATATAGTCAGTCATCAATTGACTTCCTTGATATTCTGATTACCAATCCCCTGAGTGGCTTCTTGGAGACTAATATTTTTCGTAAAGAGACATCTGTTAACTCGCTCCTCCATGCCTCCTCCTCTCATCCCTGCTCTCTGATTAAGAGCATACCCAAGGGTCAGTTCCTTAGGGCCAGGAGAATCTGCTCTAACGAAAGCAATTTTAACGAACAAGCGGATGATTTGTTTCATAGGTTTCAGGAAAGGGGTTATTCGAGAAGATGCATCAAAAAAGGTTTGCAAGCAGCAAAAAAATCTGATCGTAATGAGCTTTTGAAACCGCATTCAAAACCTGTTCAGGATTCTAAGGTAAGGTTCATTACAACCTATAATACCAATTGGCGTGGCATGCAGGAGTCTTTAAGGAAATTTTGGCCTTTATTAAAGGAGGATAGATGTCTGGCTAAATGCCTTTTGGATTATCCATCCATTACTTATAAGAAGTCACCCAATTTGAAAAATCAAATCGTCCGAAGTTATTATCCCGGCTCTCAACCGGAGAAGGCTTTTGGTTCTAGGGGGCCCCCTTGGGGCTTTTTCCCATGTGGTAGTTGTATTGCATGCCCCAATATGGTACGAACCACTACATTTGAATCCAGTAAAGGTGAGATTTTCTCGATCACGCAGCACATCACTTGTGATTCTTTCGGAGTGGTATATTATGCCCACTGCCCCTGCCCTAAAATCTATGTTGGGCTAACCTCAAGGCCTTTAAGGACCAGGATTAGGGAGCACCATCGTGACATCGTGAATGCCGCAGATGTACAAGATATCTCCTCACTTAAATCGATACCACGGCATTTTAAATTAATGCACAACTGTAACGCCAACCTCTGTAAGGCCTTTGGAATAGATAAGGTGTATGTTGATGTTAGAGGTGGTGATTGGAGGAAGATGCTGGCACAATTGGAGGCACGATGGATCTCCAGAATTCATTCTGTACAACCTGACGGCCTCAATGAGGTTATTAGTTTCGCACCATTTTTGTAAAATAAATGTTTTTGCTGCTAGAAAAAATTTTCTGTTATAAGCTCCCCTTTTCCCTCCCCATCCTTTTCAATTTTAATCTTATTTTTTGTTTTAATTTTGTTTTTAACTCAATGTTTTTCCCCTTTTTTAGATATCTTGTATCATGGCTGTCTTTGCTCCCAGCTGGATGCGGATGTGGCGTTCCAAGCATGCTTCTCTTCCCCACGTGCCTTGGAGGACACTTTATGGCTCCATATATTTGAGGGAATATATTAATGTTATTACTTTTATATCATATGTAATATGTTATGCACCCTTTATATATTATGTGGTTGTTTATCGCACAGGGACGTTAATGTCCTTTTCTTTTTTCTTTTTCCTCCTCCCCTGGGGGATTTTTTAATATGAACATTGAACACACTATTTCACTAATTAAGTATTCTTTAATAGTATTATATCTTTTCACTATCTTAGCATTTTGTTTAAAATCAGTGTATTTGTGATAATTTACTCCATTGTCATTTTAGCAATAAAAAGCACTCTTTATTCCCCCTTTTTTCTTTCCACTAAGGACGTATCTATGCTTGGAAATATGGGAAAATCCATACTCTGCTTGATGTGGTATCTCCTGTGCGTGGTCCGGTTCTCAGCGTCGTCATGGTGACGCGTCCCTGTGTTGCCGCCTCCTCTCTCCTGCTCTGATGCGTCGAGCTTGGAGGGGGCGCAGCCTCGCACGGCGCCGACCTGTGACGGCGCTTCTGGCGTCATCGTGGCAACGCGTCCATGTGTTGCCGCTTCCCCTCTCCTGCTCTGACGCGTCGAGTCTGTTGGGGGGGGCGCGGCTTCGCACGGCGCCGCTTGATGACGGGGCCTGTTCCGGACCGCGCACAGGAGGCCTGCATCAGCGCCGCCTTTTAGTTCATTGCACTACCCTACAAAAGGGTGCATAGACAGCCTAAACTTTGTTCCCCTTTGAGAAAGCTAACGCGAAACGCGCGTCAGGGGTCTCCTGTCCGCACTTTAGGTAAATATGTTGCAGCCATTACTTTGCATTTAATGTCTGGGTACATGCTGGGTTTACACTCACATTGTTATTACTGTTCACACTTGTTATGCCACCCAGTATCCCGAGCTTGGCTAATTCTTGCCCCTCTATATGCCTCATTGTATTTAGCGCTTTTATATACTATCTTTTTTGTACTTTTTCATAAGATAAAAATCTGCGCATTCCCGTGGCCTTATTGTCAGCCTAGGAAATTATGAGATTGTTTTGCATATAGCATCGCTATTTACCCTACGTGCGGGTTTTTTGTGTGTTTGTTCCCCGTATAATCATGTTTATTAATGGATTTTGTGATATTTTATAACGTTTCTAATAAAGCATTGTAATTTTAGGCTTTGCTTCTTTTTCTTTGTTGGATGGTCTCTTTATGGAGCGTCTTGCCTATTAGGCTTTTTTTCTTTTGAATAAATGTCACTGAAAAAGACCTGGGTGTATGGGTGGACGACAAACTCACCTTTAGTGGCCAGTGTCAGGCGGCTGCCGCAAAGGCAAATAAAATGATGGGATGCATTAAAAGAGGCATAGATGCTCATGAGGAGAACATAATTTTACCTCTATATAAGTCACTAGTGCGACCACACTTAGAATACTGTGTACAGTTCTGGTCTCCGGTGTATAAGAAAGACATAGCTGAACTGGAGCGGGTGCAGAGAAGAGCGACCAAGGTTATTAGGGAACTAGGGGGTCTGCAATACCAAGACAGGTTATTACACTTGGGGTTATTTAGTTTGGAGAATCGAAGGCTTAGGGGTGATCTTATTACAATGTATAAATATATGCGGGGACAGTACAAAGACCTTTCTAATGATCTTTTTACTCTTAGACCTGTGACGGGAACAAGGGGGCATCCTCTAGGTCTGGAGGAAAGAAGGTTTAAGCATCCTCACAGATGCGGATTCTTTACTGTAAGAGCAGTGAGACTATGGAACTCTCTGCCATATGATGTTGTAATGAGTGATTCCCTACTAACATGTAAGAAGGGACTGGATGCCTTTCTTGGAAAGTATAATATTACAGGGTATATACACTAGTTTCCTTAATATTGCGTTGATCCAGGGAGCTAGTCTGATTGCCGTATGTGGAGTCGGGAAGGAATTTTTTTCCCCAATGTGAAGCTTACTGTTTGCCACATGGGTTTTTTTTGCCTTCCTCTGGATCAACATGTTAGGGCAAGTTAGGATAGGATATGGGGTGAACTAGATGGACTTAAAGTCTTCCTTCAACCTTAATAACTATGTTACTATGCAGCGAGAGCACTAACCTACCGTATTTTTCAGACCATAAGACGCACCCCAAATTTTGGGGTGGAAAATAGCAGAAAAAAGTTATATAATATGGGGATCCGTCTTATTGTCAGAATTTAAGGTATCTTACCTGAGGGCCGGTGGTGGTACAGCGGGGTCACAGGAGGCATGGTCCCTTCCTCAGGATGCCAACAGCAGAAATGTGTTCACGCCTTAGCCCGATGTCCATGGTAAAGGAAAAAAAAAACTCACAGTAAAAGGTCCAATTATCAAGAATAACTATTTGATTAGAAAAAATATGCACCAAATCGCAGTCTAGCTGGCTTCATGACTAAGCTCTGCTGTGACACTAAATAAGAATACTGTACATATTAAACATTCATGCCGAGATTTCCCTAGTCCAAGAAATTATTAGTGCAGCCTATCAGGAGTCAGATGGTGCAGAACCAGCAGAACCAATCAAGATCAAAAGACCACACATTGCTATCTATAATGATGTGCTCACAGATGGGAATTTGGTTCATACAGCCTAGCCTTCCCTGCCACCATCTTCATGAAGTGGTGGGTCACCAGAGGCTTTGGGAAAATGGCCACTGGAGGCCGCGTGTGCACAGAATGAGATCTCGGCAGCCATTTTCCTGAAGCCCAGTGCCGTCTAGATCTCAATCTGCGCACGCGTGGCCTTCGGCGGCCATTTTCCTGAAGCCTTCGGCGACCCACCATATCAGAAAGATGGCCGCAGGGAAATCGGTGATACACCGGGCCGCAGCGTGGACGCCGGGCCGCGGCGTGGACCCCGGGCCGCAATGTGGACACATTTCTGCCACCGGCATCCTGAAGAAGGGACACAGCTCAGGTGCACTCCACACGGCCCACCGCCGCAGCATCACCACACCTCTGCCGGAGCCGGTTCCGCTTCTACATGACTGCCGCATCCCCCAGTAAGACACACACCCCCATTTTCCTCCCAAGTTTTTTGGGAAAAAAGTGCATCATATAGTCACTAAAATACGATATATATTCCCCTAAATGACTATACAGCCTGATCACTTCCCTACACAGTATATCACACTGAGTGACTATACAGCTACATCACTTCACTATATATCACACTGAGTGACTATGAAAAATGAGGATGAATGAACTCATGGAGATCAACATCCAACACTGCGGAGACACCATCACATGTTTCTCAACGCAGTGATTCTAGAGCAATGCCCCCATCCCTTATGGGAAATATGCAAAAACATGCAAAACACAAGCCACGGAGACACCATCACATGTTTCTCAACGCAAGCAATGACTAGCCAGGTCTTTCCCCGGGAAGGAACAACCACGGGAAGGGCAGTCTCCAATGAAGAAAACCACCTATGCCAAAACATGGTATCCATCCACAGACAGCTGTTTCGGGGTATTGCCCCTCATCAGTGTGGAGTAGGAAACTGGCCAGTAGGAGCAATGCCTAGTAGAAGACTGAAAAATGAGGATGAATGAACTCATGGAGATCATCATCCAACACTGCGGAGACACCATCACATGTTTCTCAACGCGGTGATTCTAGAGCAATGCCCCCATCCCTTATGGGAAATATGCAAAAACATGCAAAACAGAAGCCGCGGAGACACAATCACATGTTTCTCAACGCAAACAATTACTAGCCAGGTCTTTCCCCTGAGTGACTATACAGCTACAGCACTTCACTATATATCACACTGAGTGACTACAGTTACATCACTTCACTATGTATCACACTGAGTGACTATACATCAACATCACTTCACTATATATCACACTGAGTGACTATACAGCTACATTACTTCACTATATATCACACTGAGTGGCTATACAGCTACATCACTTCACTATATATCACACTGAGTGACTATACAACTACATCTCTTCACTATATATCACACTGAGTGACTATACAGCTACAGCACTTCACTATATATCACACTGAGTGACTATACAGTTACAGCACTTCACTATATATCACACTGAGTGACTATACAGTTACAGCACTTCACTATATATCACACTGAGTGACTATACAGTTACAGCACTTCACTATATATCACACTCAGTGGCTATACAGTTACAGCACTTCACTATATATCACACTGAGTGACTATACAGTTACAGCACATCACTATGTATCACACTGAGTGACTATACAGTTACAGCACTTCACTATATATCACACTGAGTGACTATACAGTTACAGCACTTCACTAGATATCACACTGAGTGACTATACAGTTACAGCACCTCCCTATATATCACACTCAGTGGCTATACAGTTACATCACTTCACTATATATCACACTGAGTGACTATACAGCTACAGCACTTCACTATATTTCACACTCAGTGGCTATACAGTTACAACACTTCACTATATATCACACTGAGTGACTATACAGTTACAGCACTTCACTATATATCACACTGAGTGACTATACAGTTACAGCACTTCACCATATATCACACTGAGTGACTATACAGTTACAGCACTTCACTATATATCACACTGAGTGACTATACAGTTACAGTTAGAGTTGAGCGACTTTTGGTTTTTTAGGGTCGAGTTTCGTTTCGTGAAACCCGACTTTTCCAAAAGTCGGGTCGAGCAAGATCGGCCGATTATAGGGAAAAGTCGGGGTCGTCCCGAAACACGAAACCCAATGTAAGTCAATGGGGAATAAAAGTCGGCAGTGAGAGGAGGACAGGAAACACACCTACAGTGCTCATTTGAATGCCAAAAGCATCAATTCTTCTTACTTAAGCTTGTCAACCTTAATTAACTTCATAATACAAGTTACGCACTGGAAAATGGGGGTTATTTGGCTAAAGTTGTGGGGGGGTAGGGCTGGCTCCAGGTTTTCATGTGCCCTGGGTGAAAGAGCGCCCCTTTAACACATACCACAACTCATCATGCTCCGATACGGCAGAGAAATAGCGGTATAGTACAATGAAAAATACTTCACTTTTTACATCTCATGACGAGGCCCATCTATTTCTCCATACAGAATCATTGGTCCCATATAATGTTTGAAATAGTATATGATGAGCTCCACAAAATGCTACAGTATATGTTGGTCCCCATGGATGAAGCTCCACTGTCTTATGGGCCCAAATAATGCTCCAAACATAATGGGCCCCATTTCTAATGCTCTAGTGTATAATGGGCCCTGTAAATGCTGCTCCAGTGTCTGATGTCCACCTTTGGAATGTTCCAGTGTATGGTGGGCCCCATCTATCATTCTCCAGAGTATAGTGCTCCCTAAAAATTGCTGTCCCAACATTGAAAACAATCAAATAAGTCTCCTCGCTAGGGAATCCCTGTATTAGTCTGGACTCCTCGTCGTCCCCATCTTCCATCTCACTGCACAGTATTTCAACCTTGCAAGTGCTGTGATCCTGAGCAAGCAGGGGGGCCCACTCGTTGGCGACGGCACTGGCACAGGGCCCCTGATAGTACGGTGGTGTGTCTGATGGCGGGTGGGCCGAACCTGCACTTTCATCTGCAGCTTCCTCTTTGTCACCGTGTAAGATGGAACTGTATATGGGAAGGGTAACCTGAGTTTCATCAGGGTCAGATTCAGGCCGTGTAGCGTGCGAGGGGAATGTAGTGGTCTGGGTCAATGTACCAGCAGATTCATCGAGCAGTGGCTGGGCATCAGTGCACTTGTGTCGCCCCCAGGAGTACGGTTGCCACAGTGGCATTACCTTCCTCCTAGGGAGTGTGATGTCATGCTTGGGAGCAACGAAGGATCTCTCTAGCAGGTTAACTGATTGGGCGGCGTTATTCCCACGAGTCATGACTCTCCAAACAGCGTTCATGAAGGCAAAGTGTTTGTTTTACGTGGGCAGTATGGTTGCAAAGCTGAACCTTAAAGGAATGTCCAGAAGGGCACCACCAGGAGTGGAGCCTACGGTTAAATTCGACTCCACCTGGGAAACCTCAACCATGCCAGCTACAGAACAGACGCACACATTGCAAGCTTATTTCCGTTAACGAACGAGACTCCGTCATGCCCGGCGGTCCGAGTCCGGCTTACTAGAGGGACACGTGAGGCTCTGGCACATGAGATTGGCCAATAACTGGTGTGTCATGCCCTTACATGTCCGTGGCTGCATGTGCGCTACACTGAAAAGGCCAGCGTTTGTCGCTTACAGGTGCAGATAACCCGCTGAACAACGTTAGTGATGGGGATCACTGATTACAATTATTACCCGCGAACGATGATTTCCCAGTAAGTGCAGGTCAACCGCAGTTCCGGAATTAGGCCTAACCGTCATTCCTGAAAAAATGAAAAACTTACGTGTGCAAACCACAGGTGCTGTAGCTTGCTTAACAGCTCGCCAGCCGTTCTCACGCCCAGTATGGATTACACGTGATTGCACAAAGGTGAGAAAGGGTACCGTATCCCCGGATAACATGTATGGATAGCGTACACATTCAAAATATATGTCTATACATCAGGAGGCAGGCTCAGACGGTGTTAGGCCCAGTATGGATTGCACGTGATTGCACAAAGGTGAGAAAGGGTACCGTATCCCCGGATAACATGTATGGATAGCGTACACATTCAAAAGATATGTCTATACATCAGGAGGCAGGCTCAGACGGTGTTAGGCCCAGTATGGATTGCACGTGATTGCACAAAGGTGAGAAAGGGTACCGTATCCCCGGATAACATGTATGGATAGCGTACACATTCAAAAGATATGTCTATACATCAGGAGGCAGGCTCACACGGTGTCAGGCACAGTATGGATTTGACGGCCCAGACTACACAGCGGAGGAGCAGGGAGAGGTAAAGATTGCAAATGCTGGGGCCCTGCCCAAGTAAGGGGGGCCCACTCATGGGCGTCGGTACTGGCACTGGGCCCCTAATAGTACGGCGGTGTGTCTGACGGCGGGTGTGCACCACCACCGTCAGAGACACTTGATTGCACTATGAGGGACCCTGTGCCAGTGCCCGCGCCCAAGAGTCGGCCTCCCCACCTGTCCAGGGCAACGGCACTCGCACGGTGTCGTGCGCTAGGTGGTGACCCCGGCCATGGGGGGGGAGGCAGCACAGTTAGGGAGTTTTAGAAAGTGGCATATGTTGATGTTGGACATTCAGCTGATACAAAAGGCGAAATAGGTCAAGTCCCAGGAAGAGGTGGACCAAAGCAAGCCATTTTTCTGTCACCCTATGTGTCATCAGGGGAAGGTGGGACAAAATCCTTGGAAACCCATGCATTGTTCATTTTAATGAAGGTTAGATCATCCACATTTTGGGTTGACAGACGGGTCCTTTTTTCTGTCAGGATTGATCCAGCTGCACTGAAGACTCTTTCCGATAGCACACTTGCAGCTGGGCAAGCGAGCTCCTGTAAGGCATATTGTGCCAATTCAGGCCAGGTGTCCAGTTTAGCGGCCCAATAGTCAAAGGGGAATGACCTGTGTGGGAGAACATCAATATGGGAGGAAAAGTAGTTTGTAACCATAGTTGACAACTGCTGTCTCCTGTCACTTTCCATCGATGCAGTATTACCAGTTGTGTGAGCGGTACTTGAAAAATCAGTCCACAACATTGTCATGAAACCCCTGTCTCCAACGCCACTTCTGCTGTGTGCACCATGAACACCTCTGCCAAGCTGCCCCCGGCCCGTACGGCTCGTGTGAGAACCATCACCGCTGCTGTGTGCTGGGAATGCCTCAAGCAACCGATTTACCAGAGTTGCTTGTTTATTAGCCAATATTAGGTCAAGGTTCTCGTGTGGCATGATGTTTTGTAATTTGTCTTTATAGCGTGGATCCAGGATGCTGGCCAACCAGTAGTCGTCATCGTTCATCATTTTGGCAATGCGGGGGTCCCTTTTTAGGATCCGCAAGGCATAATCTGACATGTGGGCCAATGTTCCCGGTGTCAATGATGCACTGCGAGTGCTGGTTGGAGGAGCACTTTCTGGCAAATCCACATCCCTCCAGTCACGCACAAACCCTGTACCAGACCTTGCCACGCCAACATTTTCACTTGCCCCACGAGATGCATCCTCCTCCCCTAAGTAATCATCCCCATCATCATCCTCCTCCTCCTCTTCTTCCTCCAACTCGTCCAGGAGAGGTCCCTGAGCAGACAATGGCTGAATGTCATCAAGGATTCCCTCCACCTCTTCCTACTCGTCAACATTGGCTGCAGACGCCTGCTCATTAAGGTGCGTCAAAGTTTGCATGAGCAGACGCATAAGTGGGATGCTCATGCTTAGGATGGCGTCGTCTGCGCTTACCAGCCGTGTGCATTCCTCAAAACACTGAAGGACTTTACAGAGGTCTTTCAGCTTCGACCACTGCACACCTGTCAACTCCATGTCTGCTCTCAAAGTGCCTGGCCGTGTATCCTCCCACAAATGCAATATGGCCTGCCTCTGCTCGCACAGCCGCTCCACCATGTGCAGGGTGGAGTTCCACCTTGTTGCAATGTCGATAATGAGGCGGTGGTTGGGAAGGTGGAGCAATCGCTGCAGCTTCTGCATACGAACGGAGTGTACAGGCGACCGGCGGATGTGCGCGCACAGTCTTCGCACCTTCTGGAGCAGGGCTGTTAACTCCGGATAATTTTTGAGGAAGCACTGCACCACCAGGATCAAGGTGTGAGCCAAGCAAGGTATGTGGCTGAGTTTTGAAAGGGCTATGGCTGCCACAAAATTACGGCCGTTATCACTAACTACCTTGCCTGCCTCAAGATGTACACTGCCCAGCCATGACTCAGTTTGTCGCTTCAAGTACTCGGCCAACACCTCGGCGGTGTGTCTGTCGCCCAAACACATCATCTGCAACACAGCCTGCTGACGCTTTCCACTAGCTGCTCGATAGGGGGACACCTCGTGTGCAACAGTGGCAGCTGCAGATGGAGTGCTCGTACGACTGCGCTCTGTGGACGAGCTTTCGCTTCTGGAGGAGGAGGAGGAGGGTCGAACGCCTACAGCCAACTGTTTCCTATACCGTGGGCTAGGCAGCACTGTCCCACCACCGCTGTCCCCTGTGGACCCTGCATCCACCACATTAACCCAGTGCGCAGTGAGGGACACGTAACGGCGCTGGCCATGCCGACTGGACCATGCATCAGTTGTGAGGTGCACCTTTCCACTGACTGCTTGAGTGCATGGACAATGCGGTCTTTCACATGATGGTGGAGGGCTGGGATGGCTTTGCGAGAGAAGAAGTGGTGACTGGGTAGGTCATAGCGTGGTACTGCATAGGCCATGAGGTCGCGGAAAGCTGCGCTTTCCACCAACCGATAGGGCATCATCTCAAACGAGATTAGTTTGGCAATGTGGGCGTTCAAACCCAGTGTACGCGGATGAGAGACTGAGTACTTTCTTGACCTACTCATAGTGTCTGGGAGGGTGAGCTGGACTTGAGAGCTGTATATGGTGGAAGTAGCGGTGGACAGGGCGGACTGAGAGAGGGTTGATGATGGTGATGGAGTTGGTGTTCTTTCTGATGGCCTAGATTCAGTATTTCGTTGATATAACAGTGGGATTCCCTGACTGCTGTGGCCTTGCAACGACACCTCAACATTTGCTGCTGTGCTAACCGGTGGGCTTACAGTGGGGGAAACAATGTAGCGTTGCTGACTACCTTCTTTGTGATCAGTTGCACATGTGGCACTTGAGGTTTGGTGTTGTGTCCACGCTTGCAAGTGCATGCTGGTTAAATGTCTAAGCATGCAACTGGTATTCAAATTTTTCAGATTTTTCCCTCGGCTAAAGGTCTTTGCGCACTTCTTACAGATAACCTTGGCCTGATCATGAGGATTTTGTTCAAAAAAGTGCCACACTGCACTCTTCCTACTTTGGCAGACATTTTGCAGCCTAGCACGCTGTGATGTTTTGACCCTCTGGACAAGCTGTCCAGCAACTCTTTTGATGTTTGGAACCTGTCTTTAGAGTGCTCTGGGCCTGCCAGATAACAGCTGTTGCGATGTCGATGTCTGCTGTGGATGCTCCTCATCTGAGCTATTGGAAGCAGCACCCTCTTCCCCCAATGGATGCCAATCTGGGTCAACAACTGGGTCATCCATCACCTCCTCTTCAATGTCATGTGCACCTTCCTCTGTGTCACCGTGTATGGTGGTATAGTGTGCGGGAAGGGGCACCTGAGTCTCATCAGGGTCAGAATCTGGCTCTGTACACTGCGAGGACAATGTAGTGCTCTGAGTGAATGTACCAGCAGAATCATCTATCAGCGGCTGTGCATCAGTGCACTCCATGTCAGATTCATCTTGGCCTGGGTAATTCACCATTTCACTTGATAATCCAGGCATGGTATGTGAAAACAGCTCCATGGAGTAATCAGTAGTATGGCCTGCGTCATCCTTCAATCTTGGTTGGGGTGAAGGACACAAGGAAAGGTGTGGTTCATGAACATGAGCCTCCAATGACGACTCAGTGCTTTTACTTTTTACAACTGAAGAAGAGGAGGCGATAGAGCTGGAGGCTGAGTCAGCAATGTAAGACAAAACTTTTTCCTGATGCTCTGGCTTTAAAAGCGGTTTGCCAACTCCTAGAAAACTAAGCCTTCGAAGCCTTATGGAGCCAGACGATGACGCAGGCTCAACACCTCCTGCATTCGGTCCTATTTTGCTTTTGCCACTACCATCAGATCCACCACCAACACCATCATTACCAGCTGCCAACCCCCGCCCAATTCCACGGCCTCTTCCACCAGCCTTCCTCATTTTTGGTAGAAATGTAGACAAAATCCAACAAACTATATAGTAATGTAAAACAAGGTACAAGGTGTTTATAGGACAGGGGAGATTTAGATTTTCTGCACACACTTGTGGACACTGGACACTTTTGGATTGTGTGAGGCCCACTGAATATCAGAGCGCTATGTCACAGGCTCGATGCAACAGGTGTGAAAAAAGTGACTACAGGATAAGGGAGATTTTGAATTTCTGCAGACACTTGTGGACACTGGACACTTGGATTGTGTGAGGCCCACTGAATATCAGAGCGCTATGTCACAAGCTCGATGGCACAGGTGTGAAAAAAGTGACTACAGGATAAGGGAGATTTTGAATTTCTGCAGACACTTGTGGACACTGGACACTTTTGGATTGTGTGAGGCCCACTGAATATCAGAGCGCTATGTCACAGGCTCGATGGCACAGGTGTGAAAAAAGTGACTACAGGATAAGGGAGATTTTGAATTTCTGCAGACACTTGTGGACACTGGACACTTTTGGATTGTGTGAGGCCCACTGAATATCAGAGTGCTATGTCACAGGCTCGATGGCACAGGTGTGAAAAAAGTGACTACAGGATAAGGGAGATTTTGAATTTCTGCAGACACTTGTGGACACTGGACACTTTTGGATTGTGTGAGGCCCACTGAATATCAGAGCGCTATGTCACAGGCTCGATGGCACAGGTGTGAAAAAAGTGACTACAGGATAAGGGAGATTTTGAATTTCTGCAGACACTTGTGGACACTGGACACTTTTGGATTGTGTGAGGCCCACTGAATATCAGAGCGCTATGTCACAGGCTCGATGGCACAGGTGTGAAAAAAGTGACTACAGGATAAGGGAGATTTTGAATTTCTGCAGACACTTGTGGACACTGGACACTTTTGGATTCTGTGAGGCCCACTGAATATCAGAGCGCTATGTCACAGGCTCGATGGCACAGGTGTGAAAAAAGTGACTACAGGATAAGGGAGATTTTGAATTTTTGCTGACACTTGTGGACACTGGACACTTTTGGATTGTGTGAGGCCCACTGAATATCAGAGCGCTATGTCACAGGCAGAAATTGGCTAGTGTATCACAAACTACAAGATGTATGTAGAATTGGGCAGAATAGGAATCTCCCTAGAGTGTAGGTCTGTAAGAACGGAACAAGTCCTCCACTTATCCTTCCACAGTGACACACAGATAGCTCCACTGTGGCTGTGATAACAGCCGTTACACAGTACTGTGTGAGGAGCGTACACCACTGTATGGTGTGAAAAAATGCACGCTCAGTACCTCAGCAGGACAAAAAAAAAATTGGGATTGCTTTTTAAAAACGCAGTTTGCAGAGCAGTGGGGAAACAGCAATGCAGCTGTCAGGAAGCCTTAGAAGGCAGCCCAACAACCAACACCACTGATACACCACTATATAGCCTCCCCTTGCACTGCACACACAGTGACTGGTGTGTTGCACAGGCAAAATCGCTAGCAGCAGAAGCAGTTTTTTTTTCTTCTTCCCTGCCTAACGCTCTCCCTACAGAATCAGCAACCTCTCCCTATGCTAAGATCGGCAGAAGTAAGATGGCGGTCGGCGTGCACGCCCTTTTATAACCCCTGTGACGCCCACCAAAGCAAGCCAATCACTTGCATGCCCTTCTGAAAGATGGTGGTGACCCCTGCCTATGTCATCACGTTGCCCACAGTGTCCGTGGATCCTGATTGGCTGAAAAAGAGCGCAAAACAAACTTTTGAAACTCGACTTTGGCGCGTAAGTCGCCGACCTCGTGGCCGACCTCATCCTAGGGTCGGGTTTCGTTTCAGGAAGAAACTGAATATTATCTGACAGAATTGCAGGGGTGTCAATACTTTTGGCCATGACTGTATATATCACACTGAGTGACTATACAGCTACAGCACTTCACTATATATCACACTCAGTGGCTATACAGCTACAGCACATCACTATGTATCACACTGAGTGACTATACAGCTACAGCACTTCACTATATATCACACTGAGTCACTATACAGCTACATCACTTCACTATATATCACACTGAGTGACTATACAGTAACATCACTTCACTATATATCACACTGAGTGACTATACAGTAACATCACTTCACTATATATCACACTGAGTGACTATACAGTTACATCACTTCACTATATATCACACTGAGTGACTATACAGCTACAGCACATCACTATATATCACACTGAGTGACTATACAGTTACAGCACTTCACTATATATCACACTGAGTGACTATACAGCTACATCACTTCACTATATATCACACTGAGTGACTATACAGTTACATCACTTCACTATATATCACACTGAGTGACTATACAGCTACAGCACTTCACTATATATCACACTCAGTGGCTATACAGTTACAGCACTTCACTATATATCACACTGAGTAATTATACAGTTATAGCACTTCACTATATATCACACTGAGTGACTATACAGTTACAGCACTTCACTATATATCACACTGAGTGACTATACAGTTACAGCACTTCACTATATATCACACTGAGTGACTATACAGTTACATCACTTCACTATATATCACACTGAGTGGCTATACAGTTACAGCACTTCACTATATATCACACTGAGTAATTATACAGTTATAGCACTTCACTATATATCACACTGAGTGACTATACAGTTACAGCACTTCACTATATATCACACTGAGTGACTATACAGTTACAGCACTTCACTATATATCACACTGAGTGACTATACAGTTACAGCACTTCACTATATATCACACTGAGTGACTATACAGTTACATCACTTCACTATATATCAAACTGAGTGACTATACAGCTACATCACTTCACTATATATCACACTGAGTGACTATACAGCTACAGCACATCACTATATATCACACTGAGTGACTATACAGTTACAGCACTTCACTATATATCACACTGAGTGACTATACAGCTACATCACTTCACTATATATCACACTGAGTGACTATACAGTTACATCACTTCACGATATATCACACTGAGTGACGATACAGTTACATCACTTCACTATATATCACACTGAGTGACTATACAGCTACATCACTTCACTATATATCACACTGAGTGACTATACAGTTACATCACTTCACTATATATCACACTGAGTGACTATACAGCTACAGCACTTCACTATATATCACACTCAGTGGCTATACAGTTACAGCACTTCACTATATATCACACTGTGACTATACAGTTACAGGACTTCACTATATATCACACTGAGTGACTATACAGTTACATCACTTCACTATATATCACACTCAGTGGCTATACAGTTATAGCACTTCACTATATATCACACTGAGTGACTATACAGTTACAGCACTTCACTATATATCACACTGAGTGACTATACAGTTACAGCACTTCACTATATATCACACTGAGTGACTATACAGTTACAGCACTTCACTATATATCACACTGAGTGACTATACAGTTACATCACTTCACTATATATCACACTGAGTGACTATACAGCTACATCACTTCACTATATATCACACTGAGTGAATATACAGTTACAGCACCTCACTATATATCACACTGCGTGACTATACAGCTACAGAACTTCACTATATATCACACTGAGTGACTATCCAGCTACATCACTTCACTATATATCACACTGAGTGACTATACAGTTACATCACTTCACTATATATCACACTGAGTGACTATACAGCTACATCACTTCACTATATATCACACTGAGTGACTATACAGCTACATCACTTCACTATATATCACACTGAGTGACTATACAGCTACAGCACTTCACTATATATCACACTCAGTGGCTATACAGTTACAGCACTTCACTATATATCACATTGAGTGACTATACAGTTAAATCACTTCACTATATATCACACTCAGTGGCTATACAGTTACAGCACTTCACTATATATCACACTGAGTAATTATACAGTTATAGCACTTCACTATATATCACACTGAGTGACTATACAGTTACAGCACTTCACTATATATCACACTGAGTGACTATACAGTTACAGCACTTCACTATATATCACACTAAGTGACTATACAGTTACATCACTTCACTATATATCACACTGAGTGACTTTACAGCTACATCACTTCACTATATATCACACTGAGTGACTATACAGCTACAGCACATCACTATATATCACACTGAGTGACTATACAGTTACAGCACTTCACTATATATCACACTGAGTGACTATACAGTTACATCACTTCACGATATATCACACTGAGTGACGATACAGTTACATCACTTCACTATATATCACACTGAGTGACTATACAGCTACATCACTTCACTATATATCACACTGAGTGACTATACAGTTACATCACTTCACTATATATCACACTGAGTGACAATGCAGTTACATCACTTCACTATATATCACACTCAGTGGCTATACAGTTACAGCACTTCACTATATATCACACTGAGTGACTATAAAGTTACAGCACTTCACTATATATCACACTGAGTGACTATACAGTTACATCACTTCACTATATATCACACTCAGTGGCTATACAGTTACAGCACTTCACTATATATCACACTGAGTAATTATACAGTTATAGCACTTCACTATATGTCACACTGAGTGACTATACAGTTACAGCACTTCAATATATATCTCACTGAGTGACTATACAGTTACAGCACTTCACTATATATCAGACTGAGTGACTATACAGTTACAGCACTTCACTATATATCACACTGAGTGACTATACAGTTACAGCACTTCACTATATATCACACTGAGTGACTATACAGTTACATCACTTCACTATATATCACACTGAGTGACTATACAGCTACATCACTTCTCTATATATCACACTGAGTGACTATACAGCTACAGCACATCACTATATATCACACTGAGTGACTATACAGTTACAGCACTTCACTATATATCACACTGAGTGACTATACAGCTACATCACTTCACTATATATCACACTGAGTGACGATACAGTTACATCACTTCACTATATATCACACTGAGTGACTATACAGCTACATCACTTCACTATATATCACACTGAGTGACTATACAGTTACATCACTTCACTATATATCACACTGAGTGACTATACAGCTACAGCACTTCACTATATATCACACTCAGTGGCTATACAGTTACAGCACTTCACTATATATCACACTGAGTGACTATACAGTTACAGCACTTCACTATATATCACACTGAGTGACTATACAGTTACATCACTTCACTATATATCACACTCAGTGGCTATACAGTTATAGCACTTCACTATATATCACACTGAGTGACTATACAGTTACAGCACTTCACTATATATCACACTGAGTGACTATACAGTTACAGCACTTCACTATATATCACACTGAGTGACTATACAGTTACAGCACTTCACTATATATCACACTGAGTGACTATACAGTTACATCACTTCACTATATATCACACTGAGTGACTATACAGCTACATCACTTTACTATATATCACACTGAGTGATAATACAGTTACAGCACCTCACTATATATCACACTGCGTGACTATACAGCTACAGAACTTCACTATATATCACACTGAGTGACTATCCAGCTACATCACTTCACTATATATCACACTGAGTGACTATACAGTTACATCACTTCACTATATATCACACTGAGTGACTATACAGCTACATCACTTCACTATATATCACACTGAGTGACTATACAGTTACATCATTTCACTATATATCACACTGTGTGACTATACAGCTACAGCACTTCACTATATATCACACTGAGTAATTATACAGTTACAGCACTTCACTATATATCACACTGAGTGACTATACAGTTACATCACTTCACTATATATCACACTCAGTGGCTATACAGTTACAGCACTTCACTATATATCACACTGAGTAATTATACAGTTATAGCACTTCACTATATATCACACTGAGTGACTATACAGTTACAGCACTTCATTATATATCACACTGAGTGACTATACAGTTACAGCACTTCACTATATATCACACTGAGTGACTATACAGTTACAGCACTTCACTATGTATCACACTGAGTGACTATACAGTTACATCACTTCACTATATATCACACTGAGTGACTTTACAGCTACATCACTTCACTATATATCACACTGAGTGACTTTACAGCTACATCACTTCACTATATATCACACTGAGTCACTATACAGCTACAGCACAACACTATATATCACACTGAGTGACTATACAGTTACATCACTTCACTATATATCACACTGAGTGACTATACAGTTACATCACTTCACGATATATCACACTGAGTGACGATACAGTTACATCACTTCACTATATATCACACTGAGTGACTATACAGCTACATCACTTCACTATATATCACACTGAGTGACTATACAGTTACAGCACTTCACTATATATCACACTGAGTGACTATACAGTTACAGCACTTCACTATATATCACACTGAGTGACTATACAGTTACATCACTTCACTATATATCACACTGAGTGACTATACAGCTACATCACTTCACTATATATCACACTGAGTGACTATACAGCTACAGCACATCACTATATATCACACTGAGTGACTATACAGTTACAGCACTTCACTATATATCACACTGAGTGACTATACAGCTACATCACTTCACTATATATCACACTGAGTGACTATACAGTTACATCACTTCACGATATATCACACTGAGTGACGATACAGTTACATCACTTCACTATATATCACACTGAGTGACTATACAGCTACATCACTTCACTATATATCACACTGAGTGACTATACAGTTACATCACTTCACTATATATCACACTGAGTGACTATACAGCTACAGCACTTCACTATATATCACACTCAGTGGCTATACAGTTACAGCACTTCACTATATATCACACTGAGTGACTATACAGTTACAGCACTTCACTATATATCACACTGAGTGACTATACAGTTACATCACTTCACTATATATCACACTCAGTGGCTATACAGTTATAGCACTTCACTATATATCACACTGAGTGACTATACAGTTACAGCACTTCACTATATATCACACTGAGTGACTATACAGTTACAGCACTTCACTATATATCACACTGAGTGACTATACAGTTACAGCACTTCACTATATATCACACTGAGTGACTATACAGTTACATCACTTCACTATATATCACACTGAGTGACTATACAGCTACATCACTTTACTATATATCACACTGAGTGATTATACAGTTACAGCACCTCACTATATATCACACTGCGTGACTATACAGCTACAGAACTTCACTATATATCACACTGAGTGACTATCCAGCTACATCACTTCACTATATATCACACTGAGTGACTATACAGTTACATCACTTCACTATATATCACACTGAGTGACTATACAGCTACATCACTTCACTATATATCACACTGAGTGACTATACAGTTACATCACTTCACTATATATCACACTGAGTGACTATACAGCTACAGCACTTCACTATATATCACACTGAGTAATTATACAGTTACAGCACTTCACTATATATCACACTGAGTGACTATACAGTTACATCACTTCACTATATATCACACTCAGTGGCTATACAGTTACAGCACTTCACTATATATCACACTGAATAATTATACAGTTATAGCACTTCACTATATATCACACTGAGTGACTATACAGTTACAGCACTTCACTATATATCACACTGAGTGACTATACAGTTACAGCACTTCACTATATATCACACTGAGTGACTATACAGCTACAGCACTTCACTATATATCACACTGAGTAATTATACAGTTACAGCACTTCACTATATATCACACTGAGTGACTATACAGTTACATCACTTCACTATATATCACACTCAGTGGCTATACAGTTACAGCACTTCACTATATATCACACTGAGTAATTATACAGTTATAGCACTTCACTATATATCACACTGAGTGACTATACAGTTACAGCACTTCACTATATATCACACTGAGTGACTTTACAGCTACATCACTTCACTATATATCACACTGAGTGACTTTACTGCTACATCACTTCACTATATATCACACTGAGTGACTATACAGTTACATCACTTCACTATATATCACACTGAGTGACTATACAGTTACATCACTTCACGATATATCACACTGAGTAACGATACAGTTACATCACTTCACTATATATCACACTGAGTGACTATACAGCTACATCACTTCACTATATATCACACTGAGTGACTATACAGTTACATCACTTCACTATATATCACACTGAGTGACAATGCAGTTACATCACTTCACTATATATCACACTCAGTGGCTATACAGTTACAGCACTTCACTATATATCACACTGAGTGACTATACAGTTACATCATTTCACTATATATCACACTGAGTGACTATACAGCTACAGCACTTCACTATATATCACACTGAGTAATTATACAGTTACAGCACTTCACTATATATCACACTGAGTGACTATACAGTTACATCACTTCACTATATATCACACTCAGTGGCTATACAGTTACAGCACTTCACTATATATCACACTGAGTAATTATACAGTTATAGCACTT
Source organism: Dendrobates tinctorius (assembly GCF_039654945.1). Taxonomy (NCBI): domain Eukaryota; kingdom Metazoa; phylum Chordata; class Amphibia; order Anura; family Dendrobatidae; genus Dendrobates; species Dendrobates tinctorius. Next base: position 566,646 of record NW_027361968.1, read on the forward strand.
CACTATATATCACACTGAGTGACTATACAGTTACAGCACTTCATTATATATCACACTGAGTGACTATACAGTTACAGCACTTCACTATATATCACACTGAGTGACTATACAGTTACAGCACTTCACTATGTATCACACTGAGTGACTATACAGTTACATCACTTCACTATATATCACACTGAGTGACTTTACAGCTACATCACTTCACTATATATCACACTGAGTGACTTTACAGCTACATCACTTCATTATATATCACACTGAGTCACTATACAGCTACAGCACATCACTATATATCACACTGAGTGACTATACAGTTACATCACTTCACTATATATCACACTGAGTGACTATACAGTTACATCACTTCACGATATATCACACTGAGTGACGATACAGTTACATCACTTCACTATATATCACACTGAGTGACTATACAGCTACATCACTTCACTATATATCACACTGAGTGACTATACAGTTACAGCACTTCACTATATATCACACTGAGTGACTATACAGTTACAGCACTTCACTATATATCACACTGAGTGACTATACAGTTACATCACTTCACTATATATCACACTGAGTGACTATACAGCTACATCACTTCACTATATATCACACTGAGTGACTATACAGCTACAGCACATCACTATATATCACACTGAGTGACTATACAGTTACATCACTTCACTATATATCACACTGAGTGACTATACAGTTACATCACTTCACGATATATCACACTGAGTGACGATACAGTTACATCACTTCACTATATATCACACTGAGTGACTATACAGCTACATCACTTCACTATATATCACACTGAGTGACTATACAGTTACAGCACTTCACTATATATCACACTGAGTGACTATACAGTTAAAGCACTTCACTATATATCACACTGAGTGACTATACAGTTACATCACTTCACTATATATCACACTGAGTGACTATACAGCTACATCACTTCACTATATATCACACTGAGTGACTATACAGCTACAGCACATCACTATATATCACACTGAGTGACTATACAGTTACAGCACTTCACTATATATCACACTGAGTGACTATACAGCTACATCACTTCACTATATATCACACTGAGTGACTATACAGTTACATCACTTCACGATATATCACACTGAGTGACGATACAGTTACATCACTTCACTATATATCACACTGAGTGACTATACAGCTACATCACTTCACTATATATCACACTGAGTGACTATACAGTTACATCACTTCACTATATATCACACTGAGTGACTATACAGCTACAGCACTTCACTATATATCACACTCAGTGGCTATACAGTTACAGCACTTCACTATATATCACACTGAGTGACTATACAGTTACAGCACTTCACTATATATCACACTGAGTGACTATACAGTTACATCACTTCACTATATATCACACTCAGTGGCTATACAGTTATAGCACTTCACTATATATCACACTGAGTGACTATACAGTTACAGCACTTCACTATATATCACACTGAGTGACTATACAGTTATAGCACTTCACTATATATCACACTGAGTGACTATACAGTTAAAGCACTTCACTATATATCACACTGAGTGACTATACAGTTACATCACTTCACTATATATCACACTGAGTGACTATACAGCTACATCACTTTACTATATATCACACTGAGTGATTATACAGTTACAGCACCTCACTATATATCACACTGCGTGACTATACAGCTACAGAACTTCACTATATATCACACTGAGTGACTATCCAGCTACATCACTTCACTATATATCACACTGAGTGACTGTACAGTTACATCACTTCACTATATATCACACTGAGTGACTATACAGCTACATCACTTCACTATATATCACACTGAGTGACTATACAGTTACATCACTTCACTATATATCACACTGAGTGACTATACAGCTACAGCACTTCACTATATATCACACTGAGTAATTATACAGTTACAGCACTTCACTATATATCACACTGAGTGACTATACAGTTACATCACTTCACTATATATCACACTCAGTGGCTATACAGTTACAGCACTTCACTATATATCACACTGAGTAATTATACAGTTATAGCACTTCACTATATATCACACTGAGTGACTATACAGTTACAGCACTTCACTATATATCACACTGAGTGACTATACAGTTACAGCACTTCACTATATATCACACTGAGTGACTATACAGTTACAGCACTTCACTATGTATCACACTGAGTGACTATACAGTTACATCACTTCACTATATATCACACTGAGTGACTTTACAGCTACATCACTTCACTATATATCACACTGTGTGACTTTACAGCTACATCACTTCACTATATATCACACTGAGTGACTATACAGTTACATCACTTCACGATATATCACACTGAGTGACGATACAGTTACATCACTTCACTATATATCACACTGAGTGACTATACAGCTACATCACTTCACTATATATCACACTGAGTGACTATACAGTTACATCACTTCACTATATATCACACTGAGTGACAATGCAGTTACATGACTTCACTATATATCACACTCAGTGGCTATACAGTTACAGCACTTCACTATATATCACACTGAGTGACTATACAGTTACAGCACTTCACTATACACTCACTGGCCACTTTATTAGGTACACCTGTCCAACTGTGTGTTAAGACTTAATTTCTAATCAGCCAATCACATGGCGGCAACTCAGTGCATTTAGGCATGTAGACATGGTCAAGACAATCTCCTGCAGTTCAAACCGAGCATCAGTATGGGGAAGAAAGGTGATTTGAGTGCCTTTGAACGTGGCATGATTGTTGGTGCCAGAAGGGCTGGTCTGAGAATTTCAGAAACTGCTGATCTACTGGGATTTTCACGCACAACCATCTCTAGGGTTTACAGAGAATGGTCCGAAAAAGAAAAAAAATCCAGTGAGCGGCAGTTCTGTGGCCGGAAATGCCATGTTGATGCCAGAGGTCAGAGGAGAATGGGCAGACTGGTTCGAGCTGATAGAAAGGCAACAGTGACTCAAATTGCCACCCGTTACAACCAAGGTAGGCAGAAGAGCATCTCTGAACGCACAGTGCGTCGAACTTTGAGGCAGATGGGCTACAGCAGCAGAAGACCACACTGGGTACCACTCCTCTCAGCTAAGAACAGGAAACTGAGGCTACAATTTGCACAAGCTCATCGAAATTGGACAGTAGAAGATTGGAAAAACGTTGCCTGGTCTGATGAGTCTCGATTTCTGCTGCGACATTCGGATGGTAGGGTCAGAATTTGGCGTAAACAACATGAAAGCATGGATCCATCCTGCCTTGTATCAACGGTTCAGGCTGGTGGTGGTGGTGTCATGGTGTGGGGAATTTTTTCTGGGCACTCTTTGGGCCCCTTGGTACCAATTGAGCATCGTTGCAACGCCACAGCCTACCTGAGTATTGTTGCTGACCATGTCCATCCCTTTATGACCACAATGTACCCAACATCTGATGGCTACTTTCAGCAGGATAATGCGCCATGTCATAAAGCTCGAATCATCTCAGATTGGTTTCTTGAACATGACAATGAGTTTACTGTACTCAAATGGCCTCCTCAGTCACCAGATCTCAATCCAATAGAGCATCTTTGGGATGTGGTGGAACGGGAGATTCGCATCAGGGATGTGCAGCCGACAAATCTGCGCCAACTGTGTGATGCCATCATGTCAATATGGTCCAAAATCTCTGAGGAATGCTTCCAGCACCTTGTTGAATCTCTGCCACGAAGAATTGAGGCAGTTCTGAAGGCAAAAGGGGGTCCAACCCCTTACTAGCATGGTGTACCTAATAAAGTGGCCAGTGAGTGTATATCACACTGAGTGACTATACAGTTACATCACTTCACTATATATCACACTCAGTGGCTATACAGTTACAGCACTTCACTATATATCACACTGAGTAATTATACAGTTATAGCACTTCACTATATGTCACACTGAGTGACTATACAGTTACAGCACTTCACTATATATCAGACTGAGTGACTATACAGTTACAGCACTTCACTATATATCACACTGAGTGACTATACAGTTACAGCACTTCACTATATATCACACTGACTATACAGCTACATCACTTCACTATATATCACACTGAGTGAATATACAGTTACAGCACCTCACTATATATCACACTGCGTGACTATACAGCTACAGAACTTCACTATATATCACACTGAGTGACTATCCAGCTACATCACTTCACTATATATCACACTGAGTGACTATACAGCTACATCACTTCACTATATATCACACTGAGTGACTATACAGTTACATCACTTCACTATATATCACACTGAGTGAATATACAGTTACAGCACCTCACTATATATCACACTGCGTGACTATACAGCTACAGAACTTCACTATATATCACACTGAGTGACTATACAGTTACATCACTTCACTATATATCACACTGAGTGACGATGCAGCAACTTCTAAATATATTGTAGAGGATTGTAGTCACTCAGCTGCAGGTGAGGTCGGCACAGACAGCAGTATTGCAGCCATGTCCAGGCAGGTTTATTTAAAGTTCATAAACCGCTCCGGATGGCAAAACAAACCGCAGCCTTTTCTGGCACAAAGTGAAAAGAGAAAGTAAAAATTTCAACCAATATTATGGGTCCGCCCGCTCAGGATAGTATCTGGGTTCTTTAGACCTTAGCACAGACCAACACACAGGAGATCCCACATCTCCAGACACTGAATGAGACACTCAGTCTCCATACTCTGTCAAACCAAAACCACATCTCTGGGTTTGGGAGATGTGAGCGGTCGTTCTCACCCACGTCTTATGACCGCTTGTAAAACCTGGCCCTGGAATGGCCTAATAACTCTCTCAGCATTATATGTGCTGGAGCATGCTTCCAAGCTCACATCACCGCAGCTAATAGCCGCGATGACACATATCTCCCCTCAAGGACTCATCCGATGGCCGTCTTACAATATGCATATTTATTTAGTTGGTGAGTATGTGATGAACAGCCCGGCGCTGTTTGTCAATACGTGACGAATGGGGGTCCCGCTGCCCCAAAACGTGACGGACAGCGGACCCTGTGTCACCAATATGCCACAATCCCACCACTGACACGGGTGTATCAGCGGACGGAGGGACGCGATACACTGCCGGCACACAGATATCACAGGCACAGTGGGGGCTTATCTTAGTTATCCCACCACCGGCACCATGTGACAAAAATATCCAGCAAGCTAATCTCGCTCTAACAATTTATCGCAGGGGGTATTTTGGATACCCCACCACTGCTAACAGCCTTCTACGGACTGCGGGGATTTATGTATATCACACTTTCTCAGTTCCACTTTGGAACTCACAGCTCTCCGGCGCCCCCCTTACCCTCAGGTCAGTCAGGGAACTGCACCTAGAATAATTAGTCACCGGACGGGCAGCTTGTTGTGAACTGGCCTCTAGGCTTCTCCAGTAAGGGAATTATCAATGCTGTGGCCGCAGCCCCTCATTCAGCAATATAAGACCCTTCTGGACTGCCAGCTAGCCGCAACAACCGTGCACAACATGCTGCCACCAGCTCCTGGTTTCTCCGCTAAAGTTATAGACTCAAGGGAGGGGTTCGAAGCCAACCCACAATTAGTAGCGATTATCTAACAAAGGCGTATAGTTCGATTCTTAGAGCATGGAGACAGACTAAATATTAAATCATTTATTTCCCAAAATGAGGGCAGTGATTACAGATAAAAGTTGCTATAAAATTGAGACATAAAATATGTAGAATAGACAAGTATAAAACAAAAATGGAGGAAACAGAAAGAAATTACACTCACAGTTACATATTGTTCCTTAGGCAGCCCATGCGGCGTGGGGTAGGGAGAAGGCGGAGCCACACGTCTCCACTCATCTGGGTTCTTGTCAGCTCGGATGCTGTAGCTCCAACTGACTGGGATATCATAGGGAGCACCTATTGTCTAGGGTCTTGTGACCTCACAAAATGGGCGGTCTGGGAAAGTCCCACCTCCCTTACTCTCTAGGTAGAAATCTTACTACAACTTATAATAATCATAACTTAGCGAGGGAAGCCCGCACAAACACATATATGGCGTCATTGTTTGTGGTTTATTGGGTACAATAATTCAAGCCCAAATATGCAGTAGTTCTTATACACCATTTAGAAGGAACCCATATCTCAGGTTCTGAAGAGATTATAACTGAGAAAATTAGGAATTAGCAAGCTGGCCTTGTGCCCTTCGCAGAAATGTGAGTTTTGTGTTTCTACCATAGATGTGCCGCGTTCTATGACCAAATGATTAGATCTCCACTATTTCCTATGAGGGTGCTGAGCACATGTTTTCAGAACAAAGTGTTCTTTTCCCACTGCTGTGCTTCAACAGGAAGTTGATGGCTTCAGGTTGCAGCACAGGTCTGTGTGTGTGTGTGTGTAAGCTGTGGATGAAAAGAGGAGGGAAGCGACAAGCTGACAGCCTGATTTTCTCTGTGTGTGGAGGAGGGGAAGATCCTAGAAAGTTCTAGAAACATCTTTACAGAAAAAACAACATACTTCAATGACATTGTATATCACAGTATATAGAGGTGTACTGGTATATAGAGCTGTATCTCTACTAACCATGTGCCTACAAAGAAGAACAGCATGAAGAGATATAGCCATAGAAAATTCTCCAGAAGAGATTGGGGCTGAAGTTTGGAGCCCCATAGGTAAAAATTAGCGCAGTCCCATACTGTATAACCCCTTTTTTGTTCCTCCTACTATTAAACTTTGAACATATTGCAATTAATAAATATTCCACAACAACTGGAAAACAGAAACCAATTATTTATTGGATTTGTTCATTTTTCATCTAGTTTTTGCTGTTTTTTATTTATACAAAATTCTTCCTTTTATTTCTACCTTGTTATGTCTATTAAATATGTTTTTGCTTTTTTTATTCACCAATGTGGGAACGGTTTCTGTTTTGCAGGTTGTCGCCATTTTATCAATTGTACAGTTTTTTTCACAAATGTGCTCCTTTTACCTATGGAGTGATTTTATGTATGTCTGAAGTTTTTGGCACAAATTTAGTGACATTTTCATGGAACATGAGACATTTTGCTTTGAAAAGACACAAAAAAGTAGAGTTAAAACTTGAGTATGTTTCTTAATTTTGCTCAAGGATTTGGCACAGTAAATGTCACCGAATTGCACAAGAAAATAAAAAGGTGTTTCCTCCATCTAGTTGGTACATTTCCAAATGTAAAAGTGAAACTAAGGAGCAAAGGCGATAACAGTTAGATGGCAAAAGCACACTGAGACTAAAGATACAGAAGAGAGAAGTTCTTATAAGAAATGGACGTCGACCAGCTTCAAGAAAGTATCCGCAACTTCAGCCTGGATGACGGGCCCCGGGGTAATCAGGGCTACTCCCGGGTTCTCCTGCAGATCTTCGGTTACCCCGGTCATGGGAAATCGTCCTTCATCAACTCCTGTAAGTACGTGCTGGATGATGGAGAAGATTTCATAGCACACGCTGAAGCAGCAGGTAGTGATGAACCCAAGACAATGGAGAGACTTGCCTATGACCTCACCAAGAACATCACCATGGTGGACAACAGAGGAGGTTCAACCATGAGCAGCTTCCAGAGAGCGGAGATCTACGCCCAACTGGGTGAGTAAATGCTAAAAACATGAATATGGATAGAGAATAACAGTACTGTCCTTATTACATCCTCCTACACATTGTATGATATAGAGGACATCCATAGCCGGACCTAATGATGGTATATGGAGGATCGGCCATGACAAGGTAACAGTGGGTCCTTGGTTATTATAACATTTGTCTGGGATAAAATAATTGGTTCTAAAGTCCATCAGCAGGTTTTTATTACATAATCTAGCGTAATATAGCGCAAGAATGCCGATGCCAGGGATGAATCACTTACTGGGCTGCTTGCTGCAGTTCTCATAGAATACCTGTTTTCTCTGCTGTAGATGTAGCAGAGCTGAGATGCAGACCGCTGTATAAACTCACCCATACACCTGGTTGGCAGCTGTGTACACTGAGTAATGTGGGCAAGCTGCCAATCAGTGGGGGGCGGGGTTACACAGATTAGCTGGACTGCTCTGCATGTGAGATGTAGTCCGGCAGTGTTAGAAGGGGTTATCCACTATCGGACAACAGCTTCTCAATCCCAATGTTTTCTCCTAGTAAAATAATAACATTTACACTCACCTCTGGCTTCATCGTTCCCCCTTTCAGATCAAGAGGTAGTGAGATCTGCGGCTTTATTTACAGCAGCTTTCAGTAAAGGCAGCATATTTTTATATAACCTCTTTACATTTCAATACACTGTGTCCATCTGTCAACAATAGAAGCCTCTGTGCGGTGACTATAATACAGGAGTTGGTGGAGCTGTATGATCAATGTCAGGGAATCGGATTCTACCAGACACCAAAAGCATTAGAATTACATTGTGAATCCAGTGTAACAAGCGAGGGCCGGTATTGTGCTCAGTCTGTCAGGCCTGAGACCCAGGTCAGGAACATGGACAAGCCTCATGTTGCTTGGAAGCAGCCTCCTCAAGGGAGAGAGCCAGGAGAGCCATTCACCAATCTGCACAAGACCAAGCACTTCTTGTGGAAACTTCCCAACCAGGCAGAATGGATCTTTCATGGTTTTGAGCAATGTGACGAACAGCCCACCGCTGTTCGCCAATACTTGACGAACGGGGGTCCCGCTGCCACCAAAACATGACGGACAGCGGACCCTGTGTCACCAATAGGTCACGATCCCACCACTGACATGGGTGTATCAGCAGACGGAGGGACGTGACACACTGCCGGCACACGGCTATCACAGGCACAGTGGGGGCTTATCTTAGTTATCCCACCAATGGTACCATGGGACAAAAATATCCAGCAAGCTAATCTCGCTCTAACAATTTACCACAGGGGGGTATTTGGGGGGCCCCACCACTGCTATCAATCTTCTACGAACTGCGGGGATTTATGTATATGGTTAACCAAACGTCGCCGCTCATCTGCACGTCTCTCTGGCACGAGGACTTGAGCTGTTCTGCCTAACTTTGGGGAGGGAATCCCTTATCCTTTTGGGTTTGTGACCTCACGGAATGGGCAGTCTGGGAAGGTCCCACCTTCCTCTCTTCAAGTTATGATTTGGCTACAAAACTTATGAGGATCATATCTTAGCGGGGGGAGCCCACACAAACACATATATGGTATCATTGGTTGTGATTTACCGAATAGAATCCGAAAACACCAAACATGCCATAACTGAGACATTCTATTTGGGTGCAATCCATATTTCAGGTTCTGGAAGTCTGAGAATTTCGCAAGAGGCCCCGTAGGGAAGCCGGGTCCGCGCATATCACGGAAATATGACTATTATATCTCTGTCATGAGCGGAATGCGAGCTAGGCTTCTTTTTAATATTTCCTATACCTGCAACCAGCTTTTGGTTTTCAGAACAAAGACACTGCTTTCCCTTGCCGGGGGGTAGGGCTGCAAGAGGAAATGGTCAGTTTCAGGTTTCAGATGCTGTCAGAGCTGGTGAGACTTGGGGGAAGGGACTGCTATAAGCTTACAGGGTACAATGTAACTCAGAAGGGGAGGGGGCCGATGGAGAGGGCTGCAAAAAGCTGACAGGCTACTTTCTCATAGAATGGCAGATTTTCTAGAAAGATCCAACAGACAACATCATATTTTGCAGACATTGTATATCACAAGCAACAATGGAGCAATTCCAGGATATGTCCCAGAGAGTGACGAGGTCTGTGGAGTGTATTACTCAGGTGACAGGCCGTGCTACAGAGCTCAGGTAAAGGCCTCAGGGTGGCAATGACCATGTACCAATATGTCTAATGCTGCAGCCTGAATATGGCTGTGCAGCGAATTAACCCAAAGTCACACACAGTGTAGGACAGACTAAGTGGAGCACAAAGGGATAATTGAAAGGGAACCAAACACTAACGGAAGGTGGGAGTGGAGACCCCTAGAATGATCTAACATCACTCTGTCCTATTGTCCCTATATAAGTTTCACACCTATCACTGAGCAGGATATCTAATCCCTGCCTGACCCTGGCAATATGCCCTGCACTGGGGAGGACAGGATGAGCGCTAGTCAATCCTCACTACCGCTAAAGACAACTGGGACAGACAGACAAAACAAGGGAACACTTAGTTTGAGAAGACTCAGAGAGAAAAACCAATGTCCTCCAAACTCCAAAAAGAACGATAGCCGACAGCTACTGCTCCAAACCCTCAGCCGGGAAATGCAAATAGAAAATATCACCCACAGTAAGTTTGGAGTTATAAACACTCAGGTCCAGGTGTGGCCATTAGCACCAGGAGAGTTGGACACTAGTCTGCAAAGCAAACTATTGAGACCTTCTGCAGACAGATGCAGTGCAATGGTCTGCAGCCTCTGACACATCTGTGACAGTACCCCCCCTTCTACGAGTGGCCTCCAGACACTCAAGACCAGTTTTCTCAGAATAAGAGGTATGGAGTGAGCCAACCAACCTGAGGGCATTCACCTCTGATGCAAAAACACACATTCTTTCCTCTGGGCCATAACCCCTCCAGTGCAACCAAGTATTGTAGGGAAAGACGTTGAAGGCGAGAGTCTACAATACTCAAAATTTGAAACTCTAGGTGTCATGATCCAGTCCAGGGTTTGCTTTCGGCTATCTTCTCCCTGGACAGGTCAAGCAGGGGTTAATCCCCTCAGCATCGTTTTGGATCTGTTTTTGCTATTTCAGTTCACTGCGGCCTGCAGACGACGTCAGTGATAGTTCATGCTTCCAGGCTAGAGCAGTTGACCTGTATACCCTAGTGATCCTTGTGCCTCTGACTTCCCGTATTAGTGTCTGGCACGTTTCCTATCCCTGACTTTGTGTACGTTTGGTGGTTTCCCTACAGTGTATGACTTGGCTTGAACTCTGAACCCCGCCTCCAGTTTTCTGTCTCTGATACTACGCTATCGACCTTTTGACTCACTGGCTTGTACCCTGACTCCCCTTTCCGACTCACATTTTGGGTACCGTGTTCCCATCTGGCTCTGACTTCTGGCTTGTCTCAGACCACATGCATTACTGTGACTTCTGGTACTTCGTCTTCCTGTTTGTTGCTGACCCGGCCTGTCTCCTAGTGGTGGTCTGCACATCTGCACGATGGTGCTACACGGTGACTGCAACCCCTTTTCCCTTACCAGTGCCCCTGGTGGAGGTTGCGCACAACTGCTCCGCAGTTGCATTACATTATCACTGACACTACATTAAAGGGGATTTTGCACCTTTTTTTTCTCTGGTATGGATCCGCTCCGTACTCTGGCGGACCAAGTGGCCAACCTTACTCAGATGATGCAAGAATTATCGGTGGAGCACAGAGCCTTGGTTACTTCTCAGAAGCAGGTGCAGAGGGAGATGGCTGAGACAGTTAAGATATCCCGGGGACTTCCTCTGTCAGTAAGTCTGGTGACGTGACTGATGTGTCTCTGCACTCTCCTGAACCTTCGGTGAAACTCCCTGACACCTTCTCTGGCGAGAAGGATAAGTTCTGCATGTTCAGGAAGGGTTGCAAACTATTATTTTCCCTTAGACCCGGTCTTCAGGGGATGAGAGTCAGCGGGTGGGGATAATTATATCTTTACTGAGGGAGGGTCCGCAGCCCTGGGCATTTTTCTTACCCCCAACTGCCCCTGAGAAAATGTCTGTAGATAAGTTCTTTGAGGCTCTGGGCCTCATCTATGATGAACCAGACTGAGTCAGAATGGAAGAGGACGCTATTATGGGTCTATATCAAGGAAAGCTCTCTGCCGAATGGTACTGTTCGGAATTTCGGCGATGGTCCCCAGAGGTGTTCTGGAACGACTCAGCACTCAGGTATCAGTTCTGGAAGGGACTGTCTGATTGTTTAAAGGACACTCTGGCTCTTCATCCTCCTCCAAGCTCTCTGGAAGAGGCCATGACTCAGTCCGTTCTCATGGATAGGAGGTTACGGGAGAGGAGTCATGCAACGGAAGGCTCCTTTCCTTCCAGTTAAATCAGAACCCTCACAACCTGCTGAGCCCAAGGAAGTAGGGGTCGTCACCTTCAAGGAAAAGGAGAGGAGATGGCGACCGGAAGGCAAACTTTGTTTTCACTGCGGTGCTCCAGGACATTGGAAGAAGGACTATCCCTCCTGTCCTCCTACCCCCAAGGTGTCGGGAAAACGCATAAGTCTGGGTAACTACCAAGGAGGTTGCCCAGACTCACAGGTACCTTTTTCTTCATTCCTTAAAGTACTGTTAAAAGTGGAACTTGGTGTTGAGAATTACTTCACTCCCACTTCGGCCTTTGTGGACTGTGGGTCATCCATGAACCAATTGACTCTAAACTGGTGGTCAGCTGTAAGTTAGGAACAGTTAGGTTGGGGACTCCCGTTGAAATCGTGGCCATTGACTCTACACCTCTCATCAAGGGCGGGGTTAATTTAATCTCTGAAGAGTTCATCCTTAAGGTGGGGGCCCTACACCAGGAGCATGTTTTGTCTTGGATAATCTCCCTGTTGGCCTGGTGTTGGGGTTTCCTTGGCTGTTGCTTCATAACCCGGTTATTGACTGGGAGTCCCGAGATGTTGTGAAGTGGGGACCTAATTGTTCTGAAGGTTGTCTTACTACTATGTCTATTTCATCTGTCAGTTTGGAGGGTATTCCAGAGTACCTGAAAGACTTTGCAGATGTGTTCTCCGAAAAAGAGGCTGAGGTCTTACCACCACACCGCCCATTTGATTGTACCATTGATCTTGTTCCTGATGCTAAATTGCCAAAGGCCCATTTGTATAATTTATCAGGTCCTGAGCAAATGGCCATGAAAGAATACATCTCTGAGAGTCTTCGCAAGGGGCACATTCGTACTTCTGTGTCCACTGTGGCGGCTGGGTTCTTTTTTGTAAAAAAAAAAAACGTGGTGGTTTGTGACCATGTCTCGATTTCCGAGAGTTTAATAAGATCACTGTGAAAAATATGCACCCCCTCCCATTTATCCCTGATTTATACAACTGTCTGGGGCTAAGTGGTTTTCTAAATTGGATCACTGCGGGGCATACAATCTTATCCGTATACGGGAAGGGGATGAGAGGAAAACTGCGTTTCTCACCTCTGAGGGACTGTTGAAAAATTTGGTGATGCCTTTCCGTTTGACTAATACACCAGCTGCTTTCCAAAATTTCATCAATGATATCTTTTCTGACTTTATTGGGCTCTTCATGGTAGTATATCTTGATGATATTCTGGTGTACTCTGTAGTGAAGCAGACCCATATAGGTCATCTTTGTGCGATTCTCCAAAGACTCCGGGAGAACTGTCTGTGGCACCCCTGAGGCTCAGTCGCCACAGAGGTACTGCACCTCCTCCTGAGGTGTGGTGCCCCACCATCCAGGTAAGTTGGAGGCTCCTGACCACGCTCCAACACCTGCACCCCACACAAGACAGTAGTTCAGCAAAGCCACATTGCGGCTCCTTGCTCAGAGGGTAGCAGAGCACCTTTGGTGGTTCCCTGCTTGGAACACGAGACGTGCTGGGAGGTGGGTGGAGTTGAGAATACATAAAAGAGCGGGTAGGTTTAGAATTACAGGTCAGTCTGACAGTAGGTCAGGAGGGAAGAAGCCACTCAGAGAGGAGTGGGGATCCCTGGAAGAGGGATGGAGGAAGGAGTGCTGCAGCTGCCTCAGTGATCTGAGCCAGCTGGCACGGGAAAGGAAAGGAAAGGAGAAAGACATTGAACTGAAGCCTGAGCTTCCATAAGAGAGAAGGACAAGTACGGAACGTAGGAGTAAAAGGGAACACAGAGGACATGGGTTAGAGGAGGAACCCTGCCTAGAAGTTCTAAGCGCAAGGCCGGGGCCCGGTCCCCGAGGTTGTATGAACACTAATGGTTCTGCAGCAGACACCGGTGGAGTAGTGGGCTGTAAATGCACTATTCCATCTAAGACTTGGGGCACGACAGCAACACGGATAGAGAACCGGGACTCAAGAGGAGTCCCCGAAGCAGGCTACAGCTGTCTGCCGTACAAGTAGAGTTCTTGGGAACATCTGTCAGGAGGCACTCCAGTGTAACTCAGTACTGGGAGTACTTCACACTTAAAGGCACTATAGGGGAGACGTTCAGAAAGGCACATTTTGGCAGAGCGTTGGAAGGGAGCATTCCTTCTTGCCTGGAGGTTGATTGAGTCTCTGACCCGGAGGACACAGTACGGAGGCAGGCACCTGTGTGTTCTACAGACTGTGAGTAAAGCTTTGGAACTACAAGCCCTGGTGTCCTCCATTCATTCTCGTGCCAACGCACCCAGCACTGCTACATCTGGATACCAGCTTCTACACCGCTTGTGCCTCTCCTCTAATTCCACATCTCCACTGCCCTGGGACTACAGCTCCAACTGTGGGGAGCTTCACCATCTTTTCTGCACCACACCATCAGTCTCAGAGGATCTGCATGCAGCGTCGGCCTAATACCTCACTTGCCGAACACCACAAGTGGCGTCACAAACTATTCATCTAATTACATTTCACAATTTAATCTCCTTTATTACTTGGGCGCCCAGGGCCACGGACCGGGTCACTGCTGCTGTGACACATCCCCCTGACACCGGCCCAGTACCGAGTACCCCACGGCCCTGGGAGGGCGACCCATGTCTCTTTGCTAAACCAGAGAAATATTTGTTTTTGGTCCAGGAGTTGTCCTTTCTGGGGTTCATCTTGTAGGCTGAAGGATTTCGTAGGGACCCCAGAAAGGTTCAGGCATTTGTGGACTGGGTCCAACCCAAAGATCTAAAAGGTGTTCAGCGCTTCTTGGGATTCGCTAATTAGTATAGGAAATGTATAAGGGTTTTTTCTCAAATTGTTAAGCCTCTCACTGATTTGACTCAACAGGGGTCTGATATCAAGAATTGGCCTGCTACAGCCGCAGCAGCATTTTCAGCGTTAAAGAAATGTTTCATGTCTGCCCCTGTATTGATTCAACTGGAGCAATCTTAAGCGTTTATGGTGGAGGTGGACGCCTCGGAGGTGGGGGTGGGAGTGGTAAAGTCCTAGGGACCTGCCACTTTAACCAATTTAAGACTTTGTGCCTTTTTCTTGAAGAACTTCTCTTCTGCAGAAAAGAATTATGATGTAGGTAACAGAGAGTTGTTGGCCATTAAACTGGTATTTGAAGAATGGAGGCATTTTTTGGAGGGGGCGGTCCATCGAATCACTGTGATTACAGATCATAAGAATCTGTCTTACATCGAGTCTGCCAAGAGGTTGACACCGAGACAGGCGAGATATTCACTTTTTTTTCCTCACGGTTTCAGTTCTGTATTACTTTTCGTCCCGGTTCTAAAAATGTCAAGGCTGATGCCTCGTCTCATAGTATGGACCCATTATCACCTCCTGAACCTTCCTCCATTCTTCAGCACGGTTTGGTTGTGGCTGGGGTATCCTTGTTGTTAGAGCGGGAGATTCGTGAGGCCCAATCCCTTGCCCCTCCATCATTGCCTGTTAATAAGCTCTCTGTGCCCATTCAATTTCATCTCAGGATACTTCGGGAGTTTCATGATTCATCCCTGAGTGGGCATCCTGGAATCTTGGCTACCTGTAAAGCTGTCTCTAGGTTGTTTTGGTGATCCTCGTTGGCCTCAGATGTGGTTACGTTCATGTCGTCCTGTGATGTATGTGTAGGGTCGGTGGTGGGGTGCCGAGCTGGGGGGGGGGGTGGTCCTACTTTTGTACCGCGCAGAGATGATAACAGAGACACGATGAGGCAGATTCTGGGTGCAACAGGTCCAAGTTTATTTCATTACTTGCCGTCCGCCTGACGGCCTCCGCAGCACACCGCACGTTTCTTCACTTGTCGGCCCTCCGTTTCCAGAGCCGTTTACACACCGTACTTTTACAATAGGGACGTACATATGCGTACTGTCCCTCCTTCACTTGTTTGACGCTCCTGACAGGTCCGCCACTGTGGCCGCCCTAGGCCCAATAACCAACAGCGCTTTCACTGGTCAGTCGTCGTGTCAAATACGGTATATGGCACTCACTGCCTCGTCTCTTCTGCGGTATCTTTCTGTCAGGACCACCCCCTGACGTTTCCTCTCCTCAGTCCCCTTGGTCGGATTCTCCTCAGGGCACACAGACTGGCGAAGTCCTCCTGTCACCTGAGCTCCCCCTGGGGACTGGAACTTTCTGGAACCCTCCCTCAGTATTTATAACTCCCCCGGTTCCTTGAAACTGTCACTCTAACTGTCACCACGCCCCCCATGACCAACGGTTTCTAAAGCCCTAAGCTGCTGTAAAGTCCTTTGCTCACACTCCACCCTGCCATCTAATGGTCATCCCAAGGTACTGCACGTCCACTACACTTTCCTAGTTGTTTCCCCACTGTAATCACTGACTCCTACCTACACTGTGCAAACCTATCTTTCTTCACTCTGACTAGTCCGTCCGTCCATCAGGTCACCTTCCCTACACTCCCCCTTCCTTTGTCCATTGTCGTCCTCGACAATCGTCATCCCTGCCTTCGTCGTTCTGAATCTACACCTACATTCTGTTGTCGGACCAGAAGTTGAGCCAAACCCACTATCTGCGGGGGCCGAACTATACTGGGAGCACTATGCTCTGAGCAGCCTACTGCTACTCACCAGCGCGCACGCCACATGACAACGTCTTTCAAATTGGGCAAGGTACACCCGTATTCTCTCTACGGCGTGTATCTTTCCCCTACTGTTACCTTTCACTATCCGGTACGCCATGATCGAGGCCACTCACCTACCAGATCATTGCCGGCGCCCTCCTTTCCTTCTTCAGGGGTGTCCGTGGTGTTGGGGACCTGACCTAGGACGGCTGTCTTTCTCATGTCTTCCCACTCATTTTCCTTCTTTCAATTACATGTCATGGTCGGCGTCCCGGTCTCCCAGACCTCAACTCTTAGATCCCTACCGGATCTCACACTTTCCTTTGGTCCCGCAGACCTTCCCTTACCCGGACCTGTTGCATTTTACTTTGGCATATCATACAATAAACAACTTTATAATAGCACAAGTACCCATTTTTATATTATTTTTTTTTTTCATTTTCTTTTGCTTTAAAACTCAACGTTCAACAATAAACATCGCCAGTACTCCTTTTCCCTTTCTTGGACATGAACACTCCCTCTTGTCTTCGTATCCCCGTTCTGTCAAGTTTAAAAAGTAAACACAATCTATCCTGTAAGAGGAACATAGAAAAACAGACATAAAAATCACAGATAAACATTTCTTTTTTTTTTAAAAGCTGACCGCGAACTGTCCTTTTGACCTGCACAACGGTGCAACGAACTCCTGACAGTTCAATCCTCCTTTCGGTGGTCAGTAGTATGGGACCCCACAACCGTGGAGCTCCCAGGATGCAAGAAGTGTCCCTTTCTGCAAGATAGTATAAACGAGCCGTCCCGGGGGTCGTGCAGCCGCCATGCCAGCCTCTCCCCTCTCATGGAGCAGGTTCCAGACTTCCTGCCCCCTGGCCCTCTTCTTCTCTATAACTCCTGCGACCCAAACAGAGGGTCCGGCATGAGCCCTGGACTCCGGTGGGCGGGCCTCCACTGAAAAAGACCGCAAGACAGAAACGGCCGAAGATTTCTGTGGCCCAGCAGCCGCTGGGGTCAGGTGGCAAATGGGGACAACCGGGTCCTCGGGGGCTGGAATCACAGGGCCCGCTAAGTCGGTCGCAGCCGACTCCAGCAGCGGCATAACCGCGGCCTCAGGACAGGCCGCATCCACTACTTCCAACGGAGTCGGAGTAACGGCCGATTTCAACAATGCAGCTGCTATTAGCAGGGAAAGCGCAGCAGCATCTTCTTTGGGTGAGCTCTGCACTGGTGACTCCGGGCGGGGTAGTTCGGGGACATGAGCGGGGACCTCGCTCAGCTCTGCATACACCACGGGGCCCTGGTAACTAGGCCTTCCGGTGCGCAGGGGGCCGCGTGCTGCAGCAGAATGGTGGGGGCCGCTTGCGGAGGCACTGGTAGGGCCGGGGGTACTCTCACCTTCCCCGGCGCTGCGGCCTCCGTTCCATCATCACGCAGTTTCCCCCGCAGCCTCCGTTCCTTGCTCCACTGTCCTGCGGGCCTTCCCTCCGGACTCGGGGGCTCCGCTGAGAAGTCCTCTGCTGGTATTGGTGGCAGCCGTTCTCGCTGACTCCCCTCAGGCTCCGCTCCCCGGCTCAGCATCCCGCTGCCTGCCCGTAAATCTGAAGATGACTTCTGGTGCAGCTCCATCTCTCGCCGCCATTGCCACTCTAGGCGGCCGATGCTCCGACACCCGCAGCATCTCATACCGTCCGTTGGGCAGCACTCGAATGGCGTCAGACAGTCGCAGCCAAGTTTTTCTTCTGTGCCACTCCTGCTGGGTGGGGCGTTGGCAGACCTTTCCATCCATCTGCCAGGGTCCAATATATGGAAACGTCGGTCTCCGGGCATATATTGCTTCCTTTTGGGGTACGTTGGAGGGGGTCCCAGTCCATTCTGAACAACTGCAAACACCCGGACCTCTCCTCTGCGCTGAAGTAATACCGCCATCTTGGGCAGAATCAGCTACTGCCTTGGATCCTCTGCAAGAAACACAGATCCGACACAGCGTCCCAATTTGTAATCCACAGGTCAGTAATTGGTAGTCCACAGGTGTTTATAATCCGAAATAGAGCAGTCCAAGTTTTCCTCAGTCCTTCAGTTGCAGGCCTGCCGCAGAAGATAGCGTATTAGCGGCGGCGATCCTGCCGACTACGCCAAATGTAGTGTCGGTGGTGGGGTGCCGAGCTGGGGGGGGTGGTCCTACTTTTGTACCGCGCAGAGATGATAACAGAGACACGATGAGGCAGATTCTGGGTGCAACAGGTCCAAGTTTATTTCATTACTTGCCGTCCGCCTGACGGCCTCCGCAGCACACCGCACGTTTCTTCACTTATCGGCCCTCCGTTTCCAGAGCCGTTTACACACCGTACTTTTACAATAGGGACGTACATATGCGTACTGTCCCTCCTTCACTTGTTTGACGCTCCTGACAGGTCCGCCACTGTGGCCGCCCTAGGCCCAATAACCAACAGCGCTTTCACTGCTCAGTCGTCGTGTCAAATACGGTATATGGCACTCACTGCCTCGTCTCTTCTGCGGTATCTTTCTGTCAGGACCACCCCCTGACGTTTCCTCTCCTCAGTCCCCTTGGTCGGATTCTCCTCAGGGCACACAGACTGGCGAAGTCCTCCTGTCACCTGAACTCCCCCTGGGGACTGGAACTTTCTGGAACCCTCCCTCAGTATTTATAACTCCCCCGGTTCCTTGAAACTGTCACTAACTGTCACCACGCCCCCCATGACCAACGGTTTCTAAAGCCCTAAGCTGCTGTAAAGTCCTTTGCTCACACTCCACCCTGCCATCTAATGGTCATCCCAAGGTACTGCACGTCCACTACACTTTCCTAGTTGTTTCCCCACTGTAATCACTGACTCCTACCTACACTGTGCAAACCTATCTTTCTTCACTCTGACTAGTCCGTCCGTCCGTCAGGTCACCTTCCCTACATATGTGCTCATGCCAAAAGCTCCAATAACTGGCCAGACGGGGAATTGATGCCATTGCCAATTGCTGATAGACTGTGGACTCATCTGTCCATTGATTTTGTCACCGATCTTCCTCCTTCTAGTGCTAAAACAGTCATTTGGGTGGTGGTGGACAGGTTTAGTAAGCAGGAGCATTTTGTACCTTTGACAGGTCTGCCTAATGCTGAGACACTAGCTAATTTGTTTGTGGGACATGTGGTGCGACCGCATGGCGTGCCTGTGTGTTACGATCCCGCCGCTGACACCGCTATGTCACGGATGGAGGGACTTTACTAATAATTGATCTTTTAATTAAGTAATTTAAAATATAACTTTTATCTATTTTCTAAGTACGGGGTTCTACGGTGAATTTGTGCTAATATAAAAATACTATTACATTAAGGCTGTGTTCACACACAGCGTTTTTTTTCGCGTTTTTCCTGCGGATTTACAAAAAAATCCATGCAAGAAACGCTTAAAAGAAGCTTCCCATTCATTTTAATGCATTTTGCACTTTCTGTGCATATTGATGCATTTTTTACCGCAAAAAAAAGCTTCGCAGTAAAATGCTGCGCAGCATGCTCATTAATTTCGCGGTAAATTCCGCATTTCTGGCTATTTTCTATGTGTCAGGGGACGCGTGGCAAAAAAACGCTGTTTTCTGGGAAGGAGTCCTGTTTTTATGCAGAAATTTTTTGCATACGTGTGCACATAGCCTGAATCTTTTGTCTACTGTGAGACCAGTACAGACAGGAGAGAAGCAGCACCAGGGGGAGCGCACAGTAAGTGCACACACGGCCTGCACTTTCAGCAGCAGCTCTGACATGGGTGGGTAGTTTTTCAGGAAACTTTGCAACACCAAGTTTACCACATGCACCAGACGAGGGATGTGCGTCACACCGGCTAGACCCAGAGCTGCTACGAGATTACACCTGTTATCGCACAACGCAATGCCCGGCACCAACCACTCATCTGTCTGCTGTTTGATCCCAGTCCACAGCTCCTGAGCGGTGCAGGATTTATCCTCCAAACAGAAAAATATTCAGAATTGAGAGTCCTCAGTGGTTGATACCTTTTAATGGCTAACTGAAAAGATGGTAACACATTGCAGCTTTCCAGACTCCTCAGGTCTCTTCATCAGTAGTGTTGAGCATTCCGATACTGAGTACCGATATTTTTTCAATATCGAATACCGGAATCAGAAGTTCCCATAATGCAATGAGCCAGTTGTGTTAGCTGCCATGTTAACTAATGGCATGGCTGTGATTGGCTGCTGAAATGATGTCATCATGATGCGTGGTATGTGCGGGCCTTCCAGCGGTCTGTGCGGGCCTGACGGGGGTCTGTACGGGCCTTCCGGTGGTCTGTGCGGGCCTGAAGGGGGTCTGTACGGGCCTGACGGGGGTCTGTACGGGCCTTCCGGCGGTCTGTGCGGGCCTGACGGGGGTCTGTACAGGCCTGACGGGGGTCTGTGCGGGCCTGACGGGGGTCTGTATGGGCCTGACGGGGGTCTGTACGGGCCTGCCGTGACTCTGTGCCAGCTGCCAGGGGTCTGAGCGTGCTGCTGGGGGTCTGTGCGGGCCTGCCGGAGGTTGTGTGTGTGTGCAGGCATCGTCCGATGGGACTACAAGTCCCATCGGGTGATGTCTGCTACAATGACAGTGATTGACACATTAGCCAATGATGGGACAGTTGTAGTCCCATCATCCGGCTAATGTGTTGAATGTAAAAGAAAAAAAAAACATAATACATACATACTACATATAAACAACATTCAAACATACATACATACTACATACATACTACATATATACTACATTCATACAACATACATACATACTTCATATATTCTACATTCATACAACATACATACATACTACATACATACTACATATATACAACATTCATACAACATACATACTTCATATATACTACAGTCATACAACATACATACTACATACATACTTCATATATACTACAGTCATACAACATACATACATACTACATACATACTTCATATATACTACATTCATACAACATACATACTTCATATATACTACAGTCATACAACATACATACTACATACATGCTACATATATACTACATTCATACAACATACATACTACATACATACTTCATATATACTACATTCATACAACATACATACATACTACATACATACTTCATATATACTACATTCATACAACATACATACATAGAACATACATACTTCATATATACTACAGTCATACAACATACATATATACTACATACTACATACATACTTCATATATACTACAGTCATACAACATACATACATACTACATACATACTTCATATATTCTACATTCATACAACATACATACATACTACATACATACTTCATATATACTACAGTCATACAACATACATACATACTACATACATACTTCATATATTCTACATTCATACAACATACATACATACTACATACATACTTCATATATACTACATTCATACAGCATACATACATACTACATACATACTTCATATATACTACATTCATACAACATACATACATACTACATACATACTTCATATATACTACAGTCATACAACATACATACTACATACATACTTCATATATACTACAGTCATACAACATACATACTACATACATGCTACATATATACTACATTCATACAACATACATACTACATACATACTTCATATATACTACATTCATACAACATACATACATACTACATACATACTACATATATACTACAGTCATACAACATACATACATACTACATACATACTTCATATATACTACAGTCATACAACATACATACATACTACATACATACTTCATATATACTACATTCATACAACATACATACATACTACATACATACTTCATATATACTACATTCATACAACATACATACATACTACATACATACTTCATATATACTACATTCATACAACATACATACATACTTCATATATACTACATTCATACAACATACATACATAGAACATACATACTTCATATATACTACAGTCATACAACATACATATATACTACATACTACATACATACTTCATATATACTACAGTCATACAACATACATACATACTACATACATACTTCATATATACTACATTCATACAACATACATACATACTTCATATATACTACATTCATACAACATACATACATAGAACATACATACTTCATATATACTACAGTCATACAACATACATATATACTACATACTACATACATACTTCATATATACTACAGTCATACAGCATACATACATACTACATACATACTTCATATATTCTACATTCATACAACATACATACATACTACATACATACTTCATATATACTACATTCATACAACATACATACATACTACATACATACTTCATATATTCTGCATTCATACAACATACATACATACTACATACATACTTCATATATACTACATTCATACAGCATACATACATACTACATACATACTTCATATATACTACATTCATACAACATACATACATACTACATACATACTTCATATATACTACATTCATACAACATACATACATACTACATACATACTTCATATATACTACAGTCATACAACATACATACATACTACATACATACTTCATATATACTACTTTCATACAACATACATACATACTACATACATACTTCATATATACTACATTCATACAACATACATACTACATACATGCTACATATATACTACATTCATACAACATACATATATACTACATACTACATACATACTTCATATATACTAGTCATACAACATACATACATACTACATACATACTTCATATATACTACATTCATACAACATACATACATACTACATACATACTTCATATATACTACATTCATACAACATACATACATACTACATACATACTTCATATATACTACAGTCATACAACATACATACATACTACATACATACTTCATATATACTACATTCATACAACATACATACATACTACATACATACTTCATATATACTACAGTCATACAACATACATACATACTACATACATACTTCATATATACTACATTCATACAACATACATACTACATACATGCTACATATATACTACATTCATACAACATACATATATACTACATACTACATACATACTTCATATATACTAGTCATACAACATACATACATACTACATACATACTTCATATATACTACATTCATACAACATACATACATACTACATACATACTTCATATATACTACATTCATACAACATACATACATACTACATACATACTTCATATATACTACATTCATACAACATACATACATAGAACATACATACTTCATATAAACTACAGTCATACAACATACATACATACATACTACATACATACTTCATATATACTACAGTCATACAACATACATACATACTACATACATACTTCATATATACTACAGTCATACAACATACATACATACATACTACATACAAACTACATATATACTACATTCATACAACATACATACATAGAACATACATACTTCATATAAACTACAGTCATACAACATACATACATACATACTACATACATACTTCATATATACTACAGTCATACAACATACATACATACTACATACATACTTCATATATTCTACATTCATACAACATACATACATACATACTACATACAAACTACATATATACTACATTCATACAACATACATACATACATACTACATACATACTTCATATATTCTGCATTCATACAACATACATACATACTACATACATACTTCATATATACTACATTCATACAGCATACATACATACTACATACATACTTCATATATACTACATTCATACAACATACATACATACTACATACATACTTCATATATACTACAGTCATACAACATACATACATACTACATACATACTTCATATATACTACATTCATACAACATACATACATACTACATACATACTACATATATACTACAGTCATACAACATACATACATACTACATACATACTTCATATATACTACATTCATACAACATACATACATACTACATACATACTTCATATATACTACAGTCATACAACATACATACATACTACATACATACTTCATATATACTACATTCATACAACATACATACATACTACATACATACTTCATATATACTACAGTCATACAACATACATACATACTACATACATACTTCATATATACTACATTCATACAACATACATACATACTACATACATACTTCATATATACTACATTCATACAACATACATACATACTACATACATACTTCATATATACTACACTCATACAACATACATACATACTACATACATACTTCATATATACTACAGTCATACAACATACATACATACTACATACATACTTCATATATACTACATTCATACAACATACATACATACTACATACATACTTCATATATACTACATTCATACAACATACATACATACTACATACATACTTCATATATACTACATTCATACAACATACATACTACATACATGCTACATATATACTACATTCATACAACATACATACATACTACATACATACTTCATATATACTACATTCATACAACATACATACATACTACATACATACTTCATATATACTACAGTCATACAACATACATACATACTACATACATACTTCATATATACTACATTCATACAACATACATACATACTACATACATACTTCATATATACTACATTCATACAACATACATACATACTACATACATACTTCATATATACTACAGTCATACAACATACATACATACTACATACATACTTCATATATACTACATACATACTACATACATACTTCATATATACTACATTCATACAACATACATACATACTACATACATACTTCATATATACTACATTCATACAACATACATACTACATACATGCTACATATATACTACATTCATACAACATACATATATACTACATACTACATACATACTTCATATATACTACAGTCATACAACATACATACATACTACATACATACTTCATATATACTACATTCATACAACATACATACATAGAACATACATACTTCATATATACTACAGTCATACAACATACATACATACATACTACATACAAACTACATATATACTACATTCATACAACATACATACATACATACTACATACATACTTCATATATTCTGCATTCATACAACATACATACATACTACATACATACTTCATATATACTACAGTCATACAACATACATACATACTACATACATACTTCATATATACTACATTCATACAACATACATACATACTACATACATACTTCATATATACTACATTCATACAACATACATACATGCTACATACTCCATACATACTTCATATATACTACATTCATACAACATACATACATACTACATACATACTTCATATATACTACATTCATACAACATACATACATACTGCATACATACTTCATATATACTACATTCATACAACATACATACTACATACATGCTACATATATACTACATTCATACAACATACATATATACTACATACTACATACATACTTCATATATACTACAGTCATACAACATACATACATACTACATACATACTTCATATATACTACATTCATACAACATACATACATACTACATACATACTTCATATATACTACATTCATACAACATACATACATACTACATACATACTTCATATATACTACATTCATACAACATACATACATAGAACATACATACTTCATATATACTACAGTCATACAACATACATACATACATACTACATACATACTTCATATATTCTACATTCATACAACATACATACATACTACATACAAACTACATATATACTACATTCATACAACATACATACATACTACATACATACTTCATATATTCTGCATTCATACAACATACATACATACTACATACATACTTCATATATACTACATTCATACAACATACATACATAGAACATACATACTTCATATATACTACAGTCATACAACATACATACATACATACTACATACATACTTCATATATTCTACATTCATACAACATACATACATACTACATACAAACTACATATATACTACATTCATACAACATACATACATACTACATACATACTTCATATATTCTGCATTCATACAACATACATACATACTACATACATGCTACATATATACTACATTCATACAACATACATACATACTACATACATACTTCATATATTCTACATTCATACAACATACATACATACTACATACAAACTACATATATACTACATTCATACAACATACATACATACTACATACATACTTCATATATTCTGCATTCATACAACATACATACATACTACATACATACTCCATATATACTACATTCATACAACATATATACATACTACATACATACTACATATATTCTACATTCATACAGCATACATACATACTACATACATACTACATATATACTACATTCATACAACATACATACTACATACTACATACATACTACATATATACTACATACATACAACATACATACTACATACATACTTCATATATACTACATTCATACAACATACATACTACATACATGCTACATATATACTACATTCATACAACATACATACATACTACATACATACTACATATATACTACAGTCATACAACATACATACATACTACATACATACTTCATATATTCTACATTCATACAACATACATACATACTACATACATACTTCATATATACTACATTCATACAACATACATACATACATGCTACATATATTCTACATTCATACAACATACATACATACTACATACATACTTCATATATACTACATTCATACAACATACATACTACATACATGCTACATATATTCTACATTCATACAACATACATACAACATACATACATACTACATACATACTACATATATACTACAGTCATACAACATACATACATACTACATACATACTTCATATATACTACAATCATACAACATACATACATACTACATACATACTTCATATATACTACATTCATACAACATACATACAGTACATACATAGTACATACTACATACATACTACATATATACTACATACATACTACATATATACTACATTCATACAACATACATACATACTACATACTACATACATACTACATATATACTACATTCATACAACATACATACAGTACATACATAGTACATACTACATACATACTACACATATACAACATTCATACAACATACATACATACTACATATATACTACATTCATACAACATACATACATACTACATACATACTTCATATATACTACATTCATACAACATACATACATACTACATACATACTTCATATATACTACATTCATACAACATACATACTACATACATGCTACATATATACTACATTCATACAACATACATACATACTTCATATATACTACAGTCATACAACATATATACATACTACATACATACTACATATATTCTACATTCATACAGCATACATACATACATACATAGATACTACATATATACTACATTCATACAACATACATACATACTACATACATACTTCATATATTCTACATTCATACAACATACATACATACTACATACATACTACATATATAATACATTCATACAACATACATACTACATACATACTTCATATATACTACATTCATACAACATACATACATACTACATACATACTACATATATACTACATTCAGACAACATACATACAAACTACATACATACTTCATATATACTACATTCATACAACATACATACATACTACATACATACTCCATATATACTACATTCATACTACATACATACATACTGTACATAGTACATACATACTTCATATATACTACATTCATACAACATACATACTACATACATGCTACATATATTCTACATTCTTACAACATACATACATACTACATACATACTCCATATATACTACATTCATACTACATACATACATACTGTACATAGTACATACATACTTCATATATACTACATTCATACAACATACATACATACTACATACTACATACATACTTCATATATTCTACATTCATACAACATACATACATACTACATACATACTCCATATATACTACATTCATACTACATACATACATACTGTACATAGTACATACATACTTCATATATACTACATTCATACAACATACATACATACTACATACTACATACATACTTCATATATTCTACATTCATACAACATACACACATACTACATACATACTACATATATAATACATTCATACAACATACATACATACTACATACATACTACATATATACTACATTCAGACAACATACATACAAACTACATACATACTTCATATATACTACATTCATACAACATACATACATACTACATACTACATACATACTTCATATATTCTACATTCATACAACATACATACATACTACATACATACTCCATATATACTACATTCATACAACATGCATACATACTACATACATACTTCATATATTTTACATTCATACAACATACATACATATACATACATACTCCATATATACTACATTCATACAACATACATGCATACTACATACATACTACATATATACTACATTCATACAACATACATACATACAAACTACATGCATACATAAAACATGCTACAGACATACAATATACATACTACATACATACATACTACATACATACTTCATATATACTACATTCATAAAGCATACATACTGCATACATACTACATACATACTACATACATGCTACATACATACAACATACATACTACATACAATACATTTATACATTCATACAATGCATACATATAGACATACAGTACATATAACATAGAGTACTTACCATCACTTGTCACTTTGATCCCCGAAGCCAGTGTCATCTGTAAAAAATATTAAAAAACAAACAACCGATATATACCCTGATCCGCAGAAATCAACGAGTGTCCCACGACGATCTCCTGCAGTGCGTCACTGAGAGGTTACTATAGTTCACTGGTCTCACCTCATGGCAAAAGCTGCGTGGGAACTTTTTCACACAGCAATGCCAAAAGACTAGGGACTATTTTTTTTACAGTGGCGGAGGAATACAGTGCGGAAGGATACCTACCTCCCGTCATTTTATTCCTGGGGCCCCTAGAGAGCGGTCGCATCAGCTGATGCTGCTGTTCTCCACGGGAGATGGTCGTGGGACACTCGTGGATTTCTGCGGATCAGGGAGTATATAGGTTGTTTGTTATTTTAATATTTTTTACAGATAACACTGGCTTCGGGGAACAAAGTGACAAGTGATGCTGAGTATGTACTCTGTTATATGTACTGTATGTCTATATGTATGTATTGTATGAATGTATTGTATGTAGTATGTAGTATGTATGTAGTAGGTATGTAGTATGTATGTAGTATGTCTGTAGCATGTTTTATGTACAGTATGTTGTATGTATGTGGTATGTATGTAGTATGTATGTATGTTGTATGAATGTAGTATATATGTAGTATGTATGTATGTTGTATGAATGTAGTATGTATATATTATGTATGTAGTATGTATGTTTTATTTATTTATTTTTATTTTATTTTTTTACATTCAACACATTAGCCGGATGATGGGACTACTACTTGTCCCATCATTGGCTAATGTGTCACTCACTGTCATTGTAGCAGGCATAGCCTGTTGGGACTTGCAGTCCCATCGGACGATGCCTGCACACACACACAACCCCTGGCAGGCCCTCACAGACCCCGTCAGGCCCAAACAGACCCCCAAGAGGCCAGCACAGACCGCCAGAAGGCCCGTACAGACCCCCGTCAGGCCCGTACAGACTCCCGAGAGGCCCGTGCAGACCCTGCCCGCACACACACACATGCACAGTCTACACCCACGCACCACCCACACTCTTCCCCCCTCCCGAACTGGATGTGCAAGGAAAGAAAGGGTTTATTTTCATTCCGATATTTGTGCCCCATTGACTTGCATGGGGTTTCCGGTATCGGAATTGGCGATACCCGATACTTTTTGGGTATCGTTCCGATCCAATCTGATCCTATATTTCACGGTATCGGATGGTATCGCTCAACACTATTCATCAGGCAAAGACTAATACAAAATCTGAAGAGTCACATATATATGCACAACACAGCACAGAAATAACCCAATGGATAAGACAAGTGATGTGAAGCAGAATTATCATTATGGGAGAGGGAGAAACATAAATATTGGACCAGTACATAGATAAGGAGTCCGGATGTTTTATTATCCTCTGATTGGGGTCTCCTAATGTGTTGTGATGCCCCCACAGGGTCTTAGGAGCAAATTCCTTAATTGATATAAAAAGACATAAATCCATGCGACACATTCATTCCAGCACAGAGAGTGTCAAAGGTCGTCATAAATTTATACTCCCAAACACGTCTCTCTCTCTGAGATGTGAAGTTACTTTTCAATACCAGTAATTTCATATCCATGGTGTTGTTGTGATCAGGAATACAAAAATGTTTAGCCACAGGTAGATCCATTCTACCTGTGTCTCGAAAGCTTGCAATGTGTTACCATCTTTTCAGTTCGCCATTAAAAGGTATCAACCACTGAGGACTCTCAATTCTGAATATTCTTCTATCTACTGGCTAACACGGTACAAAGATATACATCTTTCCTCCAAACAGATGAGTTTCAGAACAGCCTGCTGCTGCTTCCACCTGGCTGTGATAAATTTGGTGGTGCAGGTCTTACTGTGATGAGGAGGTAGCAGGGGAAGAGGAGTAGGAGGAAGAGGCAACCTGGACAGAGGGACATCCAGAAAACCTTTGTGCATATGTGAGCAGTAATGACATAATCTGGAGCGTTACTATGTTTTCCTGCAGGAAACTTTCTCCCCATTGGTGAGAAGGTGGAGTGGATGAAAGACTACAAAGACATGATGACCAGACTGGAAGACGCCGAACGGAAACCAAACTACTCCGACTTCATTGTCCCCATCCTCATATACAGGTGAGCGGCCACAGACACGCAGATCAGAGTAATAGGGCCACAGACACCAAGATCAGAGTAATAGGGCCACAGACACCCAGATCAGAGTAATAGGAACACAGACACCCAGATCAGAGTAATAGGAACACAGACACCCAGATCAGAGTAATAGGAACACAGACACCTAGATCAGAGTAATGGGGCCATAGACACAGACACCCAGATCAGAGTAATAGGACCACAGACACCGAGATCAGAGTAATAGGACCACAGACGCCCAGATCAGAGTAATAGACCACAGACACCCAGATCAGAGTAATAGGGCCACAGACACCCAGATCAGAGTAATAGGAACACAGACACCCAGATCAGAGTAATAGGAACACAGACACCCAGATCAGAGTAATAGGAACACAGACACCCAGATCAGAGTAATAGGAACACAGACACCTAGATCAGAGTAATGGGGCCATAGACACAGACACCCAGATCAGAGTAATAGGGCCACAGACACCGAGATCAGAGTAATAGGACCACAGACGCCCAGATCAGAGTAATAGACCACAGACACCCAGATCAGAGTAATAGGGCCACAGACACCAAGATCAGAGTAATAGGGCCACAGACACCAAGATCAGAGTAATAGGAACACAGACACCCAGATCAGAGTAATAGGAACACAGACACCCAGATCAGAGTAATAGGAACACAGACACCCAGATCAGAGTAATAGGAACACAGACACCTAGATCAGAGTAATGGGGCCATAGACACAGACACCCAGATCAGAGTAATAGGGCCACAGACACCGAGATCAGAGTAATAGGACCACAGACGCCCAGATCAGAGTAATAGACCACAGACACCCAGATCAGAGTAATAGGGCCACAGACACCAAGATCAGAGTAATAGGGCCACAGACACCAAGATCAGAGTAATAGGAACACAGACACCCAGATCAGAGTAATAGGAACACAGACACCCAGATCAGAGTAATAGGAACACAGACACCCAGATCAGAGTAATAGGACCACAGACACCGAGATCAGAGTAATAGGACCACAGACGCCCAGATCAGAGTAATAGACCACAGACACCCAGATCAGAGTAATAGGGCCACAGACACCCAGATCAGAGTAATAGGGCCACAGACACCCAGATCAGAGTAATAGGGCCACAGACACCAAGATCAGAGTAATAGGGCCACAGACACCCAGATCAGAGTAATAGGGACACAGACACCCAGATCAGAGTAATAGGGCTACAGACACCCAGATCAGAGTAATAGGGCCACAGACACCCAGATCAGAGTAATAGGGCCACAGACACCCAGATCAGAGTAATAGGGCCACAGACACCCAGATCAGAGTAATAGGGCCACAGACACCCAGATCAGAATAATAGGGCCACAGACACACATATCAGAGTAATAGGACCACAGACACCCAGATCAGAGTAATAGGGCCACAGACACCCAGATCAGAATAATAGGGCCACAGACACCCAGATCAGAGTAATAGGGCCACAGACACTCA